>NC_138372.1:85714563-85741121 GCF_054177405.1 Leptonychotes weddellii
AAAAAAAACAAAACAAAACAGTGAAAAACTTTAACTTGCGAGGGCAGGGGGAGATTGTGAGTCATGGGAACTAGTCATCCTGCCAAATGAGAGAGTTAGGACTCATTTGAACAGACATACTTGTACTAAACTTTTCTCATGTGCCTGGACATGGGCCAACATTAGTCTATAAAAGGGGCTGGTTTAGTGTTTTCAGAGTCCATAATACTGTGACAAAAAAAAACAAAACAAAGAAAACCCAACCTGATGAGTCTAAAGCAGACTCCTGCTTCTCATATATATATATATATATCACCCTCTAACATGTTTATCTTTTTCTGACAAACAGGACATGATGCTTTACCCCGGCATGTACCAGGCTGCAAATCCTCAGGAGCAAATACACAAACAAAATTTTGCTCCATTTAATGCCTTGTTGCCTCGATTTAGGACATACTCAAAGGGCAATTATTATCCTGGGTATGTCTCCTCTCTTCTGGAGCATTTCATCAAACAGCAATAGAAAAGGATGTATAAAGGAGGGGTTCCATCCAAACCATGCCAGCTGAATAAGAAACCACCCACCCGTCTTTAAAGAGCCAACCTCTGACCTTCCAGATCTCTGGCATTATAGAATTCTAAATCATAGTGTTTCACTCAATCAATAGCTATAAATGTGCCAGGACTTCCAAGGGGTCCAGAGATTTTTTGTTAAACCCCTCACACAAGGCTCCTCATTCCTTGGAACTTACTCTCTCAAATCCGGACAGATGAGAAGCAACTACACTCAAAAAAACCCAATGGTAATAAGGACGGTTACCATATAATTTAGCAGTCAGACAGTGACACTTCTGAGAGTGAGCTTACTAATTATGGCAAGAGAGTAGCCATGAGCTAGGTTTGCCACAGGCACACCAGGCAGTGTGGTGACCCGGTGATGTGCTGTGAAGACAGTGAACAGGGTGGTGGTAATGGATGGATGGCACTACTTTGGCAAGGATGTCCAGAAAGGTCTTTAGGGGCAATGACACTTGACCTGAAGTCTGAATGACAAGACTGAGCCAGCCCTGTGAAGATCTGGGCCAGGGCTTTCCAGGCAGGAGGAGCTGCAAGTGCAAACGCTGTAAGCTGGGGAGGGACTGGTGGGAGGAATGAGGAGGAGGCTGGTGTGGCTAGAGTGTGGAGAACAAAGAGGAACTGAAAACAGAGCAGGAGTGCTGGGGCTGAGCCCGTGGCCCGTGTAGACCGAGTGCTTCAGGAAGCCATTCGGCAAGTGGAACTGCGGGGCAAAGGGTCAAGGTCTTTGTTTTGCTCATGAGAAATCCAAGGATCAGTGAGTGAGTGTAACTTTCTCAAGGTTGCATTAAGGAAGTGGAAGTGTTGACTCTTGGCCCCCGTGTCCATTCTAAGTACTATTTCCAACACAGCAAAGAGTCTACACGAAAGACCAAGTGTTATGAACAAAGGCAATTATAATGCCACATCAATCAAACTTTAACTGCTTCTGCCTCCTTGTCCTGAGATTGCTGATTGAATTATCATTACACTTCTAGCCCCAGTTTCCCATCACAGGCAGTACTTATTCATGACTGTGGTAGGCCCTTTTCTCACCCACCACTCCTGGGATCTTTTGGTCCCTCAGCCAATGATACTGAGTTGCAGAAATATTTTTCAATCTAGAGTTCATTTTAACCCTAACTGGGATGTCAAGACTAGATCTCTCTCTTTTTTTAAAAGATTTTATTTATTTGAGAGAGAGAAAGAGCACAAGCAGGGGGAGTGGCAGAGGGAGAAGGAGAAGCAGGCTCCCCACTAAGCAGGGAGCCCAACGTGGAGCTCAGTCCCAGGACCCCAGGGCCATGACTTGAGCCGAAGGCAGATGCTTAACCGACTGAGCTACCCAGGCGCCCCAAGACTAGATATCTTTAACACTCACAGCTAATCAGAAATACATTAACAGGCAAGGGAACCCCACACTTGCCCCACATTAAAAAGCTAATTGGGCTGTTGCTTTTTCTCAAGGAATTAGGCCAAGTTCAGGGATAGTTGTGGTACTGATGGAGTTCCTATATGGTCCCTAAGTCATTACACATGATGCTTTGTATTTTTATTTCTAGCCCTGGCACATACAACCTGGAGGTGAAACCACCCCCCAAAATCACCTGGCCAATGAAATTTGGATCTCCAGACTGGGCTCAGGTTCCATGTCTACAGAAAAGAACCCTAAAAGCTGAGGTAAAAAGACTGGACTTCTGTACAGCCTCTCTCTTGTACGTTCATATGTATCAAGGGTTCTTTTCCAGGAGTGTCTGAATGAGCTTCAGGAAGTCCTTGTTCCCCTGACAGCATATGTATGTGCAGTTTTGTGCAGATATGCATATGAGAATCTTTTTGGAGAGTTGCACAGTTTTGTTAGATTTTTAAAGGTGGGTATGACTGACAAAAGTCACATTTTCTTACTTAATCCTCAAATAATCTTCTGGTGCAGGAACAGGACAATTATACCTCGGTGATAGAGGAGGAAAATCAGGCTCTGATGGATTAAGTGACTTGTGCAAGTTGACAACTTGAATCTAGATCTTGTGACTCCTAAGCCAGTACTCTTTCCATACACCACTAGAGTATTAGATCAGCAGGGGGCTGTAGAGCATTCTGGTGAGAAAATGGATTCAGGAGACAGACTGCCTGGGTTCAAATACTAGCTACCATATTGCTGGCTGTGTGATCTCAGGCGATTTTTCTAAGCCTCAATTTTCATTCTTTAAAATGGATATAATAGAATCAAGCTGATAAGGTTTTAAAGATCAAGCAAATATAGAAAAGCATTTAACATAGTACGTGTAACATAATAAATGCCCACCCATGCGAGCTATCATAATTCCAGAGGTGTGGTTTTTAAGAGGAACCTTGGATTAATTCCACAACTATTTATTAAATGCCTAATGTATCAACATCATCCTGCTAGACCTATGAGTAACAGTCAGGAATCAAACACATAATCTTTGTTGTTGAGAAGTTTACCAGTTATACTTGGAGATTTACCAAGTCCTAGCATGACAGCACAGTAAGATGACAGAGACTAGCTCTATGTTGACAGAATCCTAAGACTAGGCTCGTATGGGGTGGGCTTCAGGTGGGCCACAACAGCGGTGATGTGCACTTCTATTTTGCACAGCCAGGAGGACAGGAGGTAGAGGGTTCTCATTAGAATATTGACCTAAATAGTATTCCTTCATTGCAGTTGTCCACCGACAAGGACTTCAGAAAGCACCGGAACCGTGTGGCCTACCTAAGCCTGTTTTACAGTTGAGGAGCTGTGACTACCTTCACATGCTCCTCCTGACCATGGATCCAGGACTGAGGACAGAGCTGCTCTTCCCCCCTGCACTGCCCTGCTCTCTTGTCTGCCAGCATGGGGCCCAGGGAGGGAAGGGGCTCATAACTACTATGTGAGAACAGAAAGACTACATCAGACTATTCTGTGTCCACATGCTGGTTTGTCATATACATACATAGATGGGTCTGGGGTTCCTGCCCAGTGTTCAGTGGGGTGGCTCCATTTTACTGAAATAGTCATGGGTCTCTGTCCTCATGCTCTAATCCCCAGGTTCCAGTTTTATGTATTCTACCACTAGCCCTGAAAAGGGGGCTGTTGGCCTCTCCATATCAAGGATTGGATGACTACCTTGGGCTTATTCATGGGCTTACTACACATGGAGGGTACTTACAGGCAGAGTAAAACATTTATATCTTAGAAACTCTTCCAGATTTCTGAGTTTCTGACATGCAGGAGCAGGGTCAGGAATTTGTTCCTTTTCCCAGACTGATATTAAACTTACTGGATCAGAAATTCCCCATTTCCCATTACTTCATCTATGTCATTTGTAGGTCATCATATCAATTGAGTTCCTACCATGTGTCAGGAAGAGTGGCAAGGACTGGGAATATAGAAAGAATCAAAATAACCTTATCTCCTGGTCTGGAAGCTACAGAAGCAGTGCCCTGCTGTAGACGTATCCGAATACCTGACTTCCTGGAACACACCCTCTAGGCCTTGGAAATGCTTTACTTTCTGGCACTTTCTAGGAACCCACAGAGAAACTCACTTTTACATTCTGGTATCTGAGCATGTGAAAAGAGGCAGAGAGCACAGCAGCCTGAAAAAGCAGAGGCCTGGTGGAAGTATATAAAAAGACAAGAGAGAAATGGCATGGAAAAATCCAAACTGAGCCTTGGCCTGTTGAAGCTGGGGGCTGGATCCCTGCTCCCTGCTCCTTGCTGGAGAGACGAAAGGTCTGGGGTCTGTGTGACTTACTAGCTCAAAGCAGTACCACCCCATCTCGGCTGCAGTCTAGCACAAAGGTCTGGGGCCCCGGGCTCTCTACATAAGGTCTGAGCCTAGAAGGGCCTCATTATCTCTGTGAAAGTGGAACAGCTGCAGAAGGCAGAGTACCAGAAATCTAGCCTAAAGCCTGCTTCCAGGTCTACATTTATCCGTTCCTGAGCCCCGCCCCCCACCAACCGCCCAGCCTATTTTCCTGTCAGAGCCTCTACCTGGTGTGGCCAAGTTCAGAGAACTCATTACACATCAAATCTTCTCAACAAGGTAATATTCTTCTGCACATGTGTTTGATGGTGAATGGCACATGGAAGCAGGCCTTAATGAAAACCTCTACCATGACGGTGCAAAGAGGAGATTTTGAGATTTCTGGTGACATTTGCATAGTAAGAGCTGGGTCAAAATGGAACTAAGAAAGGGGGAAGCCAAGAGTTCACTACTATTGGTTGGCTCTAAGTTCTGGATTTAGTTGTCAGATACAAAGGGGTCTTCCATTTCTGTTTAGCTCTTCCGGCCACAATGGTGAGCCTAGGAAAATGGCCAGAGTTCTAGAGCAGAAGCTCTACCAGGAACAAAGGATATGCCTCTATCTGAAGTTGAGTCTCTATGGAAGCTAGACCCTGGGCGACCCCAGGTAAGGACTAGGGAACAGCAGAGGAGCCCTGCCAGCAGAGCCCTCTTCCTCAAATATCTGATCATAGGTCTCTCCTCCACTGAAACCCATATGGGTCCGTTTGACAGCAGAATCAAGTCCAGAGATTTAACAAGGCCCTGCCCCTCTGACCGCAACCCACCTTGGCTGCCTCATTTCCTACTATCCTCTCCAGTACCTTGTGTCCAGCCAGTCGGGATTTCCTGATGCTCTACAATTACACAAACTGTCTCCGCCTCTGTGCTGTCCTTATGCCAGTTTCTGCATGAGATCCCTTTTCTAACTTTCTCTACCCAGTGAGTTCCTACACATACTTGAAGGCGAAATCTAACATGGTTTCCTTTGTGATACTTCCTCTTTCCTGCCACTCTCAGGCACCATTCGCTGTAACAGTCTTTATGTCACTTGTATTATGAATGTGGTTGTATAGCAGGCATTGCTAAGCACTTGTTATCACAAAACATGTCAGATCTGGGGACTTAAAGAGAAAAATGAGCGGTCTCTTTTCTCTTGATCATAACTGAGTTGTGGAGGCGGACGTGCAATGGGTACAATACAGTGCAATGTGTAGTGAACTGTCAGAGGTACAAAGTGCTATGGGGGGAGGGAAGGAGGAGCAATAACCTCTCATGGAGGGGTAGGCGAAGGACACGCAGGAAGATGTCAGGGATCAGGGAAGATTTTACTTACACAAAGAGATTTCAATAAATACCTTATGAATAAATTAATGATATTTCATCAGTGGTGATGGCATAAGCAGTAAATGGAAAGAAAACTCTAGAATGTGTTTTACAAGTATAACCCAAATATAGACTGGGGTCCATGTGGCCACTTTCTTCATGAATTCACATTTCAAAAGTGCATTACAGCAGCTAAAAACAATTAAAGAGGAATTCCAATTTTTGTATCTCTTACAGAACATTAAAAAGTCTCTAATTTGAAGCAAAGGCAACATTTCTCAAAATCTTCATCCTATGTTCCCTTTCATCAATCCTATGTTACTGTGGAGCATCTCCCCCAAGAAATTTCCAATTCCAAGTCTTTATTTTCACCTCTCCCATCCATAGTTTCTATCCTTTCTCTCTTCCCTATTACCTTCCAGCTTTTTAAAAATCTCATTTACTCCTCATTCCTTTTACCTTTTTTGACCCACTAGCACCTCTCTTCCTCTCTTCATCTCTTTCTCTTTTTCTGTCCCAGTCCCTCAGTCTCTGTCACATAAGATACAAGAATCAGACAGACAAGATCTTTATTAGTGTGGTGTGGACAGAGTGGCATATTGGAAGGTAGGGAACACTCCCATATTAGTAAATTTTGTCCCTGTCCTACCATGATAGACAAGGTGGAACAGACCATAAGCTGTGGACAGCTTCTGTTGGGTGCTACTTTCTAGAATCCAGGAGCAGACAGAATTGCTAGCTCTGGCTTTACGAATACCATATGTTGTTCCAGTGTCTGCGGTTTGTCCCTGCTGATGAATTTCAGGTTACTCATGATAACTTGTATTTGTTGTATTTCAATGCTGAGAACTTTCTAGCAATTATATCTCCATCTCAAGATCTTTGCTCTATATAGTTGAGGCCATCCACCAGAGCATGAATAGAGGTGATACTGAGGCAGGAACAGTGGCTGATGGAGCAGGGATGAGGATGCAGGTGAATTGGGGCTGAACTGAGCTCCCTTCCCTTTGACAAAAGAAGGCTGTATCTCCCATAAGAGAAGCACAACAGAAAGAAAAAGGAATTGTCAGAGTGCAGACATTACCCAATTCCATAAGATTAGCTCCATCGTGTGTTGGTGAAGGAGAATGATGCAATGATGTAGAAAAATGTACACCTCCATCTACCACTACCACCCACAAACATCTAGATTGAGAATTCTTTGCATCTTTCTTTCCAGGTAAATCCTTCTAATTACATTTCTTGAAAGAACTTTGGGTCCCAGAGCAATACCAGTTTTTACCTCCCTAAAGGCAGCATTACTGCATTAGAAGAACCCACTGCAGATGATTGTTCATAACCTACTGTGGAATGCAAGTTCAGCTACTGGGCTTACTTCAGACAGGAAACCTGCTCAAGAGCAATATGCTGTACTTGATAGAAAATTCCTAGTGAGCCAATGCCATGTCTCATTTATAATCTCATGCCTCCATGGCTTGCACATAGCAGACTTTATCATATAGCAACACAATAAAAATATTTAATACATTGATCTGGATCTGATTTTAACACTAACTGTATGCTAACCTGTCCACACCCCACTTTCTTCCACTGTAAAATGAGATTGGGGTTCTAAACTCAAAAGCTTTCAGGCCCAGGCAGGTAAAGTACATATGTGAGCAACCTGAGAGCACCAATAGTGAGTAGGGGGTCTGTGAAAATATAAGATAATGTCAACATACATTAAAGTTGTTTTGCTAACCTACAAAATCAAAACCAAAACAAAACCCCAAAAAACCCACTGTGTTGTCTGACCAGATTTGGTCTCTGAGCACAAGTTTGGAATGTCCTCTAAGGTTTCTTTTTCTTCTCTAACATTCAAGAATGGAGAGAAGAATGTGTTGGAATGGAGAGTGCTGGGAGGGCTGGTCACCACCACCAGAGTACTTCATGTAGGTACCATTGTGTCCTTAAAGTCTGTGCTGTGGGTCCTCACTCAGAGACCTCTGCTTTCTGTCTCGCCCATTGGTCAATTCACAAATCCCCCAAAGAGCTGTTGCTAACTTTCAATCTAGAATAAACTTTTTCTTATGTTAAGTTAGCCACTGTATGTCATTAGTTTTTGATGTAGTGTTCAATGATTCATTAGTTGCATATAACACCCAGTGCTCATCACAACATGTGCCCTCCTTAATACCCATCACCCAGCTACCCCATCCCCCCTCCAAGCCCTCAGTTTTCTCCCCAAGTCCATAGTCTCTCATGGTTTGTCTCCTTCTCCGACATCTCCCCCTTCTGTTTTCCCTCCCTTCTGCTATGGTCCTCTGTGCTATTCCTTATATTCCACATATGAGTGAAACCATATGATAATTGTCTTTCTCTGCTTGACTTATTCCACTTAGCATAATCCCCTCCAGTTCCATCCATGTTGATACAAATGGTGGATATTCATCCTTTCTGATGGCTGAGTAATATCCCATTGTATATATGTACCACATCTTCTTTATCCATTCATCTGTTGAAGGGCATCTCGGCTCCTTCCACAATTTGGCTATTGTGGACATTGCTGCTATGAACATTGGGGTGCATGTGCCCCTTCTTTTCACTACATCTGTATCTTTGCGGTAAACACCTAGTAGTGTAATTGCTGGGTCATAGGGTAGATCTATTTTTAACTTCTTGAGGAACATCCATACTGTTTTCCAGAGTGGCTGTACCA
Source organism: Leptonychotes weddellii (assembly GCF_054177405.1). Classification (NCBI taxonomy): domain Eukaryota; kingdom Metazoa; phylum Chordata; class Mammalia; order Carnivora; family Phocidae; genus Leptonychotes; species Leptonychotes weddellii. The sequence goes on from NC_138372.1 coordinate 85,722,912, forward strand.
GCTTGCATTCCCACCAACAGTGTAAGAGGGTTCCCCTTTCTCCACATCCTCACCAACATTTGTTGTTTCCTGTTTTGTTAACTTTTGCCATTCTAACTGGTGTAAGGTGGTATCTCATTGTGGTTTTGACTTGTATTTCCCTGATGGCTAGTGATATTGAACATTTTTTCATGTGTCTGTTAGCCATTTTTATGTCTTCTTTGGAGTAGGGTCTGTTCATGTCTTCTGCCCATTTTTTGACTGATTATTTGTTTAATACAAGCAGAATACAAAGAAGATATTTAGAAGGATCAGCAAGGATGTTTAGAGATTCTTAATTTATTAGTTGAGGGAGTAAAATTATAGTGCACGGAGGGATCAGACTAGTCTAAAATGCTGCTGTCAGCCCAGAGAAATAGTAGGGCAATTTCAGAGTCTTGCTGGGAGGCTGGAGACAGCTGCCTCTTGCTAGTCTACTTAGAGAGGGCAAAACCCACCCTGTTGACAGCCAAGTCGTAGACAGTGTAATATTCCCTGAGGAAGACATCTCCCAGAATCCACAGGGGCTGTCCACTGGGGAAGGGCAGGTAAGTGACTTCAATCCCAAGGGTGCAGTAGCCATTGTTCTGAAGAGACAAAGGACATGAGGATATAACCAGGTGCATGGAAAGGCCTTTCCCCACAGGTACCTATATTCCCCACCCTATATTCCATGACACCTGTGAGGTCTCTGGCTTCTTGTTCACTCTCAGCCCTGCCACTAGTGACTTCCCATAGGTGCTCAGATGTGAGCTGGGACACAGAACAGCTGTTTGGGTCCATCCAATCCCATATCCATGGAGCCTGGAGTGCATACTCACGTTTAGGACATAGGTAGAGGGAGGCAGAGGTAAAGGTGACCCACTGATGACAAAGGTAATGGTGGGCATGCTCTGTATGGAGTTGCAGTTGACCACATACTGAGAGAGAGGAGAAGCAGAGCTGTAGAATGTCAGGGGACTGGGAGCCCAGACAAAGGGCCCGAGTCCCCCATTCCCTGTGAGACTCTCTTCCTGACCTTCCAGCAGAGGTTGGTTGAGAGCATGGAAGGCAAAGCCTGATTCCCAGGCAAACACTGACAAGATGCTTTTGCTTTCCTGGGCCTCCTTGGACACATCTCAGCTCTGAGATTTTGGTTGTATTGATATGGCCATAAGGAGTTAAGCTTATTCCAGAACACATATTGCTACCACCAGAAAGTACCACTTACAGAGAAGAAGCATGGGCACATCCTGTGTGAAGCATGCTCTCACACAATTCATATCCACACTAGTGTACAACTATCCACGTACTCATCACAAACACACACACACACACACACACCCTGAGGGACCAAGATTTAGTCTGACTAAACTAGACTCTTGCATGCAGGAGGAGCAAACTACAGAAGTGGGTATAGGGGAACAGGGGTGGGCGCAGAAGGCTGCTCAGAGTAAAAGCCAAAGGAGTATTCCTAGGGAAGAAAGAAACCCAAATGGAATGGAGAAATGCAATATGCCTGGCTCTGTTCATAGAGTCAAATGACAGTGCCACACCAAGGTGAGATGTGTTCCAAGGGCCTGCAATGGAACAGCCACCCCTCCTGACAATCATTCAGCCCATACTCACAGTTGGAGTTGGTGTTATTCCCTCCCCTTATGCCTCCTTGCACTGAGGGTTCATGCCTGAAAGGCCATGATGTGTCCCCACGTGTTCTGTTCCACCAGGAGCTCAGTTCTCCACCAATCCCTCCTCTTGTCTCTCATGAACTCATTGCACTCAGGCTCCTATGCTGAGGCTGCCTGGATGTGCAGAGGAACCCTGGCTTCTGGTTACTCACATCACCATTCTGATCTTGTTGGGCTCCTGTTGCCTTCACAAAGGAGTCCAAGTACTGCTGGGGAACAGTCAGTGGGAAGGTTCCCGTATCCACGATCCCCTGGCAGCCCTGGGAGCACAAGCCAGTGGCCTGGTTACCAATAAGAAACCTGAGGGGCACACCAATACAAAGAGAGTCAGGCATTTCTAGGGGTAGCTGGGTGGCGCAGTCAGTTGAGCGTCTGACTCTTGGTTTTAGTTTGAGTCATGATCCCAGGGTTGTGAGATGGAGCCCTGCATTGGGCTCTATGCTCAGCTCGGAGTCTGCTCGGGACTGTCTCTCCCTCTGACCCTCCCCCCGCTCTCTCTCTCGCCCTCTCTCTTTCAAATAAATAAATAAATAAATAAATCTTTAAAAAAGAGAGAGAGAGTCAGACATTTCTGCCATAAATAAGTGCCGCATCCTCCCTAATCTCCTAACCCTGCGGCTCTGAAAAGATGAGTCTTCCAAAAAGCCAGGCCATACCTTGACACTGCAATCCATGTAATAAATCTGTGTCTTTGGGACCACTGGAATAATATCCTCAGTCTTGCTCTGGTAACTACTCCAGCTCTGACTGAGCTCTGTGGGGAGTAGGGACTGTGTCTTATCCTCTTTAATCTGCCTATATGAGGCCCAACACATAGTGCCAAACATAGCTAAAGTTGGTAATCAAATCATAAATACACATTGGGCACCTACTATGTACAAGACACTCTTAGAAGAATTATGGTGATATGAAGAGGACTAACTTATATTCGCTGTTTTTAAGAGCATATTCTAATGGACATGAGACAACACCATACATTAAGCCACAACACCATAAGGCAATAGCTGGTGATCTCCATAATGTAGTCCTGTGTGATTCAGTCCCTGATCCCTCATCCAGCTTTTTCGGCTGCTCTACTCTTCCTCTTCAGTCCATTTATATTTTGGGTACTGTTGGTGAATCAAGGTACTTGGATGTAATGGTGAACAAGACAGACACCACAAACTTAACAGAAACACGTAAATGGTGTTTAATTGTAGCCCTGGTGAGTGCCATGAAAGAAATTCAAGAGGCCAGAGAGGAGGGGACTTGATCTACTCTGGCCGTGAGAAGCAGTTGGTCAGACAAGGATTATTCTGAGAAGAGACGCTTAAGGGGTGAGTGCAATTGGTCCAAGTGAAAAGACCCCTCTACTCCAGGCACAAAAAACTACTTGTCAGACATCAACTGCTTACCTCTCTATTCATGCGCATTGGGGTGATTCCACTGTGTCTACCCACAGATGAAGAGAGACATGTTGGGACACAAGCCAGTAATACTATGGGACTGAAAGAGAGATTGGGTCCCTGAGAGGTCTTTTGGGGGGAGGTAGGAATTTATCTGGTCTCCAAAGGATGTGCACAGGACATGAGGGGCTTCAGGTGATATAGTCAAAAGAGAAGAGGCAAAAAAGTCATGGCAAGGTGCAAGGACATGGTGAAGTCTGTGCTGCACGTCAGGAAGTGGTGGGAAGGCTGTAGCAATAGGTAGTGCCCAGCTGTTGTATGGTCTTGAGCAAAGGCCAAAGAAGTGTATCTTTAAATGGAGGTGATGGAAATTTCCTGAAGGGTTGGAGTGTAGAAGTAACCGATTCATGGTACTAAGCTCTGGGAACAGATATGCTTGGGCTCAAATTTTGAAATTTGTGAAATGTGTGACTTTGGATAAGTTACTGAATCTCTGAGCCTTGATTCCTTTATCTACACCATGAAATAAACTACTGACCACCTCATAGTGTTGTAGTGGAATATACATGCAATAATATATATAAAATATTTAGCACAGTCTCTGGCACATCAAAAACATCAATGATAGCTGTTACTTTTACTGATGAAGGACTTGGTAAGGACTGTGCTACTTGGGATAATGAAGCTCCCAGGAACAAAGACATGGATTCACAGAAGCCTAGGAATGACCAACCTGCTGACATGACAAGTTTCAGTGACCAAGTCAAAAAGTTTAGTCAAGAGCTAGATGCCAGGGTCTACTGAGCTCCAGGAACAATCAGCCTGAGGGTTTGCTGATTCTTTCAGAAGTGTGTGCCAGTGCAAGAACAGGAAATATTGTCACACTGGAGAACATCCTAGGGGTGTCCTTAATCCATAGGAAATTTCCCCTGTACTTACTCATCGATGGCAATCTGCCAGTACATTTCCCGGGTGACAGGAGTCCAGACGATCTCACCAAAATAAAATTGGGGGTCCACACCTCCCAGGATGAGCTCCCCACCATACTGATAGGTTGGTTGGCTATGGAGAAAAGGAGAAGAGCATGAGTTCCCACAATACACATGATCAGGCAGCTCCTTCCTCCCCTCTCACCATCCCTCTCTCTTTCAGACACAGAGGAACCACAGGACGAAGGGTCTTGTCCTCTGATCTGCTCTTCAGACTCCACCAGGCTTAAGGCACGAGGGAGAGGAGCCTCCTCAGAGGAACACCCAGAGTATCAGAGAACTGGAAATATAAATTATGCCCATAAAAGGGGAGATGGAATTGGAAACCAGGCCTCTGAAAACAAAACAAAGCATCCCAGGGAAACCCTTCTGGGGACAAAGTGAGAACAAGAAGAAACACTTCAGGGAGTACCTGGAATTGGGACCTGACAGAGAGAGATCTCCTGTGTGCAGTGAAGGGGATGCTCCTGTCATGCTCAAGTTGGTAACTAAACAGTGTTAAGGGGATTCAGGTCTCTTTTGTTCCTTACGTTTGGCCTGCCACTCACTGAAGAAAAACATTTGGAGTCAAGTACCCTGAGGATCATTGTTCAGGGAAAAGAATCAGTAAGTAAAGTTTGCCATGAAAGCTCAAGGCCAGTAGAATAGGAAGTGTACTGGATTTGTGACCAAGATTTTTGCATTTGAGTCATGGCTTCACACCTACCAGTGAGTTAGTAGTGACCCTGCTCAACATTGACCACCTGTTTGGTCCTGTATTTATTTTCTGGCAAAACGAAGCCAATAGAATCTTTGAGATGTCATTTGAAGAAATTACTATGGGAACACTTTGGAAAGCCAGACATATACTGCAATAATCATTTCATTGTTGTTCTCTTTACTAGCAAATGATCATCAGGCTTGTTCTATAGCTCTACAATTGTACAAAACTAATACAATATCTTCAAATTTATTAATCAAAAGATGAGGGACTATAATTCATTTTTAAGAAAAGAGTCATCTTATGGTTTATGGCCTGAATTAAAAAATACTTCTAGTGCTTTTAAAATAAAATTCCCTCCAAAATGAAATAATAAATTTTCAGAGATGCGTGAATTGCATATAGCAAGTTATACTCATTGTATCAGGAAATTTTAAAACCTCGGCCCTGTCTGGTGTTGACTTGCTGAAAGCCCCCACAGTCTCATTTGCTGAGACCTACCCAGGGCAAGGGTGCTCACCGAGAGAAATAGAAGCTGAAGATGGGCTGGGTGAGTTGGCCCTGATGCATCATGTTCTGCAGAACTGTTGGGCCATTGCCCACTGCCAGGTTGGAGTAGGCCATTCCCAGAATACCGTCAAAGTTTGCATAATAGAAGGGGTTGCTGGGCTCAATCTCACTCAGACCAAATAGCTGGTTATTGATGACGATGTTCTGAACCTGGGACAAGCAGGGAAAAAAGATCAACAGTTCAGGTGGATAAAGCCTTCCCAGACTTAGATGCCCAGAGAATGGAATCTAGACCTTTTTTGGGGGAGAGGAAGTTGGCTTCTTTCATGCTTAGCTCAATCATGGGTGGGGTATGGAAGATGAAGGGACAACAGCATCACCCAACCACGTATGTCTTGGAAAGAAGAGTGTAGGTGTTGGGGAAGCAGAGGCTGTTGTGTTCTGGAGTTAAGAGTTTCCACTTTCATGGACAGTGAAAGGACAGTGGCTGGTTTTATACTGAACAATCCATGTGCACAAATGACATAGGAATTGTGGGTGTTTGATGTAAAAGGAAAGAAAATAGTGAAAGGAAGATCTTCAAATACCTAGAATAAAGTCATGTGCAGGAGGAAGCAGATGTGCTCCATGTGGCCACAGAGGGCAGTAAGACCAGGGAGCAAAGTCACAGGGAGGCACAATGTAAAGAGCTCCCTGCAGTCACGACTGCTGTGGGAGCAAGTCCTGTCTTGGGAGAAAGGTTTAATTAGATGGCCTTCGGTGTCTTTTCCAACCATCAGCTTCCGGGCATTCGTGCCTACCTAGTAATCATGGGTCTCTCTGACAGCTTTAGGCTCTAAAAAAGGGGAGCCAAAGAGCAGACCCACAGAAGGATGAGAACAGCACTTACATTAACAGTGTCATATCCCAGGAGCACAGTCAGGCTGCCACTTCCATAATACAGTGTATAGGTTTGCCCATTGTTTCTGTAGGTAGAGGAACTGCTGGGGTTGAACCTGTTGTGATTGACTGTGCAAGGATAGAATGGAAAGTTAATGTCAACACATTTTCCGAAATACTTGGAGGACACTTATCCTTGATGGCCTGAGACTGTCAGACCAAGCCTGGGGTTGGGCCTCAGCCTCAGATCCTTTGTGCTGAAGACAATCTGTAGCCCCAGAAAAGTCTGTCCCCTTGGCAAACAGATGTTGCCCCTTCCTTCCATTTCCTGAGGAATGGCTCAACTCAAAGTGACAGGAATTGGGGCCCACAGGAGAAAGCTGAGGAAAGGGAACAATGTAGAAAAGAACAGAAGCCTTGGTCTATTTCTGCTGTCTCTCTCCAGAACTGTAGCACTTGTGAAATGTAGACCAAGGGCAAGATTTCCACATGGTCTGAATTTAAGGAGGATGAGATCATGGGTATGCACCAAGAACTCTGGACTTGGATGCTGAGATTGTGCTCAATCCTGACTCTGCCCTGGCCTCTGCTACTATCCATGGGTGGGTGGTGATGGTGGTATACTCACAGCAGGCCCGGCTTTGGCAGTAGGTAGAGGGCACCCACAGGTTGGAGGAGCCTGTGTCAAAGAGGACCAGGAAATTTTGTGGCGGTGTCCCAATGCTGATCTCTCCAAAGTAGTAGGACTGCAAAGAAAAGTTTGTCACACTCATTTAGTAGCCAAGCCTTGTCCTAAGGATGGGGAAGACAGTGACTCACTAGAAACCACATTTGGACAAATTATATTTTTCTCTTTCCAGAAGTTCTCCTTCACATCTAGAGCCAGATCCCCTCGATATTGCCCATTTTTGTCCCTAATTGCAAGACTTTGACTAGGTGAGAATTGGTCTGGCAAGCCAGTCTCTTCTTCCAAAGCATTTTCCACTTTGTATCAGGTGATAACACCATGGATTTACCATGCTATGCCAGAACATGCACACTTGGAAAAGCAATCACCTTTTCTCCATTCCCAGTGCCCAAACCCCTCCCCACATCACACACACACACAAACACACACACACACGCACATAAACACACACACACACATCCTTCTTTTTCTTCCAGTGTTAGATATTTGCCCACCATTCCCCTCCCTCTGGTCACACAGTAGCTAAGGTGCTAGGAAATCCATAGGAAGGTGAGACTTTGGTTTAGTAATGAGAAGTAGCATGGAAAGCAAGAAGAGAACTTCACTGAGACACAGTTTAAGTTCTAAGTGAATTCGGGCCAGTCATGTCACTTACCTGCCTCTCCTTCCACCATCTATAGAAAGTGGAAGTCGAAATAGGAGATGCCTAGGGTGGCTTCTAGATCTGACACTCATGTAACATCTCACTAAGGACAGTCCATAGGACACCAGTGTGTTGAGATGCCCTGAGCAGACACTGCAGCCTCAAGAACACTCAAATACTTGCTCTGAGTACCAGTGTATGTTTCCAAACGGGGAGATCTATGTCATCTGGAGCCACCGGAGATTTTGCCTGGCAGCTTGGCATGTGCTATCCTTCTTTCCCCTGCAGCCCATCACTGGGACTTCCTTTGGCTCTCTCAATTGACTTGAATATGGTCACTGTGGATCTCTTAACCACATAAATGGAACTTCAGAGAATGAGCCAGTAATGAGAAGAAGGAAGGAAAGGGAATACAATAGTGTTAAGTGGTACCAACTCATAACTTATCCAGAGACTTTCCATAGGAAGGTGAGACTTAGGTTTAGTAAAAAGTCCAAAATCAGAGCTGATGAGAGGTCTAAGTAAGTATCCAAGAATGGTTATTAGCCAAGGGTTATGGATACCACCTCCCCTTTCACTTACATCCAGGTAGTTGGTGAAGGGTTCATAAGCAACAGCATCATTATTGTAAAGATACTTGGCGGCTGGATCAACCTTTGGGTGGTTCTTCAGGAATGTCTCTAATACACCCCGCTCTTCCATCACCTGGCGGATGGACTTGCCTTTCTTCAGAATGATTCTGCAGAGATTAGGGCAAACAAAAGGAGTGAGCTTCACCTTCCCCATTAAAGAAATCACTTCAGTGATCTGATCTGGCGTCTTTAAACCTACTTCTACCCAAGAAGAGCCTCTTGTAAGAAATCCTTCTGGATTTTAGCAAGTTCTGCAGTCACTTCAGCATTTCCAGCCTGAAAATCCACTATAACATATATTTGGGGTTTCCTGCTTACATACACTCTTTCCACAGAATAAATACCTGTTCCTTCCCAGTCCCTCCTCTAAGCTTTATAGATATTGTACATCCTTCCTTCTTGGCTAACAAAACACCAACCCACCTTTACTAATACACACACACACATACACACAGCGTCATCATCATCATCATCATCATCATCATCATCATCATCCATTTCAAGTCTAGGGTCCCTGTGGTTTTTGGGTTCATGTACCAAGACACAATCTGCCTGCCTTTCCATGAGATCTGCAGGGGAAGGCCTTTGCTTTACCCTAGCTTGTGATGCTCCCTTAGGGCTGAAATTCACAGTGAAACTGAATCCCCATACACACCTTTCCACACCCTCTGAGAGGTGTAGACAAATCAAGACCAAGACCAGGATCTTCATGGTGCTGATTTTAGTGGCCCACAGACATACCAGGACACAGTGGCACACTCAAGGGTTGGGACACACAGAGCGAGATTGCGTCTCTCTTTTATACCCCGATCTCCCTGAACTTTTCACCTGTAGGCACGTGGGCTTCTTAGCCTTGAACCAACTTGTGCCCCTACATATCCATGGATTCTGTTTGTTTGTCCTCCTGGCAAGAATTACGGCCTTTAATATCCACTCTGCAGTCAATTTAAAAAGTGATTAGTGGCTTTGCTGATGGAATCCAAAGATTAGGATGTGATAACAAATGTGAAATTCACTGGGGACAAAGGATCCTGGTGCCCACATCTACTGGGAAATGGGTGCTGGCAACTTCTGCCAGAACAATGGAACAATTTGTTCTTTGGCTCCAAAGTCCATGTGCTTTTTGGAGATTTACAGTAGACTCTCCACTCCTTCTTCCCCTTTTCCTTCCTGTTCCTCTCATCAGACCCATCTATAGTCTTCTGATGTGATTCTCATGGTCCATGACACTCTGATCTTTATTTTCAATTTCTTAGTTCACAATTAGCCAACATTTATGGAATATCTACTCTGTGCTTACCTCTGCACTTAAGCTCTGGGAGTACAAAGAAAATTCAGAAATGGTCCTTGTATGCACAGTCAGCATCCTGCCTAATGACTGATATATAATCTAATTATGAGATGATGTGATCACTCTAGCATCCAAATGTGTGTTGAATGAATAAGAATGATTAAGAACAGTATTGGGTCGTCTGGGTGGTTCAGTTGGCTAAGCATCTGCCTTTGGCTCAGATTTTTATCCCACGGTCCTGGGATTGAGCCCCCTGAGTCAGGCTCCCTGCTCAGCAGGGAGTCTGCTTCTCTCTCTCTCCCCCTGCCCCACCCAACCCGGATCGTGTGCTCTCTCTCTCTCTCTCTCTCTCTCTCTCTCTTGCTCTGCTCTCTCTCTCAAATAAATAAATAAAATCTTTTTTTAAAAAAGAACAGTATTAATAAAGCAAGCAGAAGCAAGAAGTGATAGCTCCTGGGGGGATGGAAAGGCCTTCAGAGAAGAGGTAATTTGAGTTAGGATCTTCCTGGTTGGTAGATGAGAAAGTAAGGAAAGTGGGAAAAGCCACTGGAGGCAGAAGCAAAGCCTGAGCAATGGCACCCAGAAGTGCAGTTTGTGTCATGAAGTCAGAGAACACTGTGACCAATGTGGCCACAAGAGCACTTCTCAACATGGCTCCTCACAAGCCAAGACCCACCCAAAGGACCTGCACTGGGTCTGCACAGTCCTTATCATGCCAGTTGGCTCTGGAAATTATTTTCTCCTCAGAATTCTGTTGCAATGGAAAGGACTATAATGCTAAAACAGGAATACTCTTGATTCTACAAAACTATATTAAAGCAGCATGGATTCAGTATCCACAGTATTTTAACTTCTATTCCATCAAACTATTTATTATTAAGCCTCATACTAATGGAGCACACTGTGGAGCATCTGGATCAAACTCCTGGAGCACAGTATTAAGTGTCTACACGGGCATGACTGGATGGTGAGGTGGACCTCATATGCCATGCTAAGTACCATGGACTTTATTCCTTAAGCAGTAAGGAGCCATTAATTTGTTTTAATCAAGGAAATGACACACTTAATGCCTTCTATAGACCCTTTACTAGTTTCTAGATTGGAGCCTTCTAGAAGCATGTGATGAAAGAGGCCAGCGTACAAAATGATTCCCTAGGTAAAGTTGTAGCGGGCATGAGAGAAGTTACCGGAACTTTGTCATGAATATACCTTGAAGCCTTTGAGCTATGCACAAACCCAAAGAGTTTCCAATTTCATATGCATGATTTAATGTTTCTTTAGAAACATTTCTTTAAGAAAGAAATTGTTAGAGGGAAACTGGAAGATCTATAGAAGATCTAACTACAACTCTCACTTACCGACCTTGGACCAGGCACATATTTCATTTAACCATTGTAACAACCTTAGAAGCTGATTTAATTTCCCCGTGATCACATAGTTAATCAAAGGCAGAGCTGGGACTTCAAGTCCTGTTTGCCTGAACTCAACCTGTATCTCAGCACAGCCTCCTCCTCTAAGCCTGGGGTGTTCACGCTCTCTCTGCCTCAGTGTGCACAAAAGTATCAGCTTTAATGATAATGACAGAGATTTATATGTGATTTGATTTTCTGTAGAAAGGGATTCTAATGGCTTTTCTTCCGCTCTTCTAGTTGTCTGCTAGAAAATGTAACCCTGTATGCTGCTGCCTCCTGGTGGCAACATTCCTAACTTCACAGAAACAGGGTTTTGGAACCTTTTATGGGACTCTTCAAAAGTCAATGAGAAAGTGACAAAAGCTCCTAACATCGTGTCCACAGCTCACTTTCCTGTGTGGAAACAACTGGTGTCTGCTCATCAGTCATGTCCTTGAGGCTGTGTCCTGTCTCCTTGTCCACCCCCTCCAACCTGTCATCTATTCCAAGGACTTGTCCATCACACATCTGTGCCTCTGACCTCTTGTCAATCCCTTAACACGGCAGGCTCTCTTACTGCACTTACCAAGTTGTCTTTGCAGCAAGACATTAGTACCTAAGCTCTCTGAGTCTGCTTCCTCAGCATGAGATGACATGTCTGTGAAGCACTCATTTTTATCAGAGATAAACAACCACTCGTTTTTATCAGAAATAAATCATTTGACTACTTGTGTTTTCTCTCCCACTAGCGTTTAAAGTCTTGTAGACATCTGGGTCCTGAAATATCACCCACTGTGCTCAGCACAGCGCCGTCCACTCAGAATCATCACTCAGAATTATCCACTAGGAGAGGGGAGAAGGTAGCAAGATACAGAGGCTTCCATCCCCAGTTATTCAAGGGGCGCTTGGGGACAGTCTCTTCAAGGTACTGGGTCTATTAGGATGTCATTGCTCTAGCCCTTTCCAGTGGTGAAAGCAGGAAATATATTTATGGATACACATATTTCTATGTCCATTTCTATATCAACCAATCCATATATTTTTTTAAAACCATGATTTCCTGCTGTTACTTCTGAATCCAACACCCCAGGGTCCATTCCTGCCTTTCCTTTTTCCCTATCTATAACTATTTCTCTGACTGTGAGAAACACGGCTCTTCTTATCCACAGTATGTTTCCTTCTGTGTTTAATTCTGGAATACACATAAAGCAGTTTCAGAATTGCTAACCTATATAACTATAAACAGCAAATTTGCTAGAGTACCGTATTTGTCCATAGTTCCTTTTGTCTTTAGCCTTTCAATATAGAGGCAAAATGCTATTTTCCAAAGCTGCTAAGGTTCGTTCTTTCCTTCCCTAATTCCTTCAATGTGATTATGTTGTTTCTGTATTTTTAATATAGTTAAATACGTTTGTTACTCTTTTTTTTTTTTAAAGATTTTATTTATTTATTTGAGAGAGAGAGAGAGCACATGAGAGGGGGGGAGGGTCAGAGGGAGAAGCAGACTCCCTGCTGAGCAGGGAGCCCGATGCGGGACTCGATCCCGGGACTCCAGGATCATGACCTGAGCCGAAGGCAGTCGCTTAACCAACTGAGTCACCCAGGCGCCCACATTTGTTACTCTTTGCATTTCAATTTTGAGTTGATTTTATTTATTTTGTGGGTCATGTGAAGCATTTTCATGGTTCTAAAAGTCAGAATTACACACATATGAGTACTCAGGTAAGTATCAATCCCTCCTTCCCTGGTACCCTGTCCCCAGTCTCCCATTTTTTCCACCCCATCTTCACTCAACTCCTACAGGTACCAATCTCATTATTTCCATATTTATCCTCTCTGTAGTACTCGTGCACAAATGAGCAGACACGTGTATTTTCTGTCCCCTTTTTTCTTATGCAAAAGATAGCATACTATAGATATTCTTTTGTGCTTTTGTTCTCTTGACAATATTAGAGCTGCTGTTTAAGTGATGTGTTTGGATGACAACACCAAGAGTGTAAACATAAATATAGAAGAAAAGAGACCCAGAGAAGAGACTTGGAGCTCCCCGGCATTAAGCGATCACGAATGAAAGGAGAAATCAGCATAGAACACTGAGAAGGAATGACCAGTCAGGTAAAAACAAAAGCTGGAAGCACCGTGAAGAAAGTGTGTCAAGGAGGACAAAGTGACCAAGTGTGTCAGTGCGGCTGCTGTCTCAAGGAAGGTTGGAACTGACACTTGGCCACTGCAGTGAACAGCATGGGCATCACCAGTGACCTTGGCAAGAGGAGTTCTGATATATTCATGGGAGCAAATGTTACACTGGAGTGAAATAAAAGGAGAATGGGAAACTGTGCTGGAAGAGATTCTGTCTCAGACCACCCGTGAGGGGAGTAGTTGTGCAAGGCAGAGAGGGAAACACATAATCCACATTGGAAAACGTCGACACAGGCTAGACACAAACTCCCTCCTTCCAAAAAAAGCAGTAGGGGAAAGTGAACTTGAAAGGCAGATGCTGACAATTGCATTGCACAGGTCATTTCAAGAAAAGAACTCCAGAGAACTCAGATGAATTCTTGTGTTTCCAGTTTATTCAACAGAAAAGAGATGATTTCACTGGCTTTGGGGCCTGCTTGTACCCATGAATGGTTTATAAATGTCTAGGTAAAAGCAGCTCCTGTCAGGGGCCTATAAGAAAAGACGAGGGCTTTCCCCAGCTTCTGCCTTCAACAGAGCTTAGGCTCCTTGACCCACAGCAGAATTTTCTGGGTTTTCTTTTTTTAGAGAAAGAGCGCTTATTGGAAGGGTCATCGAGTTGACAGAGGAATCATTTCCATTAATGGGAACACAGGGGTTGTCAAAAGCAGGAGGAATGTGTCCTGGGGCTAGATGACAGGCCCTGAGGATGGCCTCCTGCTTTCAGCTTCCATCTGAAGAACAATATAATCCAACAGGGGATCAGTGTCCACCTCAGAAGTCAAATTCTCTTCTAGAGTCTTGGTCTGCCCATCAGGAGTGACTGTCATCTTTCCAGAGGGGACAGTCATCATTTCAGGGACTACAGCCCTCTTTCCAAGGGGCATGATCTTCCCTTTAGAGGTCCAATGATCATTAGGAATCATAGTCGTCTCTCCATGGGTCATGGTCTCTCCAAGAGTCTCAGTCCTCCCTTCCAGAGCTACAGTGGGCTTTCCAAAGGACTTAGTTTCCCTCATAGGGGTCACAATCCCACCTCTGGGCCTTGTAGTCATATTTTGAGACTTACTACGGGAATTAATGGTCGGAGACTTTCCTCCTGGGAATGAAATCCTCATGTCAGTGGTCAACGCTTTGGTTATAGTTGGTCTTTCAGAATTCATAGCAGTTGAGAGCCAAAATTTTGGTGAAGGAGTTGAGCTGACCTCTAGAGAAAATCATTGGAACAGGATGAGACTCCTACGACTTCCTTCCCATCCTATTAATTACTGGCAGGACTACAACCACTCCAGGGCTGAAGTACCTACTCCCAAAATCCAGAGTTGAAGGATTTCATAATACACCCACTTGAGGGCATAGATAAAACCCCACTGCATGGAAGCCCTTCTCCTTCACTTCATCACGTTAACGGGACCCCAGACACCTATGGGCACTCAGCACATTTACATTTACTACATTTCTGGTGAATGACCCTGGGAAGCCTGCCAGTTTTCTATGCTTAAGGCCTCACTTTGACCTCACTGATTGCACATTCAGCAAGACCTTGCTGTCCCCAAGGCCTAATAACAGAAACCTCCTGTGTCCCCCATTGTAGGAGGCACCAGGAACAACGCCAAGGGGCAAGGAGGCCACTCTAGACAGCATTTTGTAAAGAACTGGGTTGGAGTCCCATCTCTGCCCCTGCCTAGCAGTGTTAGCTTTCTGAGCCTCAGTTTCTTGGTCTGTAAAATGATGGTTATAAACCATCTCAAAGAATGTTTCAGTTCAAGCATGCTAGGTTCCATCTCCTAAACATCAAAGAGATGTCAAAAGAAATCTGGCTTCCTTTTCTGGCCCTTGTCCCATGAAAACAGGAGGAAGCAACAGAGAAATAAACTGGCATATATTGAACACTAACTATGAGCCAGTAGTTTTCACTCCTTATCTCATTTAGTTCTTGTAATAATGTCATAAGTATAAGGATCATTCCTGTTTCACAGATAGGGAAACCAAAGCTCAGAGGGGTCACATGGAGCACGCCTCTAAACTAAGAAAATGGACTGGCCTGACATCAAAGCTTATTCTCTTCCCTTGATGTCATGCTGCCTCACCAAAGCCTTTGCATCTAACAGAAGGGACCCAGCCAGAGCCTGGTTATACAACTTCCAACCCCAGTTCCAGGCCATAGCTACTCACCAGTCTGCACCAGGAGACTATTCAACTTCTTGACAAGGGGGAAAGGGCCAGTGCCACAG
This sequence comes from Leptonychotes weddellii, assembly GCF_054177405.1. Taxonomy (NCBI): domain Eukaryota; kingdom Metazoa; phylum Chordata; class Mammalia; order Carnivora; family Phocidae; genus Leptonychotes; species Leptonychotes weddellii. Next base: position 85,738,117 of record NC_138372.1, read on the forward strand.
AAAGCGCCCTTGGCGTCATCCAGGTCCAACGTCCACACCATGGCTCCCCCAAAATGCTCTCTCTTTATGAACATTGCCTGAAAAAGTAGTAGTCAGTCAACCTGCTATGCTGGGCATCCCCCAGACTGGGTACAATGACAAAACACCAAAGACAGACCCTCAGGAAACACTACAGGAGCCGGAAAGCCTGTGTTTGAATCCAGCCTCTAACCACTTCCTAGCTGAGGGTTCTTGAAAAGGTCACACAAACCTCATGTGTCTTTGGGTGCCTGGGTGGGTCAGTCGGTTAAGCATCTGCCTTCGGCTCAGGTTATGATCCCAGGGTCCCGGGATTGAGCCCTGCATCGGGCTCCCTGCTTGGCTTCTCCCTCTCCCTCTGCCCCTCCCCCCTGCTTGTGAGAGCTCTCTCTCTCTCTCCTGCTCTCTCTTTCTCAAATAAATAAATAAAATCTTTAAAAACAACTATAACAACAAAACCTTATGTGTCTTAGTTGCCTCATTTGTAAAAAAGGAATAGTAACATTTCCAACATTTTTAGGGTCCAAAGAATTCGTACATGTACATGCTACAGCACGGATGGAGCTCGAAGACATTACACTGAGTGAAAGAAGCCAGTCACGAAAGGACAACTACTGTATGATTCCACTCACAGGGAGTACTTGGAGTAGTCACATTTGTATAAAAGGAAAGCAGAGTGGTGATTACCATGGGCTGGGGAAGAGGGGGAAGGGGCAGTCTGGGAAGATGAGAAAGTTCTGGAGATGCAAGGTGGTATAGTTACACGATGATATGAATGCGCTACTGAACTGGATGCCTAAAAATGTGTTAAATGACAGATTTTATGTTATGTATATTTTGCCACAACTTTAAAACTGGATTTAAAAAAAAAAAAAAGAGTTCCTACCTGTAAAATACTTGGAGAGATAACTTGCACCTAGTAAATGTTCATAAATATTAAAAACTGTTTCAGCAAGATCCCAGTGCTAATCACCGTTATCATCACTCTAAATCATAGATATTGCTATATTACTTTAAAATCACTTCCATATAACTTATCTCACAGGGATGCTATAAAGAAGAGATAAACTACATTCACAGATAAGAAAATAAAGGCTTTTTTCCATGATTTCTAAAACCTCAGATATAATGACGTGGCAGGGTTTAGACTCAAATCCAGGTCCTATTACTACTTTCCTAGTGTTCTCTGTCACGGGTGATGGAAAAGACAGACTCCATCACATCCACATAGCTGCATGACTTGGCCAAGTCAGTTGGCTCCTTTCTGGGATTTGCTTTCCCCAAATGTAAAATAGGGACCCAATTAGAGTTCAGCTGAAACTGAAGATTCCGAGTTTTTATCCTGCTTACAAACAAACAGGTTAGACTGCCAGTTTTATGTGTACGCGTGCACGCACATGCACAATCTCTGGATCAGAGAACAGACCATTATTACTCACAGCAACAGAACAGTCAAATAGCACCTTGACTTTAGTCCCCATGCCCCAGTTGCCCAAAGAATGACACAGCGAAGGCCAGATAGCCACCTGCATGTGCAGGAAGGCAAATCAGACCTTCGTCCCCTCCGGAGAGATTGAGAGCTTCACTGGAATGTAGACAAGTCCTCTCTGGGGAGGGGACCTCTACATCTCTGAACATCAGCAAAGTCCTGGGGGAGGGGGAAAGGCAGGTTCCTATTTTTATTAGAGCTGGTCTGCTTCCTTTGCTCAGAATGCCCAGACAGTGCAGGAACACTGAGAAATCCATGGATAATTATCTCCTAATGACGATCTCTGAGGTTTCTTTCAGCTCTGGGATTCTGTGATGAAATCCTTTGATCACCCTCACACAGGGCTCTGTCTCCCTGTAGCTCTGCAAGGCACAGTGATGGCCCCTTAAAGCGAGGACACCATTCCTGGCTGGCCTCAGGCCTCCCCCAACACGTAGGTCAATGCCCTCTCCCGTGTCCTGTGGGTCATATTTTTAATTCCATCCAACTGGGTAATTCCACTGAGTCATTGAATTTTTCTGTTTGTGTCTTCTGGTCCCAAACCAGAGGAAGATCCTGGAGGCTGAAAGCCATGCTCTTTACCTCTCTCCCCACAGCGGGCTTCACTCAGTGACATGCACGGAGGAGGTACACACTGGACTCTGCCCTCTGGTGCTTTCTACCCCAAACTTCCCCCAAAGAACAGCCAACACCTGTGCTTCTCCATCACCTATAATAGAGGAGATGTGACTTCTAATAAGCCCCGATATCCAGGAAGTTGCCAAGTCCTGACAATTACTCATTCAAAAATTACCTCTTCTTCCAACCACCTGGTCCAGACCCTCATTATCTTCCCTGCACACCTCTGTGTTCCTCAGAGCTTCCAAAATGCCAAACTGGTTACAACAGGATCACATGGGGCCATACTAAGAACAGTTTCCAGATTCTTTCTAAGACGGGCTGAATATTCGGGGGTGGAGCCAAGACCTTCTACGTTTATCAAGTCTCAGGTGATTCCAAAGCAGAGGCAGGTTTGGAAATCACCAAAGCATGTCATTTCTGTTGGAATTCACTATAGAAACCGGCTCTGCTCACCTTCATTCAACATTGCTTGCACAGGGCGAGGGGGTGATCAGAGTTAGGTTCTAAAGGTTTCAAACTTGCAGGTCATATGCCTGGTCAGAAACCTGATTTTGCTTCCAAGTGTTTGAATTTCTGACAAATTTTTTCTTGTGATTGAGTTCCAGTTTTAAAGCATTATGGTCTGAGAATATGCAGGGAATAATCTCAATCTTTTGGTATCAGTTGAGACCTGATTTGTGACCCAGTATGTGGTCTATTCTGGAGAAAGTTCCATGTGCACTTGAGAAGAATGAGTATTCTGTTGTTTTAGGGTGGAATGTTCTGAATATAGCAGCAAAGTCTGCAATATCCAAACTGAAAAGAGCCAAGATGCCCTTCAACAGATGAATGGATAAAGAAGATGTGGTATATATATACAATGGAATATTACTCAGCC
>NC_138372.1:85741621-85777279 GCF_054177405.1 Leptonychotes weddellii
GGATGAGTTAGCCTGGTGATGGGTATTAAAGAGGGCACGTTCTGCATGGAGCACTGGGTGTTATACGAAAACAATGAATCATGGATCACCATATCAAAAACTAATGATGTATTGTATGGCGACTAACATAACATAATAAAATAAAATTAGAAAAAAAAAGAAAGAAAGAAACCTGATTTTGTGTTAAAATGCCTGCAAGAAGAGGGCCAAACACCTTCACCAGCATTCAAGTCCCTCTATAAACTGGTTGGCACTTTATTGCCTTCTCTTACACTTTACAAAAATTCTCTGCCCCACCCAAATTCTTTGTACGTACTTTGAATGAGTTTTCGGTCCCCACTGAACCTCTCCCCATGTCATTACTTCCTCCTGCTGCTCACCTCCCTCAGGAAGCCCTCCCTGACTCTCCTATCCCGACACATATCAGTGATATTCATGGAGCGTTTAACATGATCTACCTCATATTGTATTTATCTGTTATGGAATTATCTGGTCCAAACAGAAAAGAAGAAACTTGCCAAAAATCTGTGTAAACTGAGAGAAGTCACTTCTCCCCTCAAAACCGAGATTCCTTCTCTTCAAAAGGAGAGTGTTGGATAGATGCGATTAGGAAACCCCAGGTAGGTCAGGTATGCCCGAGACTCACCTGATCTAGTCAACCTCACCTTTTTATCCTCCACCCAGGACACGCACACACATGCATGCACACGTACACACACACACACACACACACACTGTACAGATAAGAGCCTCATGGGAGCCAGAAGGAAACTATATGCTGGAGCAAGAAAGGACCAAAGTCTTACCTTGTAATTGAAGCTGGTGGCATCATCATAGCCAACCCACTCCTTCCCCTTGTAGGCATATGGAACATGCTGAAAATCAATCCAGCGCTTTGTTGCTCTCTGGAGAAAGGAGCATATCTGCCAGGAGGATCACCAGATTAGTTCTGGGAAGTGCCATGGAGAGAAACACCAGCAGGCACACTGCTCTTTTCCCAGTGGTGAAGAATCCAAAGGATCCCTCACCAGGGAGTGAGAAGAGACAGACCAAAGAGGGAGTGGGAAGCCACTCACAGAAGACCTTCTCTCTTTCCTGAACAAATTCCTACTAGAACATGTTCCTTTCTCTAATGTCCGTGATAGAAAGAGAGAGAGAACCAAGGAGTGGCTGACATCCTTAGAAACCAAACCAGGCTTTGCTAAATAATGACAATGCCAAACTACTAACGGTAACCTATCTGACCTTGACCAAACATGTATCTTTTCCAAAGAGTTACCATAAACAAACCTCTCCTCTCTTCATTAGCAATCAGCATGAAGGGCCCAGTCTTGGTAGTTACCAAACTAGCTTGTGAACCTCTAATAAATTTAAAGTTCTCAAAGGTAGGGAGAACTGGGTTGTTACAATCAGTCGAGCAGCTGAGTGTCTACTAGGTGCCCAGCCTCGTGCTAGAAACCACACGCCACATAGAAGTCGAAGCATTCCAGCTAGTAGCAGAAGCTCATGTATGAGGCTTTTTTTCTTTCCTTTCTTCCTCTTTTTGCTTCTTTAAAGGTTCTATCAACATCTCTTTGGCCTATAATGTCTTTCAAGAACATAATTTCCACTATGACGTCACTGGCTTAGCAGGATAACATCTCCAGCCAGCCAGCAGAGAGCAGAGACTGGGGAGACCCTGTGCCTCCACTCCTACCTACAGCACCCACACACACCATGTGCCTCAGTAACTGCTGTCCTTTGCCTTCGAGACCCTTCCCTCTTGTCATTCCTGCCCATCAGGATTCTTCCTGTGCTCCAAAGCTCTGCTCCCTGAGACCTTTCCAGATCCCTAAGCCACACCCCCATGCCTCTTATTGTCCTCTCTTGTGTTTTATATCCTCTTGAGTCCGTGTCTCTTTTCTCCATTCAGTAGCGAGCTTTGATGAGATGGAGAATAAGGGAATGGAACTGGGGGAAGAAGAAAGAATCTGTAGGAGGGAATGTCTTGGAATTGCTTCAAAATAATCTAGTAGGGCGCCTGGGTGGCTCAGTTGGTTAAGCGACTGCCTTCGGCCCAGGTCATGATCCTGGAGTCCCGGGATCGAGTCCCGCATCGGGCTCCCTGCTCGGCAGGGGGTCTGTTTCTCCCTCTGACCCTCCTCCCTCTCATGCTCTCTGTCTCTCATTCTCTCTCTCAAATAAATAAATAAAATCTTTAAAAAAAAATAATAATCTTGTAGTGGGAGAGAGGGGAGTCGGGGAGCGAAGATGAAACAAGATTGGCCAGGAGTGGTTAGTGACTGAGGCTGGTGAGGGGCAGGTGGTAGTGGGGGAGGGGGAGAGGAGGTTACACTATTCTTTCATTTTTGCAAATGTTTGAAATTATAAATATTTCAGGTATTAATTATTTTTATTTAGGCCAGATAGTAGTAAGTCAGGATTGACTTGTATAACAGTTAAGATTCTTTTGAGGGGTCCCCCTCCACTTAGACTCTACCCAGCCCCTCATCCCTTATGAGGGACTCAAATACCTTCTCCTGAAGAAAAAGGAAATATCTCAGAGAGTGGATTTCTCCTGAGCTAGTAAACCACTTCATTGTCCTGTCTCCAGCCCTCACCCTTGCCTCTGCCTGGTTGTCTTTGCTCTTGCTCTGTTAAAGGATGGAGAAGCCCTAACTAATAGACAGACTTCCCTATTCCTGTCACCTCATAATAAGCCAAGAAGCCAGCTTGCTTGGTGTACTTTCCCGGAGACGCAGGTCCCACAGCTTTGGCCTGCAGTCCATTCTTAGAGGCTTTCAGAAGGCGAAATGTACGTCCGTAGGTGGGGAATCCCATGAGGAGCTTCTCTGGGGGTGCCCCCAGTTTACGCCAGTAATTCATGGCATATGCCTGCAGGTAGGAAGAACACAAACCCCTCCGTGTTACTGAGGGCCAATGGCCTGGGCTCAGGGCAGGTGTCTGGGCCCCTTGAGATCATTCCTTACCGAAGAGCTGGGGTCTCCAGACAGAGAGAACAGGGGGCTATTGTGCCCTGTGAACTTTTCCCAACTTCCATGAAAGTCATAAGACAAGACGTTGATGAAATCCAGGAGTCTGTGAGGGCGAGAGGAGGACATATGCAGATTCGGCTAACTAGATTTTCAAGTCAGATCACCAGAGGACTAACTGGCTAACTAGCTGTGCCCTGGTCACCCAAGCTGCCTGCCCGTCTGCGTCATCGACTTGAGATGTGCCACCGCAGCAAACTGCTAGTCAGGGACAGCCATGCCTCAGGTCCCATGCCATCCTGAGAGCTTCCATGGAGGTAGGCAGGAGTCAGACAAGAAAACACATTCGTAGGGCGCCTGGGTGGCTCAGCCGGTTGAGCATCTGTCTTCGGCTCAGGTCATGATCTTGGGGTCCTGGGATCAGGGCCCACATCGGGGAGTCTGCTTTTCTCCCTCTGCCCCATCCCCCTGCTCGTGCTCACGCTCGCACTCTCTCTCTCTCAAATAAATACATACAACTTTCTAAAATAATTTTAAAAAAGAAACACATTCGTGCCTGACGCAAGTGCTAACAGGTTGCGTAAATTGTCATGAGGAAGGCGGTACTCACAGCAGCTAAAGAGCTTCTGTCCTTCCACTATTCAAGGCACCAGTGAAACCACGTCTTCCAGAGCACTTTCAGAATGAACCAGTGTCAGTAAGCACTTACCGGGTCACAGGCGTAAAGGTGTACAAGGATTCCATCATTTAATTTTAACGTGGCCAATGGCCTCAGTGCCACAGCCGTCTCCATTTTAGAGCGGAAGACATTGAGGCTCTGACAGGCTCCCTAACCTGCCTAAGGTCACCCAGCCGGCGGATGGTGGGACTCCCTCAGTCCTGCCTGCTATTAAGACCAAAGCTGGCAAACTCTATGCCCCACGGGGCCTCTCCCCTTCCGCCCCGACACTGAACCCCGGCCCCCTGGTGTGATCACACGCAGAAGCACCCCATCCCCTCTTCCGTTCCGCGTCGGCCTCAGCTCCTCATCTGTAAACACTCCATTCTTGAGGTTGGAGAAAATTAGCCCAGAGCTGGCATGGCCAGAAAGAGTGAGTTACGAGCTATTCTTTGTTCGGCTTTGTAAGTTCTGCACAGACACCCGTGCTCGGAAAGCTAGGCCTGGCTGCGCGTGCCTATTTTTGTATTTGTGGCAGGCGTTGATTAATCATCTGCCTCTGATGCCAGCCATGGGCCGCACAGGGTATGTCTACCGCTGTCCCTTGGCACGGCAGAGTCCAGGCCCGTGGGACACTTTCCCGTGAGCCCCAGCAAAGGGCTTTGCAGAACGCCCTACCCAAGACGACGTGATTGTGGGGACACCACTTCTGATCTCCTAAAGAAAGCCCAGGCTATGTGGAGTTAACCTGCGTCCCCACCCATGCCCCTCAGCGGCCTGCCCCCAACTAGCACCTGTACGTGGAGAACTCAAGGGCGGGGCTTGAGCGGTGCTGCCGTTCTGAGCATGACCGGCCTCCTTCCCTCCAACGTCCTGCCCCACCAGGCAGCACCGTCTCACCTTCCCAGAAGGCGCACATCATAAGCTGTTTGGATGATGTGCGGATCCCCAGAGACAGCCGCAGAAAGCAGCAACCGCGGACGCATGGTGAGCGTGGCCTCCTGCTGGAAGGCAAACAGGAGCTCCTACCAAGAAAGAGGCAGACACAGAGACCCAGACCAAACAGTCAGGGAAAGGAAGGATCAGCCAGGAAAGCTTTATTTACAGAGCCCCCTGAGCCAGGCTCTGGGGACACAGAGGTGAGGCAGACACAGGCCCTGCCCCCAGGCTCGTGAGAGAGGTGGCCTTGAGCCACCGTGGTAAGTGACTTAACAGAGGGGTAGAGGGGTGCCAGGCAGGGTCAGGAGCACAAGCTGCAGACTGCCTGCCTGAGGTGGGCCAGGCCGCTGCACAGAGGAAGCATTACTTAGGCTGCAGGACTGGAACAGGACCTGGATGTGACCAAGAAAAAGAGCCACAAGACTCCTCCTGCTCTTTGGCCTGACCCTTCTAAGATGATGGTAGTAAAAGAACATTCTGCTACCACTCCCCTGCCCCGTCCCCATCCCTGGCCTTCTGCTCCTCCTATGCCATGAGCCCAGATATGATAAAAGTAGAATCACTGCTGGATCCTGGAGCTGCCAGACTTGGCCTTACTTCAATTAAGAGGAGAAAAGTCCACCGGTCACTCTTGGGGCTGCCTCTCAGTCCAGGGTACAAGAAGAAGAGGTCCAGACCATCAAACTTATGTCTCCTCAGGAGGGATACAACCGAACCAATAAACCTTTCCCGGTTGGATAATGTGGACAGCATAGTGGTGAATCTGCAGGAGACCCAGGGTGAGGCGAGGAAGGAGGGCTTTCTGCAGAACCACAACCTCCACAAAGCCCCTTGGTTCGTGCCCTGTGGAGGGCACACAGGTATGGCTGGGGGAAAGGAAGTTAGGTCAACCCTTCTTAGAAGTCCCTCCCAGCACTGGGAGCTAAATACCTGGCGGTGATGGGGAATTCAAGCAGCAGGGAGGGGCTGCAGAGTCTCACCTGGATGTGCCAAAGTTCCACCCACCAATGGACAGCAGTGTTCTCAGCTCCCTGTTCCTGTGATGTGGGATAGAGGGAGGTAAGCTGGGGCCCCACTCCAGTGGGTCCCTGGGGAATGGTGGAAAGTAGAGGGGGAGGGAGGAAGTGAAAGGGGAAGGCAGGTGGAGGGAGGGAGAGAGAAGAGCAGAGCAAAGCACAGGGAAGAAAAGAAAGGAAAAGAGGGGAGAACAATCAACCCATGGGTCTTCACAACCCAGGACCCCCCCCCAGGCTGCCCAAAGTCCACAAAACTCCCCCACATCCCCATGACGCTCCCACATAAAGGAAAAGAAAGAAGTAGTCTAAAATGTTTCTTTTCACTGTTTTCTTAATCGACAAGTATTTATTGAGCAATTACTATGTGCGGTTGATTGCTTTAGGTGCTTGATCAAGATACAACAGAGAGTGAAAGAGACAAGCTCCCTGCTCTCAGGAAGCTTGTGATCTAGTGACAAGGATTTTTACCTTGGCCATCTATAACCATTCACGCAGAGACAGACCTCCCCTTGGACAGGGAGAGAACCCAGGAGTTGTGGGGATAGGCATACTTAAGCAAGCACTTAGTGAGCACTAGCTCTGTGCAAGGCACTCACCCAGCTGCTGGTATACAAACATATTGGAGACCCTGCTCCTTCCCTTAGGGGGCTCATTGGCTGGGAGTTGCAGGTGACAAATGGTAATAAAGATAGTAGCATTTGTGATGTGCAGGCTCTCCTTGAAGCATTCTAACAGCATTAGTACGTGAACTCCACCCCACTGGCTTGAAGGATGAGTTGGGGGTTACCAGGCAGAGGCAACAAAGGCCTCACAAGGGCAAGGAGGCAAGAATTAGCTCGGGGTGTTATTCAACAGGGAGTTCTCAGGCAGGGATGCTCCTGGGTCCCACTTGAGAGGCGGCTAGGACCAGAAGAATCAGAAGAAAGTTGATGAGTAACAAGAGAAAGAGGATTAATTTTCTTCTGTCTGTAAAACCTGAAAAAAAAAAAAATGATCCCCACATGCAATATGAACACACCTCTGCTTGAGCTTGTTGAACTCTGGGTAGATAATTTTCTCATCCTGGGGATCCTTAGCAACAATCTGATTGTTATTCATTGAGGCAAAGGCAAATATCAGGTGGGTGCAGAGAAAGGGGTCCAGGTCCCGGGGCAAGATGGAGGCAGGGCTGGGGCGACCCTGTGCCCAGCTGGTAAAATAACACACCAGTTTGTGGGCAGCGCCTGGCAAGGGAGGACACACATTAGCTGGCAGAGACCAAAGGAGGGGATGGAGCTCGGCTTCCACAGAGCACCATGAACACAGTCCAAGAGGCTGGGCCACCAGAACATTCCCCATGCAAACAGAGCCCAAAGCGACCCTGAGGTCTGGTCCCCCTGCCACCCCTACTGCTGAGGCCCCAGGGGGAAAAGAATGCCTTATGGAATCCTGTTCAGAATGGATCCTCAAGCCTGGATCCTGGCACACAAAGCGACACAAGTGGCGGGACGGAAAATCCTCCGCTGAACTGCAGCGGATCAATGATGCTGGACACAGGAGCCCGGGCAGGGAAGGGCTCCAGGGGACACACCACACGAAGCACCTCTCAGCCAGAGAAGCTCCCTGGATCTGGAGAGGAAGACAGGATTTCCTTACCATCGCGCTGTTTCAGCACAAGAACCAGCCCTGCAGGAAACAAAGGATGGAATCACACTCAGATTCCCATGCTCACCCAGAGCAACATGCCCCAGCCCCGCCTCCAGTCCTCCAGTGCACCCACCAACTGGGCCCCATAGTCAGACACAGACACACACATGGAGACTCGCTGCATTCACTGGCTTCCTCTTCTCTAAGTTGAGCCAGTGTTGCCAGATCTATCGAAGCTCCTATTTACCCCAACAAACACCACGTGGATACACCCATGCTTAGCACAGGGACAAGGATGACTTAGAAGTCCCAGCCAAAGCTCTAGGCCAGTGGTTCTCACCCTGGCTCCAAGTATAAAAAGCAGTGATGTTCTCCTCCCCTAGAGATTCTGATATCACTGGTCCAAGATGGAACTGGGCATAAAGATATTTAATGGATAGCTGGAGTGGAGGACCACTGCTCAGATCTCTCCTGCCGGGGCCCCTCTGGCCCTTCACTATGTCCTGTCCCCCTCCACCTAATCCAGCCCCCAAATCCCTGGCTGCTTCTCAGGCCCTCGAGAGGTGACAAACGTAGGAAGCCTGGTATCTCCTGGACTGAGTGACGTCATGGGGGCCGGGACCTGCCACACTCACCAATCCACAGCAACAACCTGCCCATCTCAGAGGTCTGAGAGCGGCGAGGCTAGGGCTCGAGCCCCTTTATAGGAGCTCTGGGACAGCCCTGGGACAGCGCTGGCATAGCCTGGCCACACACACACAAAACCAGGGCCAGTGATGAATGGGCTGCTGCCCGAGTCACAGTGACCCCAGCACCTCCCATCCTCCCTCTCCAGCCGAGCTGTAGCTCTCAGAGCCAACAAAGCAATAGCTCAGTCTGACCCTGGCACACAGTGGGTGTCTGCCAAGGGCCATGGCGAGGGCAGGGCAGTACTCAGCCCTCTTCCTGGGGTTTGCCCTCCATGGACTGAGTATGAGCAGTAAACACTGCATGGAGGCAGTAATTCTACTGTTACCAGGTTATTGGTTAGGGAAGCAGTGTAATACAAAGTTTAGAAGTCCCAGCTTTGGACCTAGGCAGGCCAAGGTTTGAATCTCAGTGTCATCGGTTAGAAGTTTTATAATCGTGGGCATTACTTAGATCTTTGAGCTTCAGCTTCCGCACTTGTAAAATGATGATAACAGCTCATCTCATAAGGTTTTATAGGAATTAAAAAGATAATGTATGAAAAACTGTTAGTTCAGGACTTCGCATGTAATAAGGGCTCAGTGAATGGTAGCTGTTACTAAGGATGCCACGGAGTGGGGTTCTCAAACTCACATGCTGACACTTGCCAGGTAGGTAACATAAATGCGTGAAGTGGACACAATATAATAGCTCACTCTCCACTTTATTAGAACAGCAGTTCAAGCCCAGTGATACACACAAACTAACATGAAGCCTCTTGGTCAGGAGACAATAGAGATTGGTATGAACAGGGACAGCACTCCGAGTAGCCACTAATGGTTACCATGTAGTGAAATAGATCCATGTTGAAAGATCCGTCAATTTCCTTCTTTCTTCCTTCCTTCCTTTCTTTGTCAGAGAGACAGAGAGAGAGAGAGAGCACAAGCAGGGGGAGCGGCAGGCAGAGGGAGAAGCAGGATCCCCACTGAGCAGGGAGCCTGATGCGGTACTTGATCCCAGGACCCTGGGATCATGACCTGAGCCGAAGGCAGATGCTTAACCGACTGAGCCACCTAGGTGTCCCGATCTCTCAATTTCTTAAGAGAAGACAAAAATCTGAATCTTTGTGTGGGTGAACAATGTTTGAGCCAGTATATGAGCCAGTGCTGAGAATGTGTTATAAACCTAAGGAACATAAGGAATATAATTCTGGATACCTGAGAGCCAGTGTTTTTAAAATACAACAACATGGGGCGCCTGGGTGGCTCAGTCGTTAAGCGTCTGCCTTCGGCTCAGGTCATGATCCCAGGGTCCTGGGATCGAGCCCCGCATTGGGCTCCCTGCTCTGCGGGAGGCCTGCTTCTCCCTCTCCCACTCCCCCTGCTTGTGTTCCTGCTCTCCCTATCTCTCTGTCAAATAAATAAAATCTTTAAAATAAAAAATACAACAATATGAAGGATAAACAAAACAGATCTGTAGCCAGATACTTTTATGATCCATCCGTTTTCTCTTCCTGCTACAGAGGACCTCAGATCATGAGTAGGTCCCATATTTCAGGGTCTGAATCTCAATCATGGAGGACCAGAAATCGGATGCCCACCTTCTCAGAGACTGGTAGTTCACCTAGTCCACGTGTCACTGAGGTACTAACCAGATGTCAACATAATAAATGACACAGGGAAATACAAGGACTGGTGGTTGAATTTGCATTCCCCTTCCAGTAGGAAGAAACTAGACAATCACTTTTTTAATCAGAAGATTGCTTAGATATCATGGAACAAAAACATTAAATGGTATAGAATGTTTAGGCAAAGGATATTTCCATAAAACTCTAGGCAAGCCTGATGGAATACCCCACCTAAAAGAGACTGTGTCTCCATTTGTTCATCCATCTTTGTCTTCCTTTAAGTATTCAACAAATATTCATCGAGCATGTGCCAGGCCCTGCTAGGCACTCTGGATACAATGGTGAGCAAGAGTTTCTGCTCTCACAGAGCTTCTAGTCTAGTGAACAGACTGATCACACCCTCAAGAGCTAGTGTAGGTCTCCCTCTTGGAAGTATGTGTCTCATCTCTCTTGGATAGGGGCAATGGGGAAAACATGAGTTTTGTTGCTAAACAGATTTGAGATCCAGTTCTTACCCTGCACCATCACTGGGGCCACCTGAGTCCCACCTGCATGCTCAATGCCACACTCCATTCCTTGGGCTGAGAGTAACCTGAATCAGGAGATAGTTAAGCCTCCTGATAGAAACACTGGATCAGGCCAGGCAACAACTTGTACCACTGGTTATGTTACCCCTGGTGTGGTTTCTAACACTAATGACCATGCTCTTACTTCCCAATTCCTAGCCTGAGTCACCTAATTCTTGTTAAGAGGTCTCTGCATTCCTTTCTCTTCCTGTTCTGTAAACCATAGACACTACAGTGGTTCCCCAGGGCTTGGGTTCTGACTCAGTCTTGCCAGGCACGTGGGGCCCCTGCTGGCTATCTTTTAAGACCCCCCTTGAGGTGAATGCCTGCCTTTCTCTACTTCTAAGCCTCCCCTCATGCCCCTTCTTCCTGTCCCCCAGATTCCATATCACTGAGATTTCCCCCTAGGTTTGTGCCCTTCCACCCCGACTCCTGCCAAAAGCACTAGTTCTTAATGCTGTCTCCAGGACAGAGCTAAATCTGCCTGCCAATTTGAACCATCTTCATCTGCACGTGGGTCAGTCCTCTGGGATCCTATTCTGCTGCAGCGGTAAGGCTGGATCTCAGACCTAACCATTCCATGCCTTAGGATGACTGAGGATGAAAAGAACACAAGGTAACAATGGATGCCCAGGAGTGACCTCTGCTTCATTCAGCGATGACCATGGCAAGGATGGCAACTATGACTCCATGTGCATAGCAGATGATGAATAGTAAATGCTGAATGAGGGTTATGTTCAGTCACGGTGCCATGTCACTCTGTCTGCTCTCAATCTTTGAGTTCTTGCTCTCAAAAAATACAACATTGTTATATATATTTTTTACACACCCACCCGGATACTTGAAAGTACTCCTCCCTAGTGTTTAGCCTGTTCTCACGAGTAAGAAGACATTTACAAACGTCTTTTAGTTGGCTTACTGAAGAAAGGCCTACAGCAGTGCACCCCCTCCCATATCTTAACAATACTCAACTAGATGCAGGCAAGATCACGGAGCTGAAATACCTTGGTTTTAACAAAGCATTCAGCCAAATCTTTTCTGATACTTGCGTGGATAAATTGGTAAGTATGACTTGAACAAAATCAATTGGTTGAATCTAAGAGCCCAAAGAGTGTTGACTATATTGGTGCAAACTTGAAAGATCTTTATCATTTTACATCTTTAAAATGAATGGGATGGGGTTGCCTGGCTGGCTTAGTTGGTAGAGTGTGCAACTCCTGACCCCAGGGTTGTGAATTTAAGCCCCACGTGTGGTGTGTTTACTTAAAATATTAAAAAAAAAAAAGGGGGGGATAGAGCAGTGTTTCCCAATATTTGATGATTTTTGGTTGTGCATGAGGATTTTAAAAACATTAATGTATATTAAAAGTATATATTTCCCCACATCCCTAATTTCATATTGTTTAAAAATTGAGGCAATTCAAAAAAGAATATTTTAATAAATTAATATAGTGCTCTTTGGATGATTTTGCTGCGTAATGTGATAGTGAATCAGTAAGTCATGCCTATATAGCTATTAAAGAACTGGCCTCCTGCCGTCCTGTGGGGCAGGAGACACCTTGGGAATCAGCAATGTCTGGTGCCAAATTAAACCCTACAGAGCTCCTTCAGCATATGGCTCGGGACCCTACCCAAAAAGTGAGCCTTATGTAACTGTGGTGACTGCAGATCAGCAGTGGACTACAGTGGGTCAGGAGGATGGGCTTCAGAATAAGAATAATGAAGATGGGGAAATGGATCTACTCCAGCATTAGACATCTGAACTAGTGAAATTAAATGCAATATAAATGCCTGTAGCTTTAACAAGTAAAATGAGCCTGTTCCCAACCATCACCAGTTAAGTCCATGCTCAGGCTATTGAAACTCTCCTCACATCTGGGACTTACTGAACCACATGGGCTATCACATTTCTCATTGAGGAGTCACTTTCCATTCTAAACCACCTTTTTTGCTCACTGTAACATACACATTCAACCCAAACTGGGACAGCCATTCCAACCTGGGATGGTGATTTTGATCAGATTTGCAAATGTCTTGGTGGCAATCATTAATAGATGTGATTACTCTCATCAGCACAGACCTGAATCCAAACCAACTTTTACAGTAAGATAATGTGCTTTTTCAAAAACTAGGTTTTCCTTCTTTGCTGTGATTTTAACCACCTTGAAACAGACATTTCCTTGGGTTCTCATCTCCACTGCTTTCCTCTCTACTATTCCTGAGTTCAGGAGGAAAAGGGCTAGGCAAATTTAGTTCCGACCCACCTCACCCCTCCTTTCTCTAAGCCATCACAACTTTGTGAAGTTTATCTCTGGGAAGAACTTAAGCGTTTCCATCCACCCACCCACCCACCCTATTACCTTCCAAGAAGTTATGGTCCGGAACAGTGAAGGCTTTCTTCCCACCTTACCCCAAACCCAGTAATCACATGACTACAAATTCCAATGTTTTTACTCGTGGTTATTGTGATGACAGGGCTCATGTTTGGCAAGGGTGAAGCATGGAAGCTTTTCTTACAAATATTTTGTCCATATTCCTTCAAACTGCCCCAGTTTCATGTAATTTTAGCTGAGCTAAACTTGCAAAACACCAAAGCACATAATATATTGTATTTAGTTTCATAACCAGTAATTGACCGTGACTTCTGGCAGTAACCAGTCCACCAACCCAAGTAACCCAATATTTAAGTCCCAACTAGCTACTCTAAGGGGTTAGGGAAGCACATACACAAAAATACGGCTATGACTGATACCCTGATGACTCACATAAGTGAGATATGTCTAACTGCACATAACACATGCTTCAAAAGACAGGCCAACAAAGCCTAAGCTTTTTATTTCACCAACTAGTATTTCTGATTCTCTGATGCTGTACTTTAAAATCTTCAGAGTCCACAAAAACAGCATTCAGACTTCCTATATCCAGAGAAAGGGGTCCAGAAGCCAGCAAAGGTCAGGCCCCAAGCTGTTTTCCGGAGAGAAACATGGCAGACATTTCTCTGTGAGTCTATGTCAGTTTTTAACTTAACTGAAATGCCTTTACGCTCTCCACCATCCCCCAACCTTTTTCCACGGGATCTGTAACAGGAAAACACTCATCTTTCATGTATACAATTCCATGGGGTGAGCGGTGGGGGGGGAGCGTTATACAGGCACCAGCCAAAATTTTATTCAGCCAGAAAATGGATTTTTGACTCAGTTTAATGGCAAAGAGATTTGCAAAACCACGAGGAGTGTCCTGGCTTTTCCTCGAGGTGAGCTGGGCGGGATTTTTGTGAATGGAAGCATTGCCATAAGAAAGGCAGATTAAGTTCTATAAAAAATAAAGTTGGTCCTATCTCCATGAGTAGTATATAAGCTGCTTCCAGGAATCCAGGGATGCCCACATCCCACACCTCATCCAGTCATGGCACAGCTACATGGGAAGCATAAAACCCTTTTGTAAACTTTTTTTTTTTTTTTTTGGTGGGGGGAGGGCTTGGGAAAGAAAGATGTAAGATGAATTTTTTTAATGCCCTCCCACCACCAAAAACTATGTATCTACACACACACTAAGACACACATACATATCCAATTTTAAGAAAGTTTTTCTTCCCTATGACTACAGGATCCCAAAATCCAGCCTCCCTCAGGCTGAGACAATGCCTATTAACTGCCCAGATCTGGTGTACCAACATACTGTATAAGGCTCCTGTGTGGTCTCACAGACGGAGAGGGCAGGGGCAGAGGGAGTGGATACTCATGGGGGATTTGCTTTTTGTCTTAAATCCACTCTACTCGGCCACACTCTTAGGTCCAAGGGCTGGGAGAGGCTCTGTAGGCAGGATGTGGTGGATGACCTGATGGTCCCAGCCCACTGTGGTAAGGAGAGAGTGATTGAGCGGGGACCAAGTAGCATCTCTCACAAAGTCTCTGTGGGCTCGGCTTCTAAACCTAGAAAAGAAAAAAGGTAAGTTAGGGCGTGGTGAGAGACAAGACTTGGAGAAGAGAGAGAATCCAACACAACCAGGGCACCTTTGTGGATGTGTGACACAAACTTCACCGTATGTGTGGCCTTGTCACCACGGTAGCAGTGTAGTTATCCACAGAGAACTTCATCAATCATTCAATCCAGTGCCCCCATTTCATAAAGTAATGGTGACTAGAGCAAGGGTCATAATACGGGCCAGGATCAGAGAGCAAATCATGGCTCTCTCAGCGAGAAGGAAGTATTAATTCCAGTACTGTGTTTGCTGCCTTTCACCCCAAGCAGGTCGCATTTCACGTATGTGTTCTTTATGTGAAAGGGGTAGACTGTCCCTTTCTGGAGACAGCTGCAACACCAGACATGGAAATCCCACCTACCACCACACTTGGAAATCCCACCTACCACCACAGCCCCCCTTTACCAGGGACAGAGTTGGCTGTGAGTCACCCCCAGGAACAGGGAGAGTCAGTGTCAGCCTGCTCCCACCGCCCAGTCCCCTTGAGTGAGACCATGCACTTTGATGAAGACAGAAAGGACCCAGCCACCCGCAGTTCTTCTCCCCAATTCCTCATCAGAGGACCCCATTTCACACTTACACCTCAGAAAGGCCTGAGTCCAGCACAGCAAGTGAGCAGTCCTCACTGACAGAGGCCAGGAACGGGGTGCTAGGAGAGCAAGGGGAGGGTTGGGACAGGTAAAGCCATGGTCCCAAGATGAATCCTGCCTGGTCTAGCCCCCGCCCCCCACCCTAAAGTGACCCAGAGGAGGTGGCCTGGTCCCCACGTCAGGTTAAGGTCTGGCTACCACTCAAGTCCACATTACAAGTTCCAGGGAAAGAGGAGGGAAATGGAGTAAGCCAGGGTGGACAATCATCCTGGCAACCGACTACTCCATCTGGTCCCTCCCTGCAGCTTTAGCAAGAACCCAGAAGCTTTCCCAACTACACAGTCTCAGAAGCCCACAATATTAATCATTCTGGGTGTTGAGCAGGAGCAGGACCTTATTTTAGCCCTGTGCAGACAGAAAACCATACTACCCAAAAAAGGACTATGGTCTTCAGAGATCATTAGAGTTCTGAAGCTTCAGCTAGACCACTGTCTGCTTTAAGGAATGACCTAATCAGCTAATGCTCTGCAAACATAAGCATGCCCCAGCACTGTCCCATTCATACCCATCAGGCCCCTGGGGACAAAGGACAGTACCTGTGTGGGGAGAACACCAGGTCAGTGACACACTGGGAGTGCACAGCTGAGCTGAGGGCACACCTTGCACTCTTGGTGTCCACAAGGGAGATGGTCCCACTCTCGTCCCCTAGAGAAAAGAGGAAGCCCATCACAGTGGATAAGAACATGGGCCCTGGAGTCAGCCAGACCTGGATTTGAATGCTAGCTCCTCAACCTTTTACGAGCTAACCACTCTGAGCATCAGTTTCTTCTTTTGTCAAATAGCGTAATTAGTCACTGGTGGTTGTGAAAATTAATGAACAAGGCAGTTATTACTTTAACCACAAACTATGTCACCACATGTAGAGCCTCATGGCTATGAGAGCACAGGAGCTATCCCTACTCGACAACAGAATTCCCTATATAGCAATCCACTTGTTTTGTGGTACACTGACTTCTGCCCATGCCCAGAATAGAGGAGCTGGAGCACACAGTCAGGAATCAAATCTAAAAAGTCATCATGTTTTCCAAAGCCAAACTAAAACCACTTTTGGATCATCCCACCTTCCCACTGGCATAATTCACGTAATGCCCAAGCCTGCCGCTGAGACTGAGTAGCTTGAGCCTTGTGCATTACAGGGTCAGCGTGCTCTCATCCTCCCCCTTCCCAGAGTCAAAATGCTGTGGGACAGGTTGCCTTACCAAAGACAAAGACTTCACTCTGCTGAGGATGCCAAGCCAGGGAGGTAGGAAGGTAGCCTGAGGCAGTGCAGCCTGCAGAGAGAAGAGGGATCCGAAACAAGACTCAGAGCCCAGCTCTGTGAAGAAGCTTCTCAAACAAAGTCACTCCAAGTCCCAGAAGCACCTTTATTCGCCTTCCCAAACCCTGCTAAGGCAGTTGTGTCCTTGCCCTTGACCCTCATACCCTTATTTATCCTTCGGCCTCCTGCCCTTTCTGGACACGAGTCATAGGCAGATTTCAGACATAAAGCATGAAGGCAACAATTCTGGCCCCTTTGTCCATCCTTCCCAGAAATGTAAAGTAAATCAGCCACCCACGAACCAACCCTTCCTCTTGGTACCCACGGCACAAAATGGAATCAACAGAGCCTCAGTGGGGAAAAAAGTGATTATGTCCCTTATGTCACACTGACGGAGCATCTGATGACTTTGCCTCTGTCTCTGGCCAAGGAAGCCTCTTCCAGGTGGGTTCCTAGTACCACCCTCCCACCACTGGCTCTCAGACTCACCCATCTGTGATGCTGGCTTGGGACAGCGGGTATCCCAGAGTAAAATTCTGTTGTCCTAGAAGAAGGAACAGCAAAAGAGCTTCACAGTCCAAAAAGCGGCTGCTGGCCAAGTCTCCACACTAGACTTGTGGCCAGAGGGTTGGAATGTGGTTAGGAAGTGGGGAGGGAAGGAAAGGCTGTATCTCACCTCACTGCATGAAAGGAACACGGAATCCTTGTGCAGGGAGGCTGTGACACAGGTGACCTGCCCGGAGTGAGCTGTGAAGGAGAGAAAAGGAAGTATGACAGAGAAGAAGCCGGGGGCATTACCACCACGCAGCCCAATACTACCAAGGGAGGTTTGAGAAACGGGCCTTATCTCATGACGCAATTTAACAAACTTTGTGAGAGATTTTGGATTAGACAAAACCTAAGAGAAAATGTCGATGGAGTTCTAAAACCTGGAAAGGCTTGGGGAAGAAAATGAATTAGTAAAGACAAGGAAAGAAAAAGTAGGGGCTGAGCAAGAGTGAAGGGATTTACATCCCAGAACAGGAATTTTCATACGACAGTACACACACACCTCCAGATAACATACAGACACTTTCAAGGGAGGTCTGCACACTGATACATTTCGGGAAATAAACTTTTCCAAAGTTCTCTTTCCTGAAATTGAACTGAGAAGCTGCCAGAATTCAGTTCAAAGTGCCCCTTTCCTGCCTCCGCTTTCACATTCCTCTTCTCCCAGTTGTAGAAGGGACGTGCACCTCTCACCCACCCCACATCGCACCATGGTATGGTGCACAATGCCCAGGTGTATGAAACCCTAAGGTATTAAACCAAAGGGGCTTTTCCCTAAGAGCCAAAGAGCAAAAGAAAGAGCATCTGGGTAAAATTCAGTGCAGGGGCTGGCCTTGTTTCATCCTACCACAAACCACAACATACCACAAGCGCTAGAGTGATTCTGGGACTTATCTCCGCCGAGCAATGAAAATTTTGAAAACTATGGGAGTTGGTTGTCATAAGGACACATCTGACAAGTTGAACTGAACTTAAAAATGAAGTCAGACTTTTTCTAATAGAAAGTTAAGTCTAACTTGACCAGCTGGCTTAACAATGCAGGGTTAGTTTTTAGCCAGTTAGGTTATTTGGTAGACACTTTTCAGAGATTAAAGGGGCTTACTCTGCAAATCCAGTGCACAATAATGATATGGCCAGAAAGTACCTCCTTTGCAACTATTTAAACTTAAGTTAGATGCCAATTTAAAAATGTGTGAGAAGGTAGTTTTTTGAAAATTTTTCAGGAGGCCTACATGCTAAAAACTTTAAAGATCACTGGTCTATGTTAATTACAGGCTGTGGAAACCACATATTCTGAAGACATTTACCCAGACTACCTGAGATAGTCCAAATATGGCTCTGCCCAAGACAGGAGGATGTAATCAAACCACCTTTTATAGTTCTTTCCTAGCCCTAGAATCCATGGAAAGCCAACACAATGAAAAGGATGATTGTGCACTTGAAAGCAAAGCTCAGAGACAAGTACCGAGGGAAAATACAAAAGATAAAGTAGTTCCTCTGCCCTCAAGGGATCTGCAATTCAGTGGGGGAATAAGACAGAATACAAAGAACTAATGAAAAAAGATGAACGGAGGAAATGCTGAAAGAGTTAGGGCAGACCAGGAACACCCTTCATAGGCCTAAGAAACAAAAGGCATGTGTAGTAGACTCCACATTGGCATTTTAACATTGTTGGACCATTTACAAGTCTTGAACACTGAAGGTCCAAGATCTTTAGGAGTTTGTGATTTCTGCTTTGGCACGTATGTGAACCATACACTTTGCAGTTAGAATTGGCAGGGGATGGCACTTAGCCATTGAGTGAACCAGGTGATCATCCAACATCTACATCTCTTAGCCACACAATAAATGCTCCAGGTATTATCTTCATGAAGAATGGCTCCCAGAATAAAGTCAGCTGCTACTGCTATTAATAAAAATGAGTTAAAAAAAAAAATAACATTAATAGAAAGTGATGGCTCTCACCAGAAAAATAGAAATTTTATGGAGGTGAATATTCAAAAGTTCAAGATTCACAAGTCTCAGGGTTATTCTTGGAGAATGTCAAGGATCTACTATGACTGGTTTTAATTAGAGCAGTATGTTTGAAGGGGGAGTGAAAGAAGGGCTTGAATGCCATGACAAGAAAACGGGATATTAACCCACAAGCCACACAAACCACGAAAGATGAGGGACTGCAGATGGACAGATGAGGTGGGCGCCACCATCTGTGTGAAGTAAAACCTGAAAGCAAAAGGGAGCATCAGAAACGGAAAGGGAAATCCCTGACCAAGTGGAAAAGACTCCAAAGAACTCTGGGACCCACTGATAGTGAGGAAGCAGGAGGGGTGGAAAAGGACTGAGAGCTGGAGTCTCATGTGGCCAAGAAGATGGTGAGGCCAATACTGGAAATAGGGAAATTAAGAAAAGGCAACGGATAGATATTGGGGCCTGACTATAGTTTTGGAAGAAAACTATCAGGCAGAAGGGCAAGGAACTGCTGCCCCTGATATCCAAAGTTCAAAGAGCCCAAGGGGAGAATAAAAACAATACAGCTAAGGCCAGGACTAAAAAGAATGTGCACTCACCCCGGTATGAACTCAGTACCATCTGCTGGGCAAGGTCCCAAACCTTGATGCTAAGAAGCAAAAGAAAACAGATCCTTAATTCTGACCTACAGTATCTACATAAAAACATGTGTTCCAACAAGAACTTCCTTTAACTGATTTCATTGCTCTATGTCATTGCCTACTGGGCTTCTGCTAGGGCCTATTCACAATGGATTGTAATCTCTCTACAGAAATGTTATAGACATGTCATAATTAATCACTGCATTCTTACAACACGCCCAAAACATTACTCGATGAGGCTAATAGGATAGTAAAGACACCCAAAAGAGATCTCAAATGCAGGACTGGGGCGCCTGGGTGGCTCAGTCAGTTAAGCGTCTGCCTTCGGCTCAGGTCATAATCCTGGAGTCCTGGGATGGAGTCCCGTATCAGGCTCCCTGCTCAGTGGGGAGTCTGTTTCTCCTTCTACCCTTAACCCTGCTTGTGCTCTCTCGCGCGCACTCTTTCTCTCTTTCAAATAAAATCTTTAAAAAATAAAAAAATTTTTTTTAATTAAAAAAAATAAAAATAAAATAAAATGCAGGAGCAATGAGCACAAGGACCCACCAGAAGTCTTTGCTACCGCTAACAGCTTGTGTGCCAGAGCTCAGGACACTGACTGTAGACACAATGTCATCATGCTCATACTTGCAGAACTTGCTGACAATGAGTGTCTCGTTCTCATCCAGCTCCCACAATTCAACAGCACCTGTTGGGAGTGGGGAGAAGGTAGAGGGAAATGAGTGTGGATTACACCAAGACAGTAATTCACTTCTAGGATTCAAGTGAGTCCATGGTCACTAAACTAACAAAGTAAGCTATTTCTATAAAAGCAAAACCCATTATCACTAAAGGATTTAGCTAATTTCCAAGCCATCTGGCTTTATGCTGGCATGACTGTTTTCTTAATAACAGTCCAGACAATTAGGCCAGGGAAAGCTTCTAGAAAGACAGAGAAAGATGGAATGGCTGGCAAAACCCATTATCTGGCTTCCATGAGAAAACACTGGAAAATAAGTCCCAAGAGACAAGGATTAAAGTCTCAACAATCTGTGTAGTACACAGTTCAGTGTGGTTAAATCTTCCCAATTGCTTGGACATTAGTATTTGTTGAACAATTTGAATAAATGCCTTACAGCTTCTTCACAAATGTTGTGAATTACTGAATGTCTTGCACAGTGACAGGTTTAGTACAGAGAACCCCCAAAAGTTGTCTTGAATATGTTGTGCTGAAGCTCAACTGTCAGAGATGCTCAATCTTTAATGTCCCACTTTTATCCTTCCATGCAATGCCTGCCAATATCCAAATACTGATTTTTTTAACTCCAAAGACTCCATTGCTGAACCTGGCTTTCAAAACAAACAAAGCAGAATGAAGACATTTAAAAAGAAGAAAACGGGAGGAAATGGAAAGAAGCACAGACTGACTTAAGCATCATCTTTAAGATCAAGATTATCCTTGGTCTGGGTTGAGGGGGGATACTGGGAAGGTTATAGGGAAGAAAAATGGTTCTAATCCACTTCTTAATTTTGTTAGAAATTCCCACCAGGCAATTTAGAATCTCGGAAAGGTATTTTCCCGCTACACCAGAGCTCTCCTTCGGGCCAACACCCTCAAGCTCCCCAAGCACTGAGTATGGGACAATAAAGATTGAACACGGTCCGATCTGTATCCCATGCTCCATTCCACCTGTGGGGTTGTGGAGAAAGTGACTCACCTGAATCGGAAGCCACTAGGATACCTCTGTCCCCAACCCAGGTGAGGTCAGCCACTCCGGCCTCCGTCTGGACTCCAGCGGAGCAGAAGCCTTCGTTGGGGGCTGCACAAGGGTCCTTGAACAGCCAGAGGGAGCCAGCCCAGCAGCGGCCACTCAGGCTGGAGGCCCCGAGCAGGAGAGCCCCATCTAAAGGAAGTACAAGCCCTCAGCGCGGGAGGAGTGAAAGGGCTCGTCTCCATGGTGACCGCACTGAACAGCACGCGGGCCGAGTCTGGATCTGAGCTCAAGAACCCGGGGCAAAGGTGGGGACTGAACTAAGCGACGCGAGGCAGGGGTCAGGAAGGCATGCGGGGCGGGGGCGGGCTGGAAAGGCCAGTCCTGGGAAAGGGCATCCCGAGCCAGGGTGAGGGAGCGCCCAGGCCCGGGATCTCGGCTCACCGGACCGATACCGCGCAGCCTCCAACTGACGTTCCATACAGGCGGGCGCATTAGGGGGAAGGTTCCACTCGCGGACCGCCGGGGGCACTAGGGGGGGCGGGGTTTCCTTCCGCATCTCCACGGTTCCAACTCCAACCTAGACCCAAACTGGACGGCCGCCCGAGATTCAGCTCCGGCAGCCCCACGTGGTGCCCCTCTGGGCCTCCGCCCCTCTCCACAGGCTACGGCCACTCTACATCTCGCGAGAATTGCTTCTACGGTTCCGTTCCTGGGTCAGCTGCGGCCCTCCGGCAAAAAGTTCTCCGAGTTCAGTGCCTCTTATCGCGAGAAAAAGAATTCGAGGCAAAGTCAGTGGACAGAGGGCGCAATGTTCTCTTCTCGCGAGAGTTGTGAGCGACCATCTTGCTCCCGTCCCTGACAGAGCCTCTTACCCGGGTCACTGGGACGCAGAGCCTACTGTGCGGACCCTGGTTGACCATGCTGTCCCGGGTGGTTTTTTCTGCGGCCGCCGCAGCGGGTAACCTATCTACATCCTAGTCCGGGCTATCAGAGTGATTGCAAAGGAGTGCGTCTAGGGTTACTGGAGGGGGTGGGAGGAAACGAGGTGTAGGAAGGCGCAGCAAGACTTGGCCCCGAGTGGGGAATGAATTGCGCCGCTCACTAGGGGCGCGCGTGGGGGTCTTGGGAGACTGGAAAGAGGGGTGCATGGCCTTAGTGGGCGGGCCCCGCGGGGACCAAGGAAGGGACAGTCCAGATTTCACCTTGACCTTGCTGACCTGCGCCTTGTTTGTGTGCAGCCCCCTGTCTGAAGAACGCAGCCCTCCTTGGTCCAGGGTAAGTAAGAGGGGTGTAATACTGCCTTCGTCATTGTTTTATCACCTCATTTCACTTCTCTGTAACCCCCTCTTAGCTTTAGGCCCGAAATTACCTTTCTTTAGGTAATTTTGAAAGGCTTAAAGCTTCATTCAAACACTGGTGCTCCTGTAACTGTCTGGAACATTGTGTTATCATCTCATGGCAAAGACTAAGAGGGTAAGTGATGTGTTCTAACTAAACTAGAAGCTGGTTTTGGTGTCTTCTAAGCCCCGCCCCTTTCCCTTGTGACCTTCATCTGGACTTAGCTGCCAGCTGCCACAGCGGGAATCGGGAGTTTCTAGATTGCATACCCAAAAGCAAGTTTTATTAAATAAAATAATGAAGCATGTTATTTTTAGTCTTTCTCCCAGATTCCGACTTTTACTGCCAGATCATAAGAGTCAGAGAAATCATTCATTGATTCAGTAAATATTTATCTTGCCACTTACATGACAAAAGATAGAAAAATAAGTAAGGCCAACCTGTTTTCGTGGAGCTCAGTCTCTGAGAGGAGGCAGCTATAGAATAGTGCTTTAGAGCAAAGACTCTAAAGCTAGAGTTATACCTGGTTCCTCCACTACAAGCTGTGTGATCTCAGTTTCCTCCTCTACAAAATGGAGGTAGTAGTATATTATGGTTAGAAGAACTAAGACTTAATTCCTGTAAAACTCTAAAAACAGCATTCCATATTATAATACATAGTATGTGATAAGTGTTGACATCTGTTTTTAATGTTTCATAAATCATGTTAGTTTTCTTTGGAATTTATCTTTTTGCATCCAGACTTAGCCCTAAATCTTGCCAAAATTTGACAACTATTTTTGCCTTGAAAAAATGGCTTTTAATCCACCTGTAATTAATTTTTATATGCAATAAAGTGAGGCTGCAATCGCTTCCAACTTACCAGAGAAAAAAGATTCCATACAATCAGGTAAACCATTTTAATAGAAGTCATAAATAAATAATTACATATGTAAGATGTAAGGAACATACTTGATTTCTGTTTCACCTTCCATATATATATGGAGAAGAGCAAGGCTCTTCCGCCAAATTATATCTGGACTTCTAACCATTCTTCCACTACCACTGCTACTGAAGTGTGAACCACCATCAACTTTCACCTGGTCTATTTCAGTAGTCTCTTAACTAGTCTCCTTGCATCTCTATTCTTGTCCCGTTATAGCCCATTCTCCTAGTAGACTTAGGGATTACTTGAGGCCCCCCATCCCCCACCCCAGCAAAACCCTCCAGAGCTCCTCATGCCACTGAAATAAAATCCAAAGTTACCATAACCCAGAAGGCCCAACATGAATTGATCTCCTCCTACCTCTTAATTTATCTCCTTATATTCTCTTTAAGCTCGCTCTAGCCATGCTGGCTTCCTTGTTGTTGCTGTGAAAAGCTTATTGTTGCCTCAGGATCTTTGTACTTGCTCTCCTCTCTTTTCCCCAGGTCACTGACTCAAATGTCGTCTGACCTATCAAAAAACTTTTTCCCATTCCATTGCTCCCTAGCTCCTTACCTTACCCCATTTTTCTTCATAGACTTTGAGCAGCCTGGAATTGTGTATGGACATACACACACACATTTTCTACAACCCCACTGGAATGTGAAGGCTGGGAACGTGTCTGTTGCTATGCTCCCAGCACCTGACATAAGGGTGAATGTAAGATTGGGGAGGCCTTTAATAAAAAGGATATGCTCGAGATGTTCTGAAGGCTGTTGGGGTTGGCAGCCATTTAGTGAAAGCCATTCCAGGCAGAAGGAGCAGCATGAGGCATGTTGTTTGTTTTTTTTGTTTGTTTTTGAGAGCTGTAAGTAGTTCCATGTGGCTAGAGGATAGGAGAATGAAGGAAGAGGATAGAAGATCTGATAGGTTCCGAATCATGTATACTATGTTAAGGAGTTTTGTGTAGGCAGGAGAACCTGTTGAAGAGCTTTAAAGTCAAATTTGCATTTTAAAAACATTGGTACAAGTGTAGAGGGTTGGGTTTAAAGGGGTATTTGTTGAGAAGCAGAGAGACCAGGTTTTGGATTAAGTAGTTTAGGCCAGAGATGAAGAGGGCTTGAACTAAAACAGCCAGTTCAGGAGAGGATTTGAGTTGGCCTAAAGCAAGTTCTCTAGTTCTGTGATTTAAATCAGTGGTTCTTGGAGCGCCTGGGTGGCTCCGTTGGTTGAGCGTCCAACTCTTGATCTCAGCTCAGGTCTTGATCTCAGGGTCTTGAGTTCAAGCCCCATGTTGGGCTCCACATTGGGCACGGAACCTACCTAAAAAATAAAAACAAAGGGGTGCCTGGGGGGCTCAGTCGGTTAAGTGTTTGCCTTTGGCTCAGGTCGTGATCCCAGGGTCCTGGGATCAAGCCCCGCATCAGGCTCCCTGCCCCTGCTCCCTCTCCCTCTGCCTGCCACTCCCCCTGCTTGTGTTCTCTCTCTCTGTGTCAAATAAATAAAAATCTTTATAAAAATAATAAAAATAAAAAGAATAAATAAATCAGGGGTTCTCATCCTGGAGTAGTATTGCCCTCCAGGGGACATGTGGCAATGTCTGAAGACATTTTTGGTTGTCACCACTGGGTGGGAGGGGGGGATGCTGACTGGCAGTTAATGGCATAAAGGCCGTGGGGATGCTGCTAATCACTCTACAGTGCACAGAACAGCCTTCCACAGCAACAAAAAAATGTCTATACTGATGAGGTTGAGAAATCCTGATTTAAATGAAAGAATCTTGAGCATCATTCTCAAAAAAGTCAGTAGGCTAGGTAATACATTGGGAGGCAGAAATAATCTTCAAAAGATAAAAGCGTGAAGCCAAAATCAATGAAATAATACAAACTTTTACATTGTAAAGGGATAGAGGTAGAATGGGGATGTGTGGGACAAAAACATACTGAGAATTTGAAGGAGACTGAGCTTGACAGCATACATAAAAAAGACTAGAGGATTTTGTTTCATCAGGATTTTAATGAGATACTATGCTGTAACTGCTAAAAATGCAGTCTTGGGCTGTTGGAATATGAGAATAGTTTACAAATCCATGGTACAATAATTCAAGCTCAGTAATGGCATTAGCAAGTTCTCAATATTTGTAGGATGAATGAATTGGTGAAGCTGTATTTAGAGTATTATCTTCGGTCCTGTATACCTCACTGTAGTAAACAGAACCAGAGGGCTCCTTGTGGACAGTCAGGATTGTGAGGGAACTGAGATGTTTAACCCAGATACATGGGCATAATGTATGTTACATAGAAAAATAAAATTAGAACTAATGGATAGATCAGTTTCAAGTATGTAACCAGCAGTTCAGTTTAAAGATGAACATAATTAGAGCTATCCAACACTGAAAAGGCCTGTTTCACACAGTGGTTGGTTAGCACCCTGTCACAGAGAATAACCAAAAAAGTCAAAGTTCTGGCCATCAAGGTGCTCACAACACAGTGGAGATTTAATTGCTAATTGCTTACATGGAACTTTACTGTATGCTTAGCACCATTCGAAGCAAAAATCCTCACAGCAGCCCTATAAAATCATATTCTTTATTCTCATTTTACCTAGAGAAATTTGCAGTTACAAAAGCTTAATCTACTTGCTCAAAGTCAAGTGGCTGGTCTAGGATTTAAACCCAGATAATTTGGCTTTAAAGTCTACGTTCTTATATGTTGTAATTCTAATAGTAAACATACAAAGTGCTAGATAGATGACCTTTAGGACCTGCAGAATAGCCTTTAATTTTGTGTCATTGCTGCCCTTAGGATATTGCAGGCAACAAGGATCTTCCACACAGGGCGGCCAAGTCTTGCACCTGTACCACCTCTTCCTGAACATGGAGGAAAAGTTCGTTTGGGGCTGATTCCCGAAGAATTCTTCCAGTTCCTTTATCCCAAAACTGGCGTAACAGGTAAGCATTTGCCCAGTGTTTGATAGTATGTTTAGATGGTATAGTTTACGTTTACCTAGGATTTTAGTGGTCTCTTACCTCTTCCACATATACACGAAATGAAGTCAATAAAGTAAATTGTGGAAGTAATTCAGTGGAACAGTTGTGACTTGTCTTTGAAGTAAACGTGGTTGGGATTTTAACTTTATAGTATTGTCTCCATTTGTTGATACACCACATCCACTGAATGCCAGCTCTGTGCCAGGTACTCTTCTGGGCATACAGTGGCAAGCTGAGGTGGCTGCCATCACGGAACACACATTCTGTCATAGGATAGACAGTAAAGAATTGAGTAATTGTAGGATACATTGTCAGGTAATGGAAAGAGCTTTGGATTAAAATAAAGCTAGCTAAGACAATAGAGGTTATTGTATATATACATAAAAACAGAAATTGGGCCATGTTTATCAGTTTTTTCTTTTAAGAAGGCATACACTATTCTGAAATCTTAAATTTTTATAATGCAGTCTGCTTTCACTTATATTATTTAATCCTCACAGCGGTCCTGTAAGAGATTTTTATTACCAAGAATAACTAGAAAATAAAGAATTTGCAGAGATTTATTCTCTCTTTAGTGACTGGGTTGGACTTAAACCCAGGTTCTCCAATTCAGTATTCTTTGACAGCATCCAGGGGCCTTTCTTGCTCCAGCTACTGCTGTGACTAGGGAACACTGGAAACCAAGGTTGTTGTGGGTTTTTTTTAACCCTCCAGGGAGTGGCCGAAAATAGCATTTCTGTAATGGAAATTGCAAGAAACATTAGGGTCCACAGATCCCCATGGGAGATAAAAATGTACCTACGATAGGCTTTTTTGCCAGTTCACAGTTGAAAGTTTTAATTTACATTCAAATTTAAAGTTTATATATTGGAGGCAAATTTTAAAAAGAGCTGCTGAAACTTTTTATGGGAAACTGGATAAAATACATTTGAGACTGTTAACCTTTTTATTCTTGTAATAATGCCGTAACATCCTTTGGTAACTTGTGTTGCTCAGAAACACTGTAAAATGCTGCCCTTTAAGGGGGCAGCTTTTTCCTTGCCAATATCTTCTGAAGCACAACAGAAAATCCTAAAGAAATGTACATCATGGTTTTGTGTCCTTTCAGAACCCACAGCCTGGTATTAAAGAAAAAGATAGCTGTATTTGAAGCATTATAACTATAGTACTATAGATACTATAGTAATTGAGAATCCTGATATTGAAATCCTTTTACATACATACTACTTTCTATTAGGGTTTTTTTGTTTGATTGCTTGCTTGCTTATTTCCAGTGTCAGGTTCCTATTCAATAAAAATAGGCAGGAGTGGATAAATTTTATCCTGACCAGTATTCCCATTCAATAAATAGTATATTTTGCTGCACAAATTACTTAAGCAGTTGTGCTAGGCACTCTACATAATTTCTCAGTTTCCTCTATCCTGTGAAGAAAGTACTGTTCCCATTTTACAAACGAGGAAACTAAACTCAGAGATAATTTATATTGCTCAGTTTCTTCTGTGTTGCAGAGTCAGATTTCCTGGAGTCCAGATCCTTGTTTTTTTTCCAGCGCTACCATACTGCTCCTCAGTGCGGGATTATTTATAAATCCAGCTACTTTAAATCATTATATAACATCTTCAACTAATCAAATGTAGAACTTTCTGTCTTTCCTTTCAGATATAATGTATCCATCATAAAATAACTTTTCCTTCTTTTAGGACCCTATGTACTTGGAACCGGACTTATCCTATATTTTCTGTCCAAAGAAATATATGTGATTACTGCAGAGACCTTCTCTGCCATATCAACAATAGGGTTGCTTATCTATGTAGTTAAAAAATATGGTGCCTCTATTGGAGAATTTGCTGATAAACTCAATGAGGTAAGAACTGTAAACCTGATTTCTCATTTTAGACTGTGTTAAAAGCATCAGTACCATCAAGTGATGTTTCTGATGTTAATGTTAGGGGACAAGCATATAGAAATGAATCTAATTACAATGATTAAAATTATAAGTGTTAATGTTGGTCACTGATTAGAGATAAATTTTTTTAAATCTACAAAACTTTGTCCAGTTTTTCCATAGTTATGTTCATTGGACAAGATATTGCGTAGCTATTATGAGCAATTATTTTTAAGGATTTGTGCATTTCTCCCTGTATGTGTATATGTTTCTTGAGGGGTGTTTTCACAAATGAGGACTGTAACTTTGAGGAAGCATAGAATGAAGCTGTTTTTGTTATCCTTTATGCTTTTGCTGATCTTTGTTGTAAATCAAAATTGCAGCAAAAAATTGCCCAACTAGAAGAGGTGAAGCAGGCTTCCATCAAACAAATCCAGGATGCAATTGATATGGAGAAGTCACAGCAGGCCCTGGTTCACAAGCGTCATTACCTTTTTGATGTCCAGAGGGTAGGTTTCAGAACCTTCTAAGGAAAATAAAGTTACTCATTTGTGTGCATTTAGAATTTTATGAGGAATGGTTGAATATGTTGAGCATATTTTATTTAGAAAAGAGATTCGGGTGGGGCTGGCAGTTAGCTATTTATATATTTAATATCTATCAAGTGGATAAATAGTTATTCTAAAATTAGAGTAAAAGTTAATAAAAGAACATATGTTGGATCCACACAGAAGGAAAGTAGTCATTAAATTACAGCTGACTAAAAAATGGTACTCACTATCTAAGGCCATAGGTGAAATACATGCTCTGTGGTTCATGTATGCTTGCTATGAGGAAATCTTAACTTGATATACTTGCTATGAGGAAATCTGAGACCTTGTATTGCAATTCACAAAGCAAATTCAGATAGCTGTAAAGCTTTTTACCATGGTCAAGGCATCATTAGATTCTAAAATACTTCATTTCTGAAACATTTTTAGGAATATGCTCAAGTATTTTTTGTTTTAAGAATCACATTGTTGTTGACTTTGAGCCCCTGCTTCATGCCTGGTATTTACAGTGAGATGCCCTTATATTGAAATTTTATGTTACAGAAGCACATATGAAATGAAAAATGACATGCTGAGGTAAAGTATCTGAAATGGTAAAGATCTAGGCCAGTATTTCTTAGTGTGGTCTTAGTACCACGTGTATCTGTCCTCTTTGGTGCAGGTTTATGGACCCAGTCCAAGACTTCTGCAATCAGAACCTCTGTTAGGAGCTATCTAAGAATCCATATTTTTAAAAACTGATCCCTAAAGATTCTTAAGCACATAAATGTTTGAAAACCTCAGGAAACTTTAAAACCTCTTTCCATACATATTTAGATTTCAACCAGAGAATGTTTCCTATCTCATACATGATATGTACACACAAAATCTGACTTTTGAAGATGTAGCTCTTTAATAAGAATCAGATGGGGGGCGCCTGGGTGGCTCAGTTGGTTAAGCGACTGCTTTCGGCTCAGGTCATGATCCTGGAGTCCCTGGATCGAGTCCCGCGTCGGGCTCCCTGCTCGGCAGGGAGCCTGCTTCTCCCTCTGACCCTCCCCCCTCTCATGTGCTCTCTCTCTCTCATTCTCTCTGTCTCAAATAAATAAATAAAATCTTTAAAAAAAAAAAAAAGAATCAGATGGTAGTCTTTATGTTTTTACTTATTTATGAAATATTTAATTACTATTGATTGAGCTTTTCCTGTGTGGAGACTCTGGTCAAGGCAGGTGTTTGGGAATAAAAGAAAGTCTGTCTTCTAGCCAGGGGTTGAGAGAAGCACAGAAAAAAAATAATTGAGCTGATAGGAATGTCAGTGGTAATAAATGCTATGTAGAACAACAAACTAGGAAAGGAAAAGAGATTTTAGAAGAAGGGAGTTAATTTTTATTAGGCAGTCTGAAAGGCCTCTAATGCATTACTTGAACAGACTCCTGAAGTGTTTTTTGCAAGCTATGTGGACTTGTGGGGCAATAGTATTTTAGCAGAGGGAAGAAAAATCTCAAGGGCCCTAAACCTGGAAGCTTACTTGGTATAGTCAAGGAATAGTAAGGAGACCAGTTGAAGCAGAATGGGTGAGAAGAAAAATCCAAGTAGAGAGTGGTCAGGGGCTAGATTGGGTCAAGTCTTGTAGGCTTCTCTGTGGACTCTGATCCATCCTCTGAATAAGAAAATCATTGAAGCTTTAAGCAGAGGAGTAATACGATCTCACTTGCCTTTTGAAGGGTCACTCTGATTGCAAATAGCCTTTGGTCTTTTAGCATTGGTTTGAAATGCCTACAAGTTAGCCAAGTAGAGTTGTTAGGTTTAGACTATTGGATATATGAGTCTGGAATTTATGGGGAGAATTCCAGAATTCGAGGCTAGAGATTTGGGAGTCATAAGCTGACAGGTGGTACTTAAAGTTATAAGACTAGAACATGGTGGAGAAAAACCAGTGAAAACAAGGACAGTTCCAGTGTGTAGTCATCCTAGTTATGGTCAAGAAATAAAGGGCCTAAGAATTTGCCATGGATTTAGCAACATGGAGGTTATTCGTAACCTTGGTAAGGGCTATTTTAGGAAAGTAATGGGAGTTGGTTGAGGAAAAGGTGGAAGGGAAGAAATGGGAGTCAGAGTATAGACAACTGTCAAAATTGTCAAGGCATTTTACTCTAATGGTAGGCAAAGGAATTAATTGCTGGGAGGGGAGGATATAGGAATCGAGATTTTTTAAAGGATGGAAAGTATAGTTACACATGTTAGTGTCTGATAAAAGGAGAGAGAGAGGAAAATTGATGCAAAAAAAAAAGGAGAGAGGTGCTGGAGTGATGCCCTTCAGTAGGCCAGAGGGCTTGGAATATAACGTGTAGGTGGAGGGGCTGGCGTCGACAGCTCAGCCACAGTTACAGAAGGGAAGGCAAAGTACACGAGTATGGATTCAGATAGACTGGTTTATGTGGGGGTAGAAGTTTGTGGAAGTTCTCTTACTGTTCCCCTTTTCTCAGTGAACTAGGATGAAGGTCATTGCTGAGAGTGAAAGTAATCAAGGAGATACTAGAGATTTAGGAGAAAGAAGACCAGGAGGCTGAATGGACTAAAGAAATGTATTTAGAGGTATTAAAGGTCTACTTGAAATTAATACCTCTATTTAACAGGCAGACCTATAAAGATTCTCATTACAGACTAGAAGATAACATTCCTGTCACTGTTATTAATTCGATATTATTATTGAGATAGTAGCTGGATTCGAGAAGAAAAACGAGTAAGGTATATAATTTAGGAAAGAAAAGGCAGTTATAGGTTACCTGATTATATAACTAGAAAACCTATGAGTATCAACATAATTATTAAAATAATTTTAATTTCAGTCAGGTGTCTGGGTATACCGTTAGTATCTATAAGTGAAATCAGTACCCTTCCATATACAAATAACAGTCAGTTAGAAAATACACCAGAAGAAGATAAACTGTCTAGGAAAAGAGGCCTCAAGTAAATTTCACTAGAAATGTGCAGTTTTTATTTCGGAAAACATACATTGCTTGTGAGGTGTAAGGTGCTAAGAACCTTGTTCTTAGATTGGAAGACTCAGTGTTATAAAGACATCAATTCTCCCTACTTTAATCTCTACATTTAACACATTTCTAGAAGGAAAATACTTATAGCTTGGAGGGAGGGGATGTTGGGACTTGGACAAATTGATTATTAGTTAAAAAAAAAAAAAAAGAAGAAGGAAGGAAGGAAGAATAACCAGGAATATTTTGAAAAAGAGAAGTAATGAGGAACAGTCCTGCCAAATATGAAAACCCATTATAAGATATAAGGAGTTGTTGGGGCGCCTGGGTGGCTCAGTCGTTAAGCGTCTGCCTTCGGCTCAGGTCATGATCCCAGGGTCCTGGAATCGAGCCCTGCATCGGGCTCCCTGCTCAGCGGGAAGTCTGCTTCTCCCTCTCTCCCCCTGCTTGTGTTCCCTCTCTCGCTGTGTCTCTCTCTGTCAAATAAATAAAAAATCTTTAAAAAAGATATAAGGAGTTGTAAATAGTTTGGTGCAGTGCATGAATAGAAAGTCAGGGTGGCACAGCACAGATCTAGAGATCCAGCTAAACGCTAAGGCATCGTAGACATGGCAGTTCCATTGTAAAAGGGAGGTAAGTGGGCACTTGTGTAGAAATAGGGTTGGTTTCTTACCTTTGACTTTCTGCTAAAATAAATTTCAAACAAATTAAAGATCTTCATAAGAAAAGAAGCCATAAAGTAGAAAAAAAGAACACAAAAAAATACCTTTGGAGTTGACAAGGCCTTTCTAATAAAGATAACAAAATTTAGAAACTTGTGTATGGTGACAGACGTTAACTAGACTTTGGTGGTTTCACAATGTATATGAAATATCGAATCTATGTTAAGCACCTGAGATTATACCTCAGTTTATAAGAATTTTAAATTACACCTCAATTTTTAAAAATTCCATGGATCAAGATGTGTTCATACACACACACACACACACACACACACACACACACACACACACACACACACACACGAGAGTACTGCTGAGTCATCAGAAAGAAATGAAACCTTGCCATTTGCAATAACATGGATGGAGCTAGAGAGTATTATGCTAAGTGAAATAAGTCAGAGAAAGATTTCACTCATGGAATTTAAGAAACAAAAAAATGAACATGGGGGAAAAAAAGAGAGGCAAACCAGGAAACAGACTCTTAACTGTAGATAACAAACTGATGGTTACCAGAGCTAGAGAGTATTATGCTAAGTGAAATAAGTCAGAGAAAGATTTCACTCGTGGAATTTAAGAAACAAAACAAATGAACATGGAGGACAAAAAAGAGAGGCAAACCAAGAAACAGACTCTTAGCTGTAGGTAACAAACTGATGGTTACCAGAGGGGAGGTGGGTGGGGGATGGGTGAAATAGGTGATGGGAATTAAGGAATGCACTTGCTATGATGAGCACTGGATGTTGTATGGAAGTGTTGAATCGCTATATTCTACACCTGAAACTAATATTACACTGTTAACTAACTGGAATTTAAATAAAAACTTGGAAGAGAAAAAAAATAAAAATTTAAAAAATCCAGAAACTATAAGAGGAAAAGTTGTTAAATTGATCTCATGAAAGTTTTACGTGTAAAAATGAGCATAAAGTTAAACGACAAACTGGGAAGAAGATGTGCGTTCCATGTAACACAAAAGGATAGTTACCTTAGGAGAGACCAACATCCCAGTAGAAAACTAGGCATAGGACACAGACCATTCATAAATAAATGTAAATGGTTTCTAAATATGTAAATGTTCATACGTAAATGTTTAATAATGACGTTAAAATTCCTGGGTTTTTTTCTGCTTATGAGAATAGAGAGTAAAAGGTTTTATAAATATCATTGGTGAGGGTTTGAAGTGATAGGCATTTGTGTTGGTGGTAGGAGAATGAAATAGTACAACTTTATGTGGAATGTGACAGTATTAATCACAGTTTAACAGCATGGGCTTTATAGCTTGGCTCCTTGTATTTGGATCTTGGCTTCACAATTTATTAGCTCTGTACCCTTGGACAAGTTCCTTCTGCTTCAGTTTCTTTGCTATAAAGTGGATATAATAATAGTAACTATCCCATGGTATGATTATAAGACAACTGAATTGACACACAGTTTTTAGAATATAGTAGGTACTCAACATGTTATTACAGCAAGTATTTTTTTTTGTTAACTTTATTTTTTATTTACTTATTTAAAGATTTTATTAGAGAGAGCAAGCGAGGAAGTGAGCACGAGCAGGGGGAGGGGCAGAGGGAGAAGTAGACTCCCCGCTGAGCAGGGAGCCAGATGTGGGGCTCCATCCCAGGATCCTGGGATCATGACCTGAGCTGAAGGCAGACGCCTGATGACTGAGCCACCCAGGTGCCCCATTTACAGCAAATATTTACACATAAGTGAAAAGACATATACAACAGATACAGCATTATTTCTGGTAGAATTGGAAGCGATCTAATGTATTAATAGAGCTTAGTTAAACTCTGGATTATGGGACCCCAGTATAGTAGAATTCAATGTAACTTAAAATTGTGGGTCTAGATGTTATAATTAGTAAAAGTGATGTGTGTGCGTGTATATATGTGCGTGCCTGCCTATACCTGTATTTTGTTTATTGAATATTTCTGGGAGGGAATGCAAGAAATTCAGGAAGATGGTGGCCTGTGGGCGGACTAGAGGAAACTCACTATATGTACTTTTAAGTATATTTTTACCATATGCTATTAGAATTTATTTACCACATACATCTCTTACCTATTCGTATTAAATAATTTTGCATAAAATACAAGAAAGTGGTGTTGGGGTATTCTAACCAACAGAATCTGCAAAGTGGAAGTGATCCTTCAGTGATGCCAAATTTTTCATCAATTCTTAATCTTGCTTCAGAATAACATTGCTATGGCACTGGAACTTACTTACCGGGAACGGCTGCACAGAGTATACAAGGAGGTGAAGAATCGCCTGGACTATCACATCTCTGTGCAGAACATGATGCGCCGAAAGGAACAAGAGCACATGATAAACTGGGTGGAGAAGCACGTGGTGCAGAGCATCTCTGCACAGCAGGTGCGTGGTGTTCTGAAGCTTCTGGAGTTGTATGGGCCTCTGCTGGTGCTCTGTTAGGATAGGAATAGCTGGCAAGGAGTCTTTAGCCTAGAGACACTGGGGTCGCCCAGGTTCATTGTTCTGGGTAGTGGTAACCTGGAAGACCTGCACAGCTACCTTGGTGGCTTTTCTCTCCCTCAGAATTTGGTCACCAAAGGGTCTCTCGCTGTGAGACAGCGGCAGATAGTTGAGAGCACTGATTGTGGCACACTTGTATTCAAGTTCCATCATGTGGGAAACGCTAACCAACATATTTCATTTCTCTGTACGACAGACTGGATAAAGCTCTTTCTGAGTCCCTTCCATTCCCTAATTCCATGATCTCTACTCCCATTTCCGCGTCCTGGCCGCTTACATGATTGGTCTTGAACAGAAAAGAAATGTGTTTTATTATTGACCTAAATTTGTTTTCCTTTTTAAAGTTTATATTTTTTTAATTATGACTTGATTTTTTCTTCCCCAAATATTTAGGATATGTAGGCATTTCTGATCATTTTCTGTATAACCATCAAGGACTAGAAGAACAGGGTCTACCAACATTTAATGAATTTTTTTTTCCCACTAAATTGTCTTTTACATAATTTAGAAATGGAGAAAACACTAAAAAAAGAAAATTATTTTTATTCTTAACATTTCTATGTTATTAATGTTTGTTAGGTTGCTCTTTTTCAAGCAGCTGTTAGCTGTACAAGCTAACATCAGTGGCACATGGTTACAGGAGTGTCTGGCTTCAAATTCTATATAGATTTCACTCATAAAAGCTGTGAACCGGGAGATTTTAACTAATTCCCTGGATTTGCTTAGAATAAATTGCATCTCCCCAATGGTACATAAAAAATTCCTAGTAGTCTGTCATGTCATCTTGAGATTCTGTAGGAACTTCAAGATCTTGTAAGAGCTGTCCTTTAAAATTACAGTATTTATACCTGCTTCTGTGATTTGGAGAGGTCTAACCAGATTTCTCTTTCCTTATCACAGGAAAAGGAGACAATTGCCAAGTGCATTGCAGATCTAAAGCTGCTTGCAAAGAAGGCTCAAGCACAGCCAGTTCTGTAAATGCATCTATCCC
>NC_138372.1:85777379-85788754 GCF_054177405.1 Leptonychotes weddellii
AAAATCTTTCTGTATTGCTGTCTACTGAAGTTACACTTAACCTTTCCTAAAAATGAAAAGTTTGTTTCATATAGTCAGAGAATTAAAACAATCTCTTGGCCAACGAGATGTTTTTCATCCTTCTTGCTCTGTATTTTGAGTTCCATGATCACTTTTGAATGAGCAGTTTGCTGTTAATAAAATTTGTTGGCTGACTAATGATTACCAAGTTATAGTATAGATTTGTAATTAATTCTACCATCTTGCACTTTATTTATTTTTTTTATTTCATTGATTTTATTCAGTATTGTTCTATATATCCTTCCAGAAAGGGGTCGCTTTTCTGTTTGTAGAATTGCGCTAGTCTTTTCTTTGATCTCCTGTTGAGTTCATAGGTGGTCAGAATGGTTTGATAACTATCTAGCTGAATTCCTGGGACCAGACAAAATTTAAGTCTCCTACTCCTCCACCATCTTGCACTTTATAAGTGATAAGTTGAAGCTAGGATTTTCAGGTTACATAATATTCTGAAATATTTTAACATCATATGGGTAAAAATTAAACATGTCATTGAGTTGATAATTTAGTGGTAAGCTATTTCTGGCTAACTGACAAGTTAAGGAAATTTAAAGCTTTTTATTCTTAACTAAAGGAAATGTATATCAAATCACATTATTGGCTTTATTATTTTAGTGGTATGTCTATAGAAAATATTATGGACCCAGTGTGTCATAAAATTACCCTCAAGAGGCCAGTAGGTAAGTCAGAAAATTCTGCCTTTCCATAGGTTTATCTGCATTTAATTCTCCCATACTTGTATAAGGATGTACTTGTACACAAAGGACAACTTACATAATAGGAAATACTTGAAAATATGTACCATTTGAATAATTGCTGTTTTCACTGACTTACTAGGATTTTAATTTATGTAACAGCCGATGTCAGGTCGGTATTTATTGGTGGCTAATGTATTCATCTGCTATAGAAATCAGATTGACATCTTTACTATTACTTAAAGAGATTTTCCTAGGTCAGCAGAGGTGTTCCAAATTACTTGTTTAACAAAGGATTTATAAATACCTAGTTTGTGCTAAGCACCATCCTGTACTGGTCATACAGAGATAAAATTCCCTCTCAGAAAGTTAAAAATCTAGAAAGGCAGTAAGAATATATGAACAATAGAGACTTTAGCAGGGGTGCTGTGGGAGTATAATGACAAGTGCCATTTCCAGTAGTGTCACTAGCCTCATTCTTGTATAGAACTATCAGTCAGCGTTCAGTTAGAGAAGCAGAACTACTAGGGTAGAGGTTTATACGGGATTTGACTTGACACTGTCGTGGGAGCTGGTTAAGCATGGCTTTCTGAGGCTGTTACCTTTGTTTCTGATGTAGGAGCTTGAAGTCCAAGAGCAGGCAATAAAGAAGGGAAGATGGCTGTAAAGTGGGAGACACAGGAACAAGTAGAAATCGCAAGCACAGATTGAAACCCTTGCCATTTTTATTACCTCAGACTTTGATAGTAGGACTCCTGGAAAAGCCTGGGTCCTTTTTCGCACATACCTTGTCCAAAGGTTAGAAAAGCTTGAAGGGTGATCCAGGGAAAGATTGGGAAGTTGCAGGCCCACCTTCCAGCTGGTGAGCCACAGATGAGCAACAACATGTATGAGCTACTAAATAGTTGTTGCTTCACATCTGCCCTCTAAAATTGCTCAAGAATTGAATGCTCACTCGGGGTGCCTGGGTGGCTCAGTCGGTTAAGCGACTGCCTTCGGCTCAGGTCATGATCCTGGAGTCCCGGGATCGAGTCCCGCATCAGGCTCCCTGCTTAGCAGGGAGCCTGCTTCTCTCTCGACCCTCCCCCCTCTCATGAGCTCTCTCTCTCTCTCTCTCATTCTGTCTCAAATAAATAAATAAAATTAAAAAAAAAAAAAAAAAGAATTGAATGCTCACTCTTAACCAAAACATTCAGGGAAGAGAATTCTGGAAAGTAGTTCAGCCTAACCCACTTGACACATTATGAACCACCACAGTAACTAGCCTATTAATAAATGTTAACCTGAATGAATAATACTTAAAGCAAAAATCTAGTCCCAAGAAGTCAATGAATTTCCAGTAAAACGGAGAGAGCAGGAAGGTGACAGGTCAGAAAAGAAAGGCTGAGCTGGCATTTGAAAGAGGAAGTTAGCCAAAA
Organism: Leptonychotes weddellii; assembly: GCF_054177405.1. NCBI lineage: Eukaryota > Metazoa > Chordata > Mammalia > Carnivora > Phocidae > Leptonychotes > Leptonychotes weddellii. The sequence goes on from NC_138372.1 coordinate 85,779,550, forward strand.
GAATGAGGAGTTCGGTCCAGAAAGAAGGAGCAGCATTTGTGATTGAAGAAGAAGAAGAAGAAGCTAATGTAGGAGAGTAACATTTTTAAAATTCAAGAAGTTACTCAAGTGAAATACAAATAGGAGTTATATTAGGGTCCTTAAATACTGTGCTTAGCAATTGGATTTTGTTCTGAGGACAGGGAAGCCAGTGAAAGGTTTTAAGCAGAGGAATGACAACTAGATTTTTGTTTCAGAAAAGGCACCATCAACAGTAGAGGACAGCTTGGAGAGAGGCAAAGCTAGCTCAGCTTCAGGTTCATTCTAGCCAAAAGACATTGGAGACCTTAACCAAAGGCCTTGTCAGTGAGGTTGGAAAGGAGGGAATTGAGAAACACTAAAGGCAACATTAGTGGGACTTGAGTGTGCAGAATATAGAAGAAGGGAACAATCAATGTGAGTCACAGCTTTCTTGCTTGAAAGGGAAGAGAACGGGAGGTACTATTATTCACTGTGACTTCAAGAAAGAGAGTAAGTCTTGGAGCCAAGAAAGAGAGTAAGTCTTGGAGCCATGAAAGAATATCAGTGTTTCAGAAATGATAGAGAATTCCACAAAAGAAGGAATAGCCAGTTACTGGAGGAAAATTGGGAGAGAGCAGTGTCAAAAATCAAGACTTTGGAGAGTTCCATGTCAGAAGAGCCACTTTTTCAGGGAGATTAAGAGGACTCAAAGTGCCCATTAGAGTTAATAGCTTGGAAGTCTCTGGCCCTTCTTAGAGTAGTTTTGTTTGAATAGCAGGGACAAAAGATAGATTACAGTGGTGGTAAAGGATTGAAAGGCTGTGAGGAAATAGACCTACACAAAATAATTTCCAGAACACTACTTACCCTCACTTGTATTGTCTACACACCTATTAGATACCTTAAAGACATTTCAAATGTAAGTTAAAAATAGATCTCTTAGTCTCCACCCCTAGCCTGCTCTTCACTAAGTCTTCTCCATCTCAGATAATGGTACCACCCAAGTTGGTCAGCCCAAAAAACTAGGAGTCAGCCTTAGTCCCTTTCACTTTTTTTTTTTTTTTTAAGACTTTATGAGAGAGACGGGCGCCTGGGTGGCTCAGTTGGTTAAGCGGCTGCCTTCGGCTCAGGTCATGATCCTGGAGTCTCTGGATCGAGTCCCGCATCGGGCTCCCTGCTCAGCGAGGAGCCTGCTTCTCCCTCTGACCCTCCCCCCTCTCATGTGCTCTCTCTCATTCTCTCTCTATCTCAGATAGATAAATAAAATCTTTAGAAAAAAAAAAAAAAGACTTTATGAGAGAGAGCAAGCACAAGGGGGGTGGGGAGGCAGACTAAGCTCACTCCCCACTGAGCAGGGGGCCTGATGATGATGTGGGGCTCCTAGATCCCAGGACCCTGGGACCATGACCTGAGCTGAAGGCAGACACTTGATGGAGTCACCCAGGCACCCCACCCTTTCACTTTTCTTTCTAATCCATCAGCAAGTCTTGTTTACCTCTACTCTCAAAACTGATTATAAATCTGTCCCCTCCTACTACTGCCTAATCCAAGCTGCCATGTTTCACTTGGGCTACTACATTCTCTGTTGTCACACTTGCACCCCTTTTATTATAAAATGTAAGTCGAATCCTATCACTCCCCTGCATAAAACTTTGTAATGCCCCATTTAGAATAGACTCTAATCCTTACCATTATTCACAAGGTACTATATGATCTGGTCCCCAGCAATTTCTCTGACCTCATCTACCACTCTCCCTGTTCATTCTGCTTTGGCCACCTGTTCTTTGCTGTTCCTCACACGTCTAAACTTTCCCAGTTTGCAGACTTTGCACAAATTCAGAGCTTCCCAGACAGGTTGCCACAGATGGCAAATATGCCAGGAGATACTACTCCTTAATATGTGGGGCAGCCAGGCTGATCCCCGGGCTAATGATTTCAGGCTGAGAACAGCTTCATCTGGGGCTCCTCATCAGGCCACTTGGTCTGAGCAGATTCTGAGAACAGGCCCCACAGTCCCCAGAACCAGAGAACCAGATGACTGATGTCCTGCACTCAGCAACACTGAAACATTGCCAAGAGAGAGTGCTCTGCCACCCGGACATAAACAATAGTGGCTGGTTGTAGAGCACATGCTGCTTCTGTTGGGCAAGGGGCCATGGATGTGCTGGAGGAATTTGTTTACCTGTGCCCAAGGAGTATGGTGTCAACCCAAAGTGAAGCCAGCCAACAGCCAGAAGAGGTGATAAGCCGAGCAGGGGTCCTAGAGGCAAAACTCCAGACCCCAGCTCCAAATCTCTACCTTTAAATTATCAGAAATGTATTTCTATGTGGTAGATGTGGTTTGGGACCTACCAACAGGCTGCGTGGTGATTGGCTGTGCAGTCTGCAGATTAGAGTATCATGATTATTTTTTAAGTACATGATATGAAAAAGTCTAATTGAATTTGAAGTATTTTTGTATTAGCAAAAGAAATAGATTACAATGTCAATGAAAAAAGGGAAATGTTAGAGTCTTGTTATAAAAGTTTTATAGTGAGCATAAAAAAATATATAATGATGATAATTACTAATCTGAAGACCATTCCAGTCAAGTCAGTCACCCTAAGTCAGTGGCTGTTCTTAACATCCTTCATGGTGAGATAACCAGAAATGTTTCCTGATATGATTAAATATAAAGTAGACAGTATCACCTATGATGTAATCTAGCCAAAAATAATTAACTTGAATCTATCAAGGCTTAAGATGTAAATTCCAGTTTCCAGGAACTGCAGGAGATAGAGGAATAAGATAAATGACACTAAAGGAAGTAATTAAGGATTATGTTTCTCCATGTATTAGGTGTTAAGTGTTTTCCATTAAAATTTTTTTATGTTCTCTGTTAAGGTCTGGTACCTCTTTTATATAACATTTATTCTAAAACTCTCTATTCTTTATTAGTATTAAAAAATGTACCTTGCTTAAATTTTGTTTGTTGTTAAGAAATAAAATTAAGATGTAGATTCCTGGAACTTTGTTATTGGGGTTAAAATGCAATTGAAATGCAAAATCTTGTAACATCTGCTTCCGGTAATGATAGACTAGGTAATTCAGACCAACTGTCCGACTGAAGAAATTGTTAACATTTGGGTGAGATATAAAACATATCTTAAGAATACTAAAGCACGAAGAGGTAATGAGAAATCATCAGGCCAAGAACTGAGAGACAGTGGAAATTCAGAGAGGTGAGTTTAGGACTTGGGCCCACTTACGCCCTGGTAGCATTTGCCAGCCTGAAAGAGATAGCTAAGAGACTAAGCTATTCTTTTGGTGACCTCACAGGACTAGAGGAGTGAAAGATGGAGTTCAAGACCCATTGAGGAGGGAGACCCAAGTAAACATCACCATTGCCTACCACCACCACACACAGACTCAGCTTTTGGTGCAGACTTAAAAAACCAGTCCTTCCATGGCCAGCACCCTGCTGTGAGTGGACGACTCCATGAACAGTCAGCCCTGAACTTGGATTAAGGTGATCCCAGATTGCTGGTGCCCCCAGGTCCCTGGCAAAAGCAATACAATAAACCTGGTTTAGAGGAACAAAACATGATCTTCGTCTTTTCTTCTACAAACGATTTTCAAACCCAATTTTATAGTAAAAGATAATCAGATGATTAGGAGATAAGGATCTGTAAGCAAGAACTAAATAAGCCATAAACTAATTATGCTTACTGTATTAAAGCAGATAAAAGTCAAGTTTGAAAATGTTGACAAAAAACCAGAAATAACATTTAAAAGAAAATTTGAAAAATACAAATTCTAGAACTGAAAAAATATATAGAAAAATTAGCTCAGTTGACCACTTGTCAATAACAGATTAGACAAAGGTGAATGGAGCAATTATGAACTGGAAATAACTTAGAATATCTAGAAGGAAGAAGAGAGAGACAAAGATGAAAAATACCAAAGGGAGAGTAGGAGACAGAGAAGATACAATAAGGTCTAATATGTAGTTGGAATTCCCAAAGAAAATGAGGCAGAGGCAATATTTAAAGAGCTCATGGCCAGAAGATCATGACACAAAATGGTCGATCTGTGGGGGGAAATTACCTAACCAGAATTCTATAGCAGTAAAAGTATCTTTTAAGAATGAAAGAGAAATAAAGATTTTGAGAGAACTAAAAATGAGTTAGCAACCAGTGGCACTTCATTGAAAGACTAAAAGGTATTCTTAAGGAAAAGGGGGTGCCTAGGTGGGTCAGTTGGTTAAGCATCTGCCTTTGGCTCCAGTCATGATCCCCAGGTCCTGGGATCGAGACCCGTGTCGGGCTTCCTGCTCAGCAGAGAGTCTGCTTCTCTCTATCTCTGTCCCTCTGCCCCTCACCACTGCTCGTTCTCTCTCTCTCTCTCTCTCAAAATCTTTAAAAAAAAAAAAAAAAAGGAAAATGATCCCACAGAAAATGACAGAAACAGGGAAAAAGGAAGAAAAACATAGCTGTTAAATATGTGAGTAAACCTAAGTGAACATTGTAAGTGTACATATAAACTAGTGAGATTTTAAAATATTTTTAGGTAGAAGTAGACAAATTCATAATTATATCAGTGACTAAAAAATTAATAAGCAGGTTATAGAATTTGAACAAAACAAACTGTGCTTAAAAGAGTTACATAGAACACTACTCCCAATAACCACAGGCTACACATTCTTCTCAAGTACCAATGAAATAGTATACAAGAGGCCCCTGGGGGTGCTCAGTCAGTTAAGCCTCTGACTCTTGGTTTCGGCTCAGGTCGTGACTTCAGGGCTGTGAGATCAAGCCCTGTGTAGGGCTCTGTGCTGAGCGCAGAATCGGCTTGAGATTCTCTATCCCTCTCCCTCTGCTGCTCCTCATGCTCTCTCTCTCACTCAAATAAATAAATCTTAAAAAAAAAAAGAAACTGTACAAAAATTGACCATATAATGTTGCATAATGCATGCCTCAACAGATTTGAAAGGATTGAAATCATGCATAATATTTTTGCTGATCACAGAGCAAATGTGCTTAAAAGTTGTTAACAAAATGATAAGGAAATCCACATGTATTTTGAAATTAAGAAATGCATTTCTAAATAATCCATGCATCAAAGAAGAAATTAGAAAGGAAATTAGAAAGTATTGTGAAATGAATGATAAAAAAAAAAAAAGATACAGAACCGCAAGGAGTACAGAATCTGGCCCAAAACTTCCTGAAGTTGGGTTTGCGGTTGGAGATTCCTCAAAGAAGAAAAGTTGTTTGTTTTTCTCTTTATTCTCCTCTGCCCAGAGCCAAGATTGGAATAAGCCAGTGTGACAGGCAGAATTCTGCACTGCCCCACAGTGCTGCCGTCGTGTCACCCTCAGTAAAATCCCCTCCCCTGAGCGCAGATGGAATCTGTGACTTGCATCTGATGAATACAATATAGCAAAGGCGGTATGTTACAACTCCCTCCATTGGGTTACTTTGTGTGGCAAAGGTGATGAGAAGTCACTCCCACTGCTGCATTACACTGTATAAGACCATCCTAGCAGCCTGGCAAGACTCTCCTGCTGGCCTTAAAGAAGCGGACTGCCATGTTGTGAACTACCTATGAACAGGGCCACAGGCAGGGAATGGCAGGCAGCTTCCAGAACCTGACGGCAGGCGCCAGCAGACAGGCAGTAAAAAGCTGGGGCCCTCAGTCATAGAGCTGAAAGGAAATGAATTCATGCAACAAATGGAGGTTGGAAGAGGATCTTCCCCCAGTCAAGCCTCTGATGAAACCAAGGTCCCAGCCAATACCTGCACTGCACCCTGATGAAACCCTAAGCAGAGAACCCTGGTAAGCTGTACCCAAGCCTCTAACCCACAGACACTGAGAGATAGTAAATGTGTACTCTTTTAGGCCTGGAAATGTGTGATTGTTACGCTGCTGTCAAAAGCTAGTACAACAAGGATCCTTAACATTTCCACTGTGGCATGGCTTTTTTCCTAATCCACCCACTGTGAGTCTCCTTTCAGAGGGTCTGATGCAAATTCCCCCCTTTGTGCAGGCTTAAGACTTGGTTTCCTGATCTCATGGACATGGCCTTTCGACCCTAGCTCTGGGTCAACAAAAATCAGCAGCTATTCCCAGAGCAAAGACCAGCTCCAGGTCTCACTCAACATGCTTCCTTTCTACCTTTGAGGATTTCCAACATCCAGTTCAGCCACGCATTTTTCAATTCTGGTGTTTAAAATGTTTCATCCAGCATTGGTTGGTGTTCTTTAACAAGAGGATCTCTTTAAAGATCCAGTCTATGTCCTGGGATTCGTGTTCATTGTTCAACCCACTGAAGTCTTAGTCTCCACCACTGCCACACCCTAAGCTGCATTTGCAGAAGAGATCATGATCCCTTCATTCTAAATCCAGTCCACTCTTTGCAGTCCTCGTGTTACTGGGCCTCCCTCTTGGCAGCATCTGGTGCTATTGGCCACAGCCTTCCTTCCTTCCTTTCCTCCCTGGCTTCTAACTGTGTGTTTGCTATCACTGCTTCCTCTCAATTTCCTTAGCTGACAACTGTCTGCCTCCTTCCTAAATATTGGTGTTCCTCAGGGTTCTGTCCGATGAATTTTTATTCCCACTCTACAGACTACCTGGACAATCTTAGCCGTCCCCATGGCTTTTACTATCATGAGTATGCTGATGACTTCCTCATCTATATCTCAAATTGTATCAGACAGGATAGGTTAGGTTAAGTGAGATAAGAAACTATCCCCAAATCTTCGTGTAACATGGAAAAGCTTATTTTTTGCTCATGGAGAATCCACCACAGGTCCAAGTGACCCTCCAGAGAAACTGTCCTCCATATGATGACACAGTGATCCAGCTTCAGAGCCTGCAACCTTACCTTCACACCACGAAATCTTCATGATCGCCCTGCAGGAGAAGGGGTCAGAAGAGGTCTTACTTCAGTGATTAAATGCTTCAACTCAAAGGGAATACATCACTTTCATTCATAGTCTGTTGGCCACAACGAGTCACATGGCACCACTCAAACACAGGTGAGGCTCTGGGCCAGAGGAGAGGAGAACTGGTTGTGGGCCAGAACTAGGACTGTCTACCACACAAATCTAGATCTCTTTCATGAGCCCCAGGCCTGTGTGCCCAGTTACGCTCGCCACATCTCTGCCTGAATGTTCCATGAGCACCCTGAAGTGAATGTGTCGAAGAATAAACACATTATTTGTCCAATCCTATACCCCTTTCTTCTATATCTGCACTATTAGTCAGTGACACAATGCAGAAATCTGGGAGCTACCCTGAGCTCCTCTCTCCCATACCTTCCTCTTACAAGTAATAAATGACTAGATTCATCACCTCTCTGCCCCATCTCTGCTTCCCCATGGCTATTGCCTCTGGTCAGAGCTCTGCAATGGTAAAGGACTTGCCACCCGCTGCCCAGCCCCTCCCCAGCCCTCCTATGTTCTGTTGCCTAAACCCAATGTGACCATGTTTCTCCTCTTCAGCCATCTCTCCATTCCCTCTAAGGTAAGATTTGTTTAGGGCCCTCCATTACCTGGTCTTGTCCTTCCTCTCCAGCCTTTCCTCTTCCATTCCCCATCCCCACCTGACCCTCATTCCCCGCTGCAGCAGCCATGGCAAAATACTTGCATTTCCTGGACTGTAACCAACATGACAAAGCATGCCTTTGCTCATGCAGTTCCTCTTCCTGCCTAGAAAATGTGATTCATCTTTCAAGACACAACTCATACATCATCTCCTCTATGATGCTTCTTGTGACACTCAGTCTCCCTCCTTATTGTGTAAGCTCAGCCTTTTCTCTGTTGAATCCCACTCCATCTGGTGCAGATGTGAGCATTGCATCTACAACATTTCATTATGCTGTTTACTCCAGAATTTGGCAGTGCATGTGGTTCATAGTAGGTGCTCAGTTATTGTTGGATTAATTAATTAATTGCCACTCTAAGTCTTGAGCTACTACTGTTTCCCTCTCTGGCTCTTCCTCCTTCAGCCCTTTGGTAACATCTTTGATCTTTTGCCCTTCTGCCCTTCCTTGTTCCTGCTACCACTCTCCTAGATATCACTCAAATTCACTTATGTATTGGGCTTGAAAAAAACAGAGAAGACACTAGAGAATCCCTTTTTGGAGAAATAACTAAAATCTAATCAAGTTGAAATAAAAAAGGCTACTAATGAGATACAATAAAAAATGGAAGTTCTAACTGCTAGGATAAATGAGGCATAAGAGAGAATTAATGATATAGAAGACAAAATGATGGAGAATAAAGAAGCTGAGAAAAAGAGATAACTACTGGAGCACAAGGGGACAATTTGAGAGATAAGTGATACCATAAAGCAAAACAGTATTAGAGTAATTGAGATCCCAGAAGAGGAAAGAGAGAAAGGGGCAGAAGATATATCTGAGCAAATTATAGCTGAGAACTTCCCCAATCTGGGGAAGGAAACAGGTATTCAAGTCCAGGAGGCACAGAGAACTGCCCCCCCCAAAAAAAATAAAAAATAGGTCAATATCTCAACATGTAATAGTAAAGCTTGCAAATTTCAGAGACAGAAAAATCCTGAAAGCAGCTCAGGACAGGAGGTCTATAACCTACAAGGGTAGACACATTAGACTGGCAGCAGGCCAGAAAGGACAGGCATGATATATTCAGGGTGCTAAATGAGAAAAATTTGCAGCCAAGAATACTATATCCAGCAAGGCTGTCATTCAAAATAGAAGGAGAGATGAAAAGCTTCCAGGAAAAAGAGAAACTAAAAGAAATTGTGATCACTAAACCAGCCCTGCAAGAAATATTAAGGGGGCGATCCTTTAAGCAAAGAGAAAGCCCAAAAGTAACATCAACCAGAAAGGAACAGAGACAATATAGAGAAACAGTGAGTGTACAGGTAATACAATGGCACTAAATTCATATCTTTCAGTAGTTACTCTGAATGTAAATGGGCTAAATGTCCCAGTCAAAAGACACAGAGTATCAGAATGGGTAAAAAAGCAAGACCCATCGGTATGCTGTCAGCAAGAAACTCATTTTAGACCCAAAGACACCTCCAGATTGAAAGTGAGAGGGTGGGCGGATCAAGATGGCGGAGGAGTAGGAGACCTGGATTTCGTCTCCTCTCAGGAATTCAGCTGGATAGGGATCAAACCATTCTGAACACCTACAAACTCAACAGGAGATTGAAGAAAAGAAGAGCAACAACTCTCTCATCA
>NC_138372.1:85789254-85804997 GCF_054177405.1 Leptonychotes weddellii
CTCAACTCTATGGTCAACTAATCTTCGACAAAGCAGGAAAGAATGTCCAATGGAAAAAAGACAGTCTCTTCAACAATTGGTGTTGGGAAAATGGGACAGCCACATGCAGAAGAATGAAACTGGACCATTTCCTTACACCGTACACAAAAATAGACTCAAAATGGATGAAAGACCTAAATGTGAGACAGGCATCCATCAAAATCCTCAAGGAGAACACAGGCAGCAACCTCTTCGACCTCAGTCGCAGCAACTTCTTGCTAGACACATTGCCAAAGGCAAGGGAAACAAAGGCAAAAATAACTATTGGGACTTCATCAAGCTAAAAAGCTTTTGTACAGCAAAGGAAACAGTCAACAAAACCAAAAGACAACTGACAGAATGGGAGAAGATATTTGCAAATGACAGATAAAGGGCTAGTATCCAAAATCTATAAAGAACTTATCAAACTTAACACCCAAAGAACAAATAATCCAATCAAGAAATGGGCAGAAGACATGAACAGACATTTCTCCAAGGAAGACATCCAAATGGCCAACAGACACATGAAAAAATCCTCAACATCACTCAGCATCAGGGAAATACAAATCAAAACCTCAATGAGATACCATCTCATACCAGAATGGCTAAAATTAACAAGTGAGGAAACGGCAGACGTTGTTGAGGATGCGGAGAAAGGGGAACCCTCTTATACTGTTGGTAGGAATGCAATCTGGTGCAGCAACTCTGGAAAACAGTATGGAGGTTCCTCAAGAAGTTAAAAATAGAGGTACCCTATGACCCAGTAATTGCACTATTAGGGATTTACCCCAAAGATACAAATGTCGTGGTCTGAAGGGGCATCTGCATCCCAGTGTTTATAGCAGCAATGTCCACAATAGCCAAACTATGGAAAGAGCCCAAATGTCCATCGAGAGATGAATGGATAAAGAAGATGTGGTATATATATATAACAATGAAATACTACTCAGCCATCAAAAAAAATGGAATCTTGCCATTTGCAATGATGTGGATGGAACTAGAGGGTATTACGCTAAGCAAAATAAGCCAATCAGAGAAAGACAATTATCATATGATCTCACTGATATGTGGAATTTAAGAAACAAAGTAGAGGATCATAGATAAAAAATAAAACGAGACTAAATCAGAGAGGATACAACCATAAGAGACTCTTAATCATAGGAAAAAACTGAGGGTTGCTGGAGGGGAGGAGGGTGGAGGGATGGGGTAACTGGGTGATGGACAGTAAGGAGGACACATGATGTAATGAGCACTGGGTATTAAATAAGACTGATGAATCACTGAACTCTACCTCTGAAACTAATAATACACCATATGTTAATTAACTGAATTTAATAAAAAAATTTAAATTTAAAAAAAGTGCTCCACTCTTTTTTTTTAAAGATTTTAATTATTTGAGAGAAAGAATGAGAGAGAGAGCATGAGAGAGGGGAGGGGCAGAGGGAGAAGCAGACTCCCCGCCGAGCAGGGAGCCCGATGCGGGACTTGATCCTGGGACTCCAGGATCATGACCTGAGCCAAAGGCAGTCGCTTAACCAGCTGAGCCACCCAGGCGCCCCAAAAATGCTCCACTCTTGAACCACACTGATCTTCGGGAAAAACATCCCCTGAATCACAGCAACCAGTCGCAGGCCTGGGGCACTCCCTATGTGGTTCCTTTCTGCCCCCTCCATCCAAACCCCATCCATGCCCCAGACCCCCAGCTCCGGGTCCACCTGTAGGCAGCCTTGCCCAATTTCACCAGCGCTGCCGGCTCTGCCAGTTCTTCCTTTTCCCTTGTCTGTGAGTTGCTATGCCCTCTGCCTGAAACTGTCTTCTGGGGCTCCCTGCCTGACCAGCTCTTTCCCATCCTCTGGTTCTCAGTGTCTGCTCCTTGGACAGACCATCCCCACTCATCCATTTCATCTAGAGACCTTCTGCCATCATTTAATCTAGTCTAGCATGGCACTCTGCTTGTGTCCTTCATGGCCATTAACACAGTCTGCAATGTCTGCTGTTTTCGTGTTTATGATTTCTCTTCTCAATTAGACAATAGGCCCCATGAGAAAATTTTCTGGCTTGTTCTCTGAAATATCCACAGCACCTAGTTCACAGTTTATTTAGCAAGTATATGTATTATTTTAAGTATCTTTTTTCAAATTATAGACTGTTTCTTGTTTTCAAATACTACACCAAAAAGAAAAAAAATAGCACGCATTTCTTGATTAAGAGATCCAGAGATAGTGATTCTAAATTAAAGGTGTTTTTTTCTCTATTTCAATAGTTTCTTTGAGCTACTGAGAGGATAATCTGATGAGGATTATCCAGTCTGTTCCTTTGATAACTTCGGCCTCATAAGCATAAGAATTCTTGCTTTATTTTCCATAAACTCCATAAATTGAGGACATTCTTTTGTAAAAAGAATAATAATTTCAGGGATTATTTTCTTTTGTCACACTTCTTGAATCCTTAAATATCAGATTTCATTCTCAAGGTACTGTTTTCTTATAGGGCGTACCTATAAGAAACACAATAGAGTAACCAGGACCTCTATAGTGTTCTTAGAAATTACTGTGCTCCAAATTTCTTAAATATCTGTGAATACATGATAATGAATCTTTCACAAATTCTATTTTGGTTAATATTTCTAAATCCATATGTTTATTTTTCTAAATTCATCCTCCTTTATTTTTCACTACTTCTCTTAAGATGCAGAATACTTTATTAACATTATTTTATGGATAAATATTTATAAAGAAATGACTCGCCTTCCCTCTGAAGGAATCTCCATAACTCTTTTTTTTTTTTTTTAAGATTTTATGTATTTATTTTGAGAGAGAGAGAGAGCCTGAGCGTGATCGGGGAGGAGGGTCAGAGGGAGAGGGAGAGAGAATCTCCAGCAGACTCCTTGCTGAGCGCAGAGCCCCATACAGGCTCAATCTCATGACTTGAGTCAAAACCAAGAGTCGGACGCTTAACTGAGCCATTCAGGCGCCCCCAGGGATCTATATAACTCCCATCACACTTCATGTCTGCCCAGCTAGTACCTCATGCTTGACACTGCTCTTTGTCCCTCCTTATCAGCCTCATCTTTCTGGCTAGAACAAGTGAGATTTGAAGATGCTTGATGACAATGATGAAGGCATATTGCTGGGAACTCCACCTTATCTCGCATGGTGGTTAAACACTTAATAAATACTTAATTAGAAATAAACTTGTCTTAACCCCCTATGTTCTAGTGTTCATGTGTCAAAAGATACAAAAGAAGCTGTTCATGGGATTAAAAAATATATGCTGTTATAAAAAATAATTTATATATATATATATATATAAAAAATGTTGGCCACAAAGAGGAATTCTGACCTCAAGTTTGAAACACACAGCTTGATGGCGTAGTAGCAGTAAACCACTATTTCGTCATCTCTGAAAAGTAGGCGTAGTCACAGAGCAAGTGAAAAGTTCAGTCCTAGACAAGTGGCGTCTTATGACCGGACTTTGTCTTAGAAGGTAAATGCATTTACCCCATGCTTTTAATCTAGATGAAATAATCATTCACCCAAAGAAAATGTCATCTAATTTTTAGTGGTTTCTATCATTTTTTTTTTCTGTTTAACTTTATTTGGTGGGGGAAGGGTTGTATTTGAGTGGCTGCACGTAGCTGGTGGATTTTACGGCAATCGGTAAGAGTCTCCCAGGACCGGACAAAACGTGAGAAAGTATATATAGTGCTGTTTCTATCTTGATTTATGCTCTGTCAAATGTTTGGGGTGTTGTTTTCAAACGGAAATGTGTTTCCTGCTTTTCTTGGCCTGGATCTGTAAGAATTTATTTCCCTGCTGCAATGTGCGACAGTTTTGTCTTTCAGAATGGGGTGGCCCCAAAATTTTTGAAGGTGTGTCTAGTAGCATTTTTCTGTGGGATGGTTGTAAATTCAGAGCCACTGATGTGAAGGTTAAGATTTTACAGAAGCCTACAATCATCTCATCTCCCACGTCCCCAGTGGCGAAGTCCAATATAAATTCATAGGATAAGACCATGCTCTTTTTAGGGCAAACTTATATTTCGATATTTAAAAAATACTCTATATTTTATGGTGCTCTGCAAAGAGCACTGTTGACTTTTAAATTAGAAAAGGAGCAAAAATGCTAGAAAAATTGTTACCACTGATGATTCTGCTGCGGATGGTGGGCTTCCTGGTCTCATGTCTCAGAATTCTCACCAGATTTCCCTGTCAGCACTTTATCCTAGATTATGTTATTTGGTCGATTCTAAAGACTTATTATTGTTGCTATTGTAAGTGGCACATGGCGATGAGGTATCCTTCTCCTGACCCTCCCCATGTCCAAGGACTGGAAATTGATTCACTTTTGAAAGCTGAATAAATAAACACAAATAATAGATGGCATTTATTGTCTAAATAAATTACCTTAAAATACAGCAGGTATAAGCAGAGCCAAAAATTCTTATCATGGGTGTGCCTAAATATGAAGTAAAACTGTGGTTTCCTAACATGGTTTTATTCTTTAAATAAAAGTGGAGACCATTTTTATCAACAACGAAAGTGGTTAAGCAAGCTATCGTTCATGGCTAAACAGAAATACTTTTCACCACTAAAAATGCTTATAGAAAGTTTTGAGTGGCATGGGAGAGATGTTTATGATTTAAAAAAAACTTAGTAAAAACAACAAAAAAGGAGATATGAAGTCTCAACTAGCTTTTAGGAAATTCATGGAAGTATAACTAAAAAGAAATACACTAAAATATTAACAGTCGTTAGTAGGATTTCGGTGATTTTACTCTGCTGCTTTTAGGTACCTTATACTTTTTAGTACAAATAAATAAAAGGGAAAATACAGAAAAGTTAACATAAGAAGTAGAACCATAGCCTAGATAAGGACACTGACATACTTGAAGAGACAAGTATGTGAACAGAATAAAAGTTCTGATACAGCCTAGAGGAAGGACCTTCACGAGAAAGTGGGTCAAAGGTTACCCAGCACTGCCGGGGAGGAGTGAGGCAAATACTTTAGATCTCTATGATGTTCAATATTAAAATCATCCATTCATCTTCTCCCATACTTAGTTCAATTCAATGCCAAGCAAAACTGTGGTTTTAACTGGCTTTCTCACGTGTTCTGATAGAACACGCTGGTGACATCAACATGTTCCTTATGTCATTTCAGTTTATACATCAGTCTCCTGTGAGTTAGTTGGTGTGAGTCAGTTCTGGACCAATCAGTCAATTCTTGGTGCCCTGCTAAGATCAGATTTGTGGACCTGCAAAGCTGAGGACTGGTTGCTGAGGTGTAGTAACCACACCATGTAAAGTCCGTGACCACTGTCCTCACTAGAACACCCACCATGACTAGCCTCTCTCTCATCGATACTGCTCTGGTATTAAAATTACAGTCTGAGAGTTTGCCCCTCTGCTACCTTTCCTTTCTAGGCTTTCAAAGAGGAACATTTTTTATTCTCGGGAAGACAGCATGGGAGGATGGCGTTCCAAACCTGAACCCAACAATGGTAAGTCCAGGACAGAAACCATTACCTGCCTCATTACTGAGTTAACACGGCCTGGATTAACCAGTAACTGTACTAAAGAGCTGCATGGGACAACATTTCTGAAGTTAGAAGAATCAAATTTTATCCGATGCCAGGAAGAGTGACAAGGGGAACCAGGGAGAACAATCTATCCTCCCAAGTTGAGTAAAAGGTGTCTGTGTGCTCAATACGAGACCAGCTGGGTAGCTTAGGACAATGCAGTTCACTTCCCTTACTGGCCCCCTGTTTATGGCACCAGCCTTGGGAGAGCTCACTATGGCTGCCTTTGGCTAGTCACTGTTAGAAGCCGCCCTGCAAACAAAGGAACAAACTAAAAAAGGCAGCAGTTTCCAAGGTCAAGTTCCCCAAAACTTTGGGAAATGCTAGTTCTGGGTTTTGCTTTTGGTTCTCCATTTCCTGGCCTTGACATTGTCTGCTTCTGTCCAAGGAAGCTCATCTCCCCGGGGTCCATTAAATCTTGGAGGGAGAGACAGGAGATGTGTTTGTTTGTCAAAGGGGCACATGGAGTGGCAGAAACACAAAGGCTCTTCTTCCACGTGGGTAGCTGATTGTTTTCTCAGTTCTAACTCTAGTTTTCAAGTTAAAGGATCCAGGATGCGAAACATCATTCTCTCCTTTTGCAGGGTGGGGCCCTCCATCGTTTACCTCCCCTGGCTCCTTGGACAGGGTGGGGCACCTGGGGACATCTGAGCTGGAAAGACCCAGGAGCCATGGCAGAGACACTAAGCCCCTTTGTGCTCTCTCATCTCTCTCAGACAGACAAAGTGCCAGCACAGCGGCCCCGACAATTGCCTCTGCCCCCCGCTTCCTGGAACACACCAAGTAAGCCAGCACTCTCCCGCCTATTAATTCACCTTGTACCACATGGCAGTGGATTTTGTGCTGACAGCCTCGTCTGATGAGAGTTGGGAGGCAGGTCTGGGGAAAAGGGACGAGAAACAGTTGAAGAACTGAATCGGTTTTTTATATTTAGAGTGTGGGTCTTAATCCAGAGTGCCCCAGGGAGGGGAGATCCCTCGAGAGATTCATGAATCCCCTCAGCTCATTGAAAAACTGTGTGGATGGGCTTATGAAGATTTCTGAGGGGCACAGGAGCCCACAGTTTGCATTGAGGCCTCAAACAGTTCTGGAACCCCAAAGCAGAAAGTTGAAAAGCCGTGGATAAGAGTAAAAGTCACCGAACCAGCATGAAAGCTATTTCAGGGATTCACCCGCGGGCAGGAACGGTGACTCTCTGGCCTTCGGCAGAGGCCTTCAGAAAGCCCAGAGGGTCATCTGCTCCCTTTCTTTGCCAAAACAGCATACAGCATTTGGTCTTAGCCTTTTTCGCGGGGGTCCTACTGACAATGCTGCTGCTGGTCCTTATCTTCCTCATCAGAAAGAGCTACAGGAAATGTAAGTGGTCCCCGAGAGCTGGGACAGCTCTTCTGGCTCTGACACTGAGAACAGCTGGGGGGGAGTAAAAGCCTGGTCCCTTACCTTGTCTGCAGACTGAGGACCTGAATCCCTTTGCTTCTCTCCCTGCCCCCCCCCGCCCCTCCACTTTTGCCATCTCCAAAACCCACCCCTGCACCCCAGCCTGCAGAGAGAGGCTTCCCATTCCTCCAGGCCCCACTGGTGAGACTTATCCCTCTCTTTCCTGGCATCTGTGGCAGGTCACTCCAGTCCCTGGGCCCTGAATCCTCCCTTAGACCCTCACTCCAGCCGAGATCCTCCGGCCAAGGTAAGATGACCACACTGCTTCTGGGACACTAGGCACGTGCATCTTCTGACCTCTTTGGTCCTCTGTGACCCCAGCCTCTGAGTGGCTTCTAAAGAGACACCTTCCTCCAAATTGAACTCACTTATTCCTCCTTCTTCCTCTGCAGCTTTCATCCCCGGAGGAAGCACTTACCTATGCGAGCGTAGCTTTCAAAATCTCGGAAGAAAAGAGTGATCCCCTGACCAAGAAGCATTCTGAACCCTTGGACCCAGTTGTATATGCTCCAATCAAAGTGACAGACTCTCCCTGCCTTTCCAATGAGGCTTGATGCCAGTCCCTCTTATTCTCGGCTCCATCTTTATATATCACTTTCCCTTAGGACAAATTCTGGACCACAGCGTGGCCAAACTAGAGTTGGAGCTGTTTGGGTGGGATCTGGAAATGTTAGCCAGCAATTGTGAAGACCGAGGGGGAGTCCTTCTCTTGGCCTGAGAAGAGACTGCCTGCCCTCCTGCTTGGACGGACAGCCTGCTAGCCCTTTGAGGGCTGAGACAGCCTCCCCGGTCCCCTTCCAAAGTGTGTGGTACAGAGCCCAGCACACAGAGTGTTCAGTCAGTGCCACTGACCAACTTGGGAGAAGTCAGCCAAATGGGCAAGTTAGCAAGATTTACAAATAAAAGCAACCCCTCTTGCAATGCTGGCTCCTCCCGCATCATTTACTTGTCTGGTCCTGTCACGCCCAGAGATCCAGAACTCCCCACAGCCAGAAGCCTAACAGAGGTGATGGTACTCCAGAACAAGCTCAGGATTGATCGGGGCCCAAGTTGCAAGCTTGGCACCAACTAGCTACAGTCTTTTGGTAAGTGTAACTGCTTCCTCATGAAAACAGAACTAATAACATTTACCCCCTTAGTGTAAGAATAAATGAGATGTCATCTCCTGAGGTACTTTGTACATCCCAAGAGTTTTATACAAATGTAAGATCCCTCTTGTATAAAGCGCTATTCAAATGTAGAGTCCACCTCTTTGCTATAGCGTAAAAGATACGCAAAGCGATGTTATATGGGAGCTAAAAATTTAAATGTTAACCCCCTCCAAATCCTAATGGATGATCCCACAGACAGTCCCAGTAAAAATACCAATAAGATTTTCTTTTTTTTTTTTTAAGATTTTATTTATTTGAGAGAGAGAGAAAGCACTAGCAGGGGGAGGGGCAGAGGGAGAAGCAGACTGCCTGCTGAGCAGAGCCCAATGCAGGGCTCCATCCCAAGACCCCAAGATCATGACCTGAGCCAAAGGCAGACGCTTAAGAGACTGAGCCACCCAGGTGCCCCCCAATAAGATTATTTTTCCTTCAGTAAGGTTACTCTAAAGTCCCTGGTAGACAATAAACCAGAAAGCAAATCCAGGAAAATGTATAAAAAGAAGCAAAATAATATAGGAAGGCTAGCCCTAACCACTAACTAAAAGTACTGTTTTATCAAGCATGACTCATTAAAATGTTTTCATGGTTCATGAGTAAACAAATGGGATAGAATAAGAAGACTAGATATAGATATACATGAGGAAATTGAGAGTATGAGGAAGATGGCATATCTAGTCATTTGGGGGAAATTGGTTTATCCATAAAAGGTGTTTCGACGGTAGGCAGCCATGTGGATGAAAATAAGATCAGATCCACATCTCCCTCCTTAAATCAAAAAAAATTCTAGATGCATCAAAAACTTAACTGTAAAAAGTAAAAGCATTAGGAGAGTATATGGGAGAACTTTAAAAATAGAGTGGTCCCCACCTCGGATGTATGACCCAAAGCCAATAAGCCAGAAAAGGTTGATTAACTGGACTTACAAAATACCGTTCAAAATGCCAAGCCTGGAAAATATTTGCAAAGCATCTCATAGCCAAAGGGCTAATTTTCTTAATATACTCAGAGTTCCTATAAGTCAGTAGGGAAAAAAATCAGCAACTCAGTAGAAAAAAAAAAAAAGGCACAAAGGATGAGTCTGGGTTAGTCACAGAAAAGGAAATATAAGTGGCTTTTCAAAATATGAGGAGATACTCAAGTTTACTCATAATAAGAGAAATAGTAATTAAGACTCCAATTAGATGTTTTCCATCAATGAGATTAGCAAATTTCAGAAAGTTTGCTAACAAACCACTTGGTCAGGACTGCGGGGAACCAAGACGCACATACAACTGCAAGGCAGGCAATTTGGCAAAAGCTAACCATGTTTTAAATCCTATAGCTACAAATACATCCTGTGGAAAATCACCTGTGTAGTTTAAATTGTAGCATTCACCAAACTGCCTAAAACTTAGTGAGGCTCGTCATAGTCCAAGTATACTCCAAGTGCTTGGCATGTGTTCATGGAAGCCTCACAAAACACTAGCAGGTTACAATTATTATTATTCCCATTTTAGAAGAGAAAGGGAGACACAGAGGGGCTGAGTAACATGCCCGAGTTCTCACTGTTAGTAAGTAGGGGTGCTGGAGCTCGGCTCCAGAGTTTGCCCGTTTTTCCACTATGTTCAACTCTGAAACAGTGAAAGAGCAAGAAAGCCCTCAGTGTCTATCCAGAGGGGACTAGCTAATGGAGTCTATGTTCTAGGAAGAAAAGAATCTCTAAGTTATGTTAAACGTAAGGTGCAAGCTGCTGAACAGAATTCTGACTGCTCTGCTCATGTCCAGGAGAGAATGTGTGTGTGCGTGCGTGTGCATGTCCACCGGTATTTGTACATATTTAGTCTCTGAAAGGAAACACTGTCATCTGCTCTCAGTGAGTGCCCCTGGGCAGGGGATCTTGATAACGGAGGGACTGAGGGGCAGGGAGGAGAGGAGGTATTTTCCCTTAAAAGCCCTTTTGTAACTTTTGAAGTTCTTCACTTCCCATGTTGAGGATCTTCAGGGGACCTGATACCTGGTGCTCCCATCCCCACCTGAATTCTGAACCGGCTGAGAAATAAGAGGACTCGGCAGATAGAGAACAAAGTACCATATTTATCACACAGCAGGCACTGGAGAACATAGCGTGTATGTGGCTGCAGGGAACAGGCAATCTCCTCCCCTCCCCACATCCGAACCCGTGGCTCAGCTGCACCCCGGGGCGGGGGGCGGGTTGCAAAAGAGATCATGTGTACTTTGAAAGCTGCACGCACAAGGTTAAAAAAGGAAGAAGGAGGGCAGAGCAGGTTCACCCAGAGTCTGACCCATGGACTCACATCAGACGGGTCACTCCTCTGAGGGGGCATCCCTGAGGAGTGTTACCTTCATGGGGCTCAGTGTATAGTGAAGGGAGCGGGAGTGGGAGAAAAGCAGCCTCCACAAATCTCTTTTAACAAGTGTATCAGGTAGTATGTTTAAAAACTGAGGTAGGGAGGGGCGCCTGGGTGGCTCAGTTGGTTAAGCGACTGCCTTCGGCTCAGGTCATGATCCTGGAGTCCCTGGATCGAGTCCCTGGATCGAGTCCTGCATCGGGCTCCCTGCTCGGCAGGGAGCCTGCTTCTCCCTCTGACCCTCCCCCCTCTCATGTGCTCTCTCTCTTTCTGTCTCAAATAAATAAATAAAATCTTTAAAAAAAAAAAAAAACTGAGGTAGGGAAATTCAAGTTCAAAGAGATCAAATAATGTAGCCACTGTCTCCCAGCGAGTAGGGGGCAGAGCAACACTTCCATCCAGTCCTTTGACTTCCGATCCCCTGCATCTCACCTGCACACCAAGCTGCCCCACCCAGAGCAGGCAGAGTGGGCAGAGAACTTGCAAGGGAAAGTCAGGGGACCTGATCGAGAGAGCTCCTGACCTCTGGATTTTGAGCAGACGGTGGAAGAGTGGGCCCAGTGTGGGAGCGAACGGGCCAAGGAGAAACACGGTTTGGGGACGTGGTCTCGTGAAGAGGCCACAGCACAGCAGAGTGGCCTCCCCGGGAGGGCAGCAGAGCTCTTCTGTTGTTGGCTGGGGAAAGTGCCTCAGGGAGGCCGCTCTAGATTTCACCGGTTCCCAGATTCTGGGCCTACAGCACACAACACTACCGACCTTGAAGTTAGAAGCCACGTCAGCTTTCCAGTTGAGAGCTAGTGCTTGCTCAAGGGCTCCGAGAGGAGTAAGCATCGTCCTAGGGCCACCCTCTTGGACATGAAATACCACACTAACTGCCCTTCCCTCTGTTTCCTTGAAGCTTTCTATTTTTAACAAGAGGCCAAAACTTACAGAGTTTTGGGTTTTGTCCCCCTACCATGAAAACTGGTGTGCCTGTAGTCTTGCTGGAGGGTGAAATGAGTAATTAAATAATTGACCGTAGATTTAGAAGTTCTTCGCCAGGGAAGGGAAGAAGAAAAGGCTCTAGAACCCTGGTTTGTGGAATCAGAACAAACCTGTAGGATTCTCAGGGGAAATGGTTCTCCAGATACTTAAGTATAAACCCTGCATGACAATATAGGTGTCTTCATGTATCATGGAAGATTGACGCCTGCTCTCTTGCCTTGGACAGGAGCATGGCCTAAGGGAGCCCAGACCGGTTTTGCTGTTTGTAGAACCAGTGGGTTTGTCCTTCAATACGTGGCCACGGAGGAGGGACTGGAGTTGTTTTGTGGCTGAGGAAAAAGGCAGCACTTTTGATGTTCTTGAATCTGGGACTCTGGGAGGGAGGGGGACTGGTCACAGGAAACAAGGAGCTGGCAGGAATGGGATGGTCCCCTCACCCCCACCCCTTCCCATCAGGCTGCTGAGTAGCTTCGAGTTCCCCACCGATGGAGGGGTTGGCGTGGAATCTGAAGGAACCGTGTTCATGAAAGACGCTGTGAGAGCCTAGACCAAAACGTGCAGAGCAGGTGCAGAATCATGTCAAGAGCCAGTCTCCTTGCCCCCGCCCTGCACTGACCTCGGGGCCACCGAGCATCCTGAGTGCTGAGACTGGCCGGGACTCTTGCTTATAAGACACCAGAAGAGCGGGGTTTTATGAGGGCAATAGAGGCAGGGATGGGGAGCCCCTGGGAACTCTCTGAAATAGCAGGGAAGACTTCACATGGGTTGGGAAGGTGCAGACATGCAGGTGGGAGTTCTGGTGTTTACGGACAGTATAGCCTCCCTTGTACCCACAGCTGCTGATGCCTCCCTCAGTCTTGATTTGTGCTTCTGGATTTGACTGAATATTTCACTCACCCCACCTTGGTTTCTCACTGATCCAGAGCGGCATCCATTCAGTCTGGGGACAGTGTCCCATAGAGGATAATCTTTTCACCCAGAAAATCTGAGACCTGCTGGTTTGGCCTATATCCCTTGCTTTGGCAGGACAGCAGGTAATACCAAGGCAGAAATAAATATTGCAATATTGTACTTGAAACTTTTCCGGAAATACATTCTCCAGGGATATCCCAGGAGAAGTTAGTCATACCAGAGAGTCCATTCAACACCAATCAGGAATTTATTGGTGAACCAAGGAAACACAAGTGATCTCCTGGCCCCCTGACCCAGATTCTGCCCCTCTTCTTCACTTGCTACTGCTGTTCTCAGCTAGCTGCAAGTGATCGCTGGCAAGTCAGAGGGTCCTGCAGAATACCTGAGAGGTCACAATCATGATGACTCTATTGCAGCATCACTTAATTTATAAACTAAATAAATCTTCAGTCACATCTGTTCAGGATGAGCCATTTTCTGTGGAGTCAGGACACGTGAGGAGGGCTTCAGTGATTTGTCTGCTTTGTGGGGAATAGAAAAAGGAAATCGAGTTGAGATCTGTTGCCTATCTCTGCTGCGTGTTTCTGCAGCAGAAGTTGCAAACTCTCTCATGGTGGCTTTATGGGGACTAAACACCACAGCTTGTTTTCAAGACAGAAATCAGCTGTCATTACTTGAAAGCTCATCGGTCAGTCAGTAGGGAAGCTTGGTACATGGGGTTTGCATTCACCTCTCACCAATCTTTGGTGATTTAACGCCACTGGACCCCTGCAGAGCCCAGGAACGTCAAAGCCAGAAGGGTCTTTGATTCCAGCTGCCATGTTCCAATTGCTTGAGTGTAAGGAAGTAGGCCACGGCTAACACAGGTCGCACAACTCCTTGCTCAAAAGGAATAGGGTTGGATTCCCTTGCCTCAACTTCCACAACACCATGTGCCTTTCCTGTAGAGTACTTATGCTATCTGACAATTTTTCATCTGTGTGATAGTTCGTCTCCCTCCCACTCTACATTATAAGTGCTATGAAGCCAGATGCCATTTCTTTTGCTCGTCTTTGTATCCCCAGCATCTAGCATGGTCCTGTGCATTGAAAGAAGAGTGAATGTATGAATAAAAACTCCTGGGGAATATGAGAATGGGGTCCTCAATGTATAGAGAAGAGAACAGGCCCAGAGAAGTGAAAAGTTACCCAAGATCATGCCTTAAAGAAGTGACAATGTGTTTTGCAAACACCTACAGTACGATTGTGTCTCGAAGGGAGGGGTCTTGGGCACAACTAAGAAAGATGTTGCTTCGTCTACATTCCCCACCTCCACCAGTTCCTAAAGCTCTTAGAGGACAAAAGGGAGCCACGACTTTGATTTCTTAGGGCTCCTGCTCTGCCATGGGGCCAAATTATCACAGGGACAGTATGAAACCTCACAGCCTTAGCTTTGAATTCCAGATTCTTCTGGCTCTACCCTGTGTTTCAGAAGCACATGCTTCCAGGTGTGTGTGTGTGTGCGCACGCACGCTCATGTTTTCTCTCATTCTCTGAAACGTTGTTTTTCTGCACTTCCAGACCCAGAGGAGGGGGAAGTCTGTTCATGACTTGTCTATAGTCTCTCTGTTGCCCCACATACTTCTGTGGCTTCTGAGCGTAAAAAGAAAAACATAAAAAGCTCTGCTGGCCAAACAGTGGCGCTTGTATGGTGTTCTTTCTACCTTGTGTCCTCTTGAGAGGTTAACAGAACCACCACATGGTGCTCTTGAGGATTTTGGTTTCTCTGATGCTGCCCTAAAGGAAAGGTGAACAAAAATAAAAGAGAGAGAGAGAAAGGAAAGGTGGGCAGATCCACATAGTCCCTGCTGAAAAAATTCCTATTCTCTTTAGGAAGGGGGATCTCTAAAGATCAGGTAACTGTAGAGCCCAGGGCTCAGGAAGAGCCAAGGAGGGAACTTACCAGAGGTGTGGGATCATAGAAGAAGCTTGACTGGTTTTCTGGCTTCTAGTGAGGTTTTTACCTGTAATCACCCAAAGGCAGAAGGAGGCACAAAGCTTAAGGGCCCTTCCTCTGGTGGCTGAAGACCAGGGCTGAGGCCCATGGGCCTGTCCTCTTCCACTCTTGGCCCTTCTCAAGGAGACTTTTTTATGTCTGCTTACCTAGGGGCCCCAGATGTCCTTTGACAGTCCCTCCAGGTGAACAAAAAGTTTCAAGCAAAGAGTAAATCTACCTCCCAAAGTTTGTGTGCTGGGGAGGCAGGTGGTCTTCCACACACTGGGACCTACAGTGTGGTTGTCTCAAGGCCTCCCTCCTCCCTAGTCTACACATACTCCCACTTACCAAGGCCACCATGCTCTCTCTGTCACCTCTCATGGGGCCTTGGTCACCATGAAGCAGAATCTCCTCCAGCCCATGGGCTGGTTGCATTGGCCTCCATGGGTCCAGGCAACAAGAGGAGGGTCACACTCACTCATTTGAAAGCTACTCCTTGGTCCCTTTCATTTTCCCTAATTCCCACTGCCCAGTGGCTACTTACCCCTTCTATTCCTTTGACCTCTCCTTCTTTTGGACAAATGACTGATTATAGTGATGATCCCCAAGCCTGTGATCAGTATGCAGATGATGAGAATGGACATCCTGGAAGGAGTCACAGACAGAGACTTCATGTGGCTCTAATTCAGTTCTCTACTCAGGATCCCCTTTCCTGGGATCTGCCCCACCCTCCCACCCCCACCCAGTTCCAGTAGCTCCTGGCCACCGTGTCCCTTCAAAGTGCTCCTGTCCCCCAGCCCGAGACTGAATGGACTTGGGCTGGTGGGTAGACCAAGCGGGGCCGAGCCCCTTCCTCAGAGACTAACACAGACTTGGAGCAGGAAGATCCAGTGCTCAGACTGGCTGGTTTCTTGAACAGGGGAGACATAAGCTTAGGAGCTAGGAATGGCCAAAATGAAAAGAAGAGAGCAGTGCAGAGAGAAAGGCAGCAAGCACACACGAGAGCAGCAGAGACTGAGAAAAAGTCCCAAAGACACTCTGGACCATTTCTGAGGGCACCATGTCCCGCCCTTCGCGTGTGAGACATTGCTCTCTCCTTAGAACGGTTCTTCCTTTTTAGTTAAAATACTGAGAAGACATTTTTTTTTTTTTTTTTTTGCTGCTTACATCCAAGAGTCTTAAAGTATAATCTTCTGAAAGAAACCACATGGTTGGGCGCCTGGGTGGCTCAGTTGGTTAAGCGACTGCCTTCGGCTCAGGTCATGATCCTGGAGTCCCGGGA
This sequence comes from Leptonychotes weddellii, assembly GCF_054177405.1. Classification (NCBI taxonomy): domain Eukaryota; kingdom Metazoa; phylum Chordata; class Mammalia; order Carnivora; family Phocidae; genus Leptonychotes; species Leptonychotes weddellii. The sequence goes on from NC_138372.1 coordinate 85,804,941, forward strand.
TCGAGTCCCGCATCGGGCTCCCTGCTCGGCAGGGAGTCTGCTTCTCCCTCTGACCCT
>NC_138372.1:85805497-85851872 GCF_054177405.1 Leptonychotes weddellii
AAAGAAACCACATGGTCACATTGAAGATCCATAGTTCAGGTGGAGAAGTGGCAGGTGCAAATCAATTGCCACGCTGTGTCACCCTTGCCCGCCTCACCCCCCAAAGCCGGTTTGTCCTCACCTGGAGTGATTGGCCTTGTGGACCACTCTGGAAGCCCGGCAGTTTCTGGTCTTGTTGCCTGATAGGTCTGCTTCAGAAAGGATTTGCTGAGAGTCCAGTGAGCTGGTCCCCAAGACTGCCCTTGCCTTCTGCATCTCTGAGTCTCTGGCTGTCAATCCCTCAACCCTCAGAGACTGAGTGTTCCAGACAAATGCTGGGCCAAGGGTGCCTTGCCCGGGGCAGAGGGCAGAGGGAACAAGTAGGGGCTGAAATCCAGCCCATACTCTGCTGGCCAAGCCATACTCCCTGTCACTGGGCTCCATGCACCTGGAGGCAGGACCCCCTTTCCAGATTTGCCCAAAAGCCCTGTGTGGACTAGGAGTGGCCCATGGTTAGAGAGTCCCAGGCTGAAGGCTCTGGGAGGGGACACCAGAGGCACAAGAGGCCCAGTCCAATCCTTAAGGCATGAGCCAATAGGTGACATCATTGTCACACTGTGCTCCTGACAGCCACCAAAACCCAGTGGGAGAACCTCTGCCACGGCCACCTACATTGCCTTCTCTAGCAAATCTAGCTGGGGAGGACTGGGGGCTTAAACTAAGGAGCACATTTAGGTGAGACCTCTTTCATCCCGAGCCTAAAACTATACAGTAGAAACACGCTAGGTGTGAAGGATGTCACCCATTCAATAAGATGCTTGCTAAACAAATGACTTGTTGCTCAAGTGTGAGCAAGACTCTCTTTCCAGAACCAGGAGGCTTCCTAGGGCTTCTCTTAAGTTCTTGGTTTGTTTTTCTACCGGCATTGTGCTCTGGACTATGATAGAAAGACCATCCCTCCTAGAAATGGAAACAACTGAGAAGGCACAGAAGGAAAAAAGAGAAAGGTGAGTGCTTTCCATAAGCTCTTTGCCTGAGGCAGAGACTTTCTGATTTAAAAAGAGGTTTTGGGCATTTGACAGAAGAATTTTGGTGAGCATCTGGAGAACTCAGCCCTGGCCCAAAAGAGCAGTTGACTGGCTTAGATAGACCTCCCCCTACAGCCTCCAGTCCAACCTACACCTACCCAGCAGCCTCCGGGTGTAAACTGCACTCCTGACCCGTTTGGCCATGATCTTCACCCCGTTTCTGGGGTGCTCATCCAGGCACCTGGGTCATTTTTTATAGCCTCACTCACCTCTCAAGAAATGGATCTTCAAGCTTCTAGACCTACAAGGCTGGCTACAGAGCACAGACATGTGATAACAACCTCAGAGCCTTTCCTGGCCAGCAACACAAAGCCCTCCCACCTGTTAGCCGCTATGAGCCTCTTCCAAATCCCATGAGCCAGATTGCTGTGAGGGAAAGAAGGTTCCAAGAGTACCCTGGAGCCCATACACACACCCTCCTCTTCCCCGAATTCCAAGTTAGTCCCCAGCCATCAGCAACCACCCTACCTTGAAGGGAAGGAGTGATCAGGTCGCCCCAAAGAACCTAGGGGGAGCCTGATGTGGCGCTCCCCGGTCTCAGCGAGGATTTACCACACCAATGAGCACGAACGACTGTGGGTTACCCGTGACCGGACCCCTGACAGACTCCTTACCTTTCCCAGACCAAAAATCACTGGCGAGGCCTCCTCTGTTGTCAGTCACAACCAGCTTTGTAGAATCCATGTCACCCCTGTGGCAAAGTCCCGCTGGATGCCACACCAGTACCAGCCCGCATCGTCCTTGGTCAGGCAGGACACAGTGAGGATGAGCTGGCTTCCTGTGTCCCTCAGGGCCACGCGGTCAGTGCTGTTGGGTGTGAAGGCAATGATGGTGCAGTAGTCCCGGAAGTAGCCTCGGCACCGGTATTTGGGGTGGTCCTTATAGTGGGTATTGTAGCTGCAGTTAGCGGAAGCCGTGTCCAGCACAAAGCTTTCCTTGACCAGTATTTGGGGTGGTCCTTATAGTGGGTATTGTAGCTGCAGTTAGCGGAAGCCGTGTCCAGCACAAAGCTTTCCTTGACCAGTATTTGGGGTGGTCCTTATAGTGGGTATTGTAGCTGCAGTTAGCGGAAGCCGTGTCCAGCACAAAGCTTTCCTTGACCTTTGCATCTGTCAAAACACACATGGGCATGCGTCCACGTGTACACACGCACACGCCATCGTTCCTTTAAACACATCGCAGCTCCTGCCATCCTCGAGAAAAATCAGTTAAAGCACAGGAAGCCGAGTTTTTTTATTTTGCCTGTTTTGGGTTGGCGACTATTAGGGCCACATAGGGTCCCCCTAAAATTCATATGTTGAGGTGTTAGCCTCCAGTACCTCAGAATGTGACTGTATTTGGGGACTGAGCCTTTGAAGAGGTAATTAAGTTACAGTGAGGTCATTAGAAAGGGCCTAATGCCACCAGACTGGTGTCCTTATGAAAAAGGAGCTTAAGATCAGACGACAGGCCGAGGGACAGTCATGTGAGGACACGGCAAGAAGGCCATGCAGAGAGGCCTCAGCAGAAACCAAACCTGCCCATACCTCGTTCTTGGACTTCCAGCCTCCAGAAATGTGAAAAAATAAATATCTGTCATTCAAGCCAGCCAGTCTGTGGTGTTGGTTCCAGCAGGCCCAACCAGCTACTACCGCAACCCTGGACAAGTCTTGTGCCCTGGCCTGAGGACCCCCTCTGCACGAATATAGGTGGCCTCCCACCACTGCTTGGCAGGGGGCTTGAAGAGTCCGAGGCTTAACTGTGAGCAGATCCTCTGCCCCTACCCCCTACTCCACTGAGGCCCCTTCAAAAGGTGAGAAGGTTTGGAGGCTTCTGCTGGCTGCATAGGGCTGAGAACAGAGGGAGTCAGGTTCTGCTCTTAGGAGCTAAGAACTTTCCATTTCCTCCGTACAAGGCCTGCAGAGGCAGCTCCATCATCTCAGGATATTGCGTAGTGAGGAAGTCATGCACACCACGTCCCCCTTGACTGTGGCTGGGGAAGTATCTGAACAAGGAGCAGAGAGGGGGGCAGCAGGGGCCCCCCGTCTCTCAGCTTTCCAGAGGTGGGCTAGGTCCCTGCAAACGCTGCCTAGGACCAGCCTGCATGGCAGGCTCGCACCCCCATATGAATTGATACGACTTCATATTTTGTTCTCCTAACAACCCCACAAGGAAGACGGGGTGATGCTCAGTCTAGAGGCCTGGGCGCTGACCCAGGGAGAGACACAGCAGCTGTCAAGGTCACCAGGCCAGTCCCCGGGGTCTCATCTCTGGGCTGGGGCACAAGCAGACAGCAGAAAGTCCCGGCCTTGTCCATCTGCACAAACACTTTTCGGGGAGAATGGGGAGGGGAGGAGAGCTTAATGATGAGAGAGTCCAGAGCCTACGTTCTGGCTGAGGCTTTCAAATTCCTCGCAACCCTCTTTTTAAACATTTTTTTCTCCCCTCACTACCCTCTTATCAGAGCTAAGAACTAGGATGAGTTTGGACAGGATCTCTTGTCTCCTCCTTTTATTTTCCTATCCCACTCCTGCAGTGGTTCGAGCGACAGAACCGGCATTCCAAGTAGGAGAGGAGAAGGAAATGCAAGGTGTTTGGGAAGTTTGGAGGCTGGAGATGTTCCTACCCCATGTCTTACCTGAAAAGACAGTCAAGAAGAGCAGAATGAAGAACCCCATGACTGGAAGGAAGTGAACAACCTTCAACTGGAATGATAAACCATGCCCAGGGGTCCCAGGAATCCTGGATCTGTTTAAGGGAAACCGAGATCTTTGTGCTTCAGCTGGTTTTACCCTGTTTGGAGAGACCAGGGCAAAGGGAAGAACCAGTCAATCCAAGCAGTGCTGCTATGTATAGCTATCCAGGTTGTGCACTGCACAAGCGTACCTCATCAGAGGGATGCCACTTGTGGAAATAAACTTATTTATATAATAATATAGGCAACTGAAAAAACTGTGGGCTTCCTGGCACTCCCAAAACAGCAATGGAGATTCCCCCCTTGGATAAATGCACCCTGGTGCAACAAAGCCTTGTACCCACTCAGAAGAGCACAAGCACACACACCAGTGCCGGCACATATCCAGGTGTGCAACTGTGCCTGTCCTGCCAATGGGCCAGGTGAGAGTGCTAACTTCCCCGACTCCCAAGTGGACACTGAAGCCTCCCCCGGGGAATGGAGTCGGGGGGGAGAAGCACGAAGCTGTTAGGAGCAGATGCGCCTGGCATCTGGAGCATGAGTGGTGTACATGTGGGTGTTTGGGTGTCGGCAGTCAGGGCTGCCGCGCCCAGACTTCTTGAGAGCTTCCAGGGGCAGAGCTGGGACAAATCAAGATCTGTCCGTGCATCGAGAGAAGCTTCTCTTGGTTCCTATTGGGACTCGTGACCTGACAGCTGATTTTGAAAGTCTGAATTACAGAAGCACCCCTCCAGTGAATCTAGGCTGAACACTACTTATCACCCCCCAGAGTTAGCCCTCCCCATCAAGGGCCAGACGTGGATGAGTGTCCAGGTTGTTCAGCAATGTCCTCTCGTGGGGGAGGGGGCCTGTCTCTCATTCCCACGCGGTCAGCATGTGGGCCAGCAGCGGGCCTGCTTCCCACGCCTGTTCTACCTGTGCCTCATGGACTCCTCATCAAACCTCTGCGAGTTCAACAAATAAATCACAAGGTGGAGAAAAGGGGGGGGGAGGGGAAGGGAAGAAGGAAGGAGGAATCTATCGATTAAAAGGGGCTTAGGAGAAATAATGACAAATTGCAACATATGGAACTTATTTGGATCCTGACCAAAGGTCTAGACAGTGACTAGATAGTCAATGATGTTAAGAAATTATTGAGTTTTTCTCAGATGTGATAATGACATTGTCAAGAACCAGTTTCTGTCTGAGGGGTGCCTGGGTGGCAGTCGGTTGAGCGTCGGACTCTTGGTTTCGGCTCAGGTCATGATCTCAGGGTGGTGAGATCGAGCCCCGTGTGGGGCTCCACACTCAGTGTGGAGTCTGCTTGAGATTCTTTCCCCCTCCCTCTACCTGCCTCCTGGTCCCTCTCTCTCTCTCAAATAAATAAATAAAATCTTTTTTAAAAGATTGGTGGAATTATGAGTTCCTTTTTAAAAAAATTATAAAATCAATAAAAATAACCAGCCTCGAAGATGGCTCCTGGCATTCATGTTATTGTGCAATCCCCTTCAAAACTGAATTTGGGCTGGCCTGTGTGATCAAGAAAATCAATAAATACTGGGGTGCCTGGGTGACTCAGTCGGTTGGGCACCCAGCTCTTGATTTTGGCTTGGGTCATGGTCTCGGGGTGCTGGCATTGAGCCCTGCATCAGGCTCCATGCTCAGTGCAAAGTCTACTTGTCCCTCTCCCTCCCTCCCCTCACTCGCTCTCTCTCTCTCTCTCAAATAATAAATAAAATCATTTTTAAAAAAAGAAAAATTAATAAAAATTACATAACAATTGATAATTCATATAGATATTGTGGTTGTATTTTTAAAAATCAGTTCTTATCTCTGAGAAAGCTACCTCCCAACGGACACTGGGAATGGCTCAGAGATAGCGCCGTGAAACCAAAGAAAGTAGCAGCCAAAGGAGAAATGGATTGGGCACAGATATCAGTAAAGTGCCCAAGACATGAAAAGTAACATTCTAAAGCAAATGAGAGGCCCAGAGTTAAAGAGAACGAACCATGTGTCTACTAGCATTCTGAGTATTTGTTGGTGCTCTTAGTTCTGCTGCTGCCTCATCAGGGTAGAATTAATTTTCACTCCTTAGATGCACAACTTAAGAAGATGAGTGGGTAATAACAATAAGCCAATTGATCATTTAAAAAATACCTTTCATAAAAAAAAAAAAACCCAAAATGTTTGCAGATGAAGTAATTTGATATCCAAAATTTCAAGATAATCAGGGTGGGACGGGTGGGTAGGGACATTAATGGAACAACATTGGCTGTAATTTGATCATTACTAAAGCAGGATAACAGCTATCTGAGGGGTCATTATTCTGGCTTCTTCACTTTGGTGTGCCTGAAGTTTTCCATCATAAATAGTAAAAAACAAAAAAACAAAACGAAACTCAGGTATGATGAGGTTCTGTTTTAGGAAATTGCCCGAGGTCACACAGGTAGTACAACACGATGACCTGATGCTAAATCTTCCACAATAGTACTCTTCCTTCTACAGTAGTAACAACACGGCGAAAGCATAGAGACGTTAGACTTCACAAGGGGATGTGACATACACCATGTCATCTGAGCGGTCGGGGCAATAGACAGCTGTTTCCCCGTCCCCAGCATACCCAGTATGGCCTCCAAGGGCAGAGTGTCTCTAGAAAATGTGCATCTGGTTGTAAAAAACTGAATGTACCCATGGACAATGGCCAGACCATCTATAAAAATAGACCTCTGGACAGAACTTCTGGCCCAGGAAACCAGCGTCTTATCTCCAGTAACTGGCCGGGGAAGCCAGCCTGCTAGAGGTCAGATTTGTAGGACATCAGACCCTGGTCTCTAGCAAAAGTTCAGAACGCCAAACGATAATCCCTGTGACAATCAACCCGAAGTAGCTAGTAAAAACTGACCGCTCCCCAAATTTTTGTCCTGCTTCCACCTTGGGGCCAACCAAAGAAAGCCGAATGTGCTCTCCTAACCAATCACACGGGCTGCCCCACTTGTGTGAGCCCGCCCACAGCTTCCCCAGGCCACCAGCCTCCAGCCAGGGCGCAGCGAAGCCTCCCTGTTACCACCAGAGAGCTGGCCCACTCCACGGCCGCCTGTAGTCTCTGCCAAAATACGAGTGGCAGTGAATGACTCTCTTGCTATTGCAAGCTTGGGGGTGGCCTTTGCTTGTTCTCACTTGGTCTTCATTTACCCACAGTTGACTTGATTTAAAAAAAAATTAGGTATATAAACCCAGCTACTCAACATCTACCTTCGTTCCAGCGAATTCACAGGGAGAAGGAGGAAGCAAACCTCAGTATTGTCTGTGTAGTCTTTTTACATTATTCCTTGAGAACAAAAAACCGATGGCCACCCTCAGCTGTCCAGCTGAAAGGAACGAGCCAGGAGATGGGCTTGTCTCGAGGAGGCTCCAGCAATGCTAATCTCTGAACCTGAAACCAGGGTGGAGCTCGCCATTTCTACCTCCGCTCCTCACCAGTGATTCTTAGGTCATCTTTTCTCAGTCCACTCCCAAAGATATTCTCACTTTAAGGGCTTCCTCCGGGCCTGTGAAACATCTTAGCCCAGGATGTTCCCATTTGACCGAAACAAAATAAAATATATATATATATATATAAAAAAATACAACTCCCTGCAAACCCTCAGTGGGTTTGCTAAGCAGTGGTCTTCAGAAAGAGAGAGAGAGAGAAGGGGTAGGATGAGGAGAAAAGGAGAAGAGAGGGGAAAAAAGTTTTTTCTGAGACTGAGAGACTACAGCTCATCTTATGACACCAAATGACACAGGACAGACTGCTGCTTTGTTTTGAGAAGTGGTCCCTTTAACGCAAGTTTCCCCAAAGAGCAGGTGCTAAGTGTCGCTACAACAAACACTAGAGATTGTAAACTAAGAAATGCCTCTGTTTGGGACTGAAAACTAACCAGCACTTCCCTCAAGGGTCCAACTGGGCAAACGCAGCTTCTGGGGAAAAGCATGCACAAGGGTCACCAGAAGCCACACAGTAAACCCAGGGCATCGTCCTGAGGGGCATTTTAACAAAGCACAAAAATTAATTGATGGGTTGGGGAAAAGCCCTAAATCAAACAAGGGGATGCCATGAAGGGAAAAAATTGTGGTTTGGCGGGCGGCGCTGGGATTTTTAGAGAACAAAGATCCCCAAATGTTGAAGGGGAGACTGACGAGATGAAGGTAACCTCCCACACTTCCAGGGACAATGGAGGCAGGTCCTAGTCATTCACCTTTAAGATACGATTGTGAGCTGCGCAGGGAAGTGGGTGGGTCGGTGACCAACTCAGTTTGGCATTAGTAGCAAAGTAGATATAAGTCTTTAAACTTTCCAGACAGTGTTCATTCTTCCTGGGGTGACAGGGATTCTCGAGAAGTGAGGACCTTTACTGAGATGAAATGTTAACTAGATAAATATGGTTATTGGGCTCTGGCCTAAGATTGCCATCAGGATAACCTTTCAGAACTGGCTAAGAATTAATGTTAAAAAAAAATCTTAAGTACACTTATTCTTTTTGAAGTGGTTTAATTGAAAGCCCCATCTTGCTGCTCTCCTCAGGCTCATATACTCATTGTTTGGGGAGAGTCCACAGCTGCAAATTTGGAGAGACCAACCAGAGATGTCCTCTTGAATCTCCAGAGCCACATACAACACTGGAAGGAGGTGACTGGGACTCTGTCCCCGCCTGGTGTCAGGATTAATGAGACATCAGAGATAGTACCTAAGGCAAATCCCCCCTCCAAAAATCCAGCAGTTCTCCCAGCATACAAACCATTGTGTGTATCCAGGCATCTGCTAATTGTCCATTAGGTGAACTTGAGAGGTTGAACTTTGGAGAAGTTACAAGTCCCTCTTTGTGTCTGAGAATAGGTGGTGAGGAGCTTGGGTTCTCCCAAAAGGCAGGACTGAGTTTAAATCCTGGCTTTACACTACTTGTTAACTGTGTGACTACAGACAAGTTACTTAACCTCTCTGTGCCTCTGTTTTCCTTCTGCATAATGGACGGAACAATAATGGTGGCACCTACCTCAGAGATTGTCAGGAGCAGAAGAGCTCATGTATGGAAAGTGCTTAGCGCATATAAAGCATTCCACAAATAATAGCTATCCTGTGTCTCTTTTCTGCCTCTTTTGATCCTTCTCTAACAATTGACGAACAGCTCATCAAGTTGGCAAATGCTCCAATCAGCCCAGGAAAAAGGAGCGGGGTGTTCCAGGGCAAGGGATGAGGGGCCCAGATTCAAACAGGTGAACATGGCGTGGTTCCCGGTGGCAAGCAGCTTGAGTGCCAAGAGCAGCCAGCTGGGTCTGTGAGCCCCAAGTGACCCTGACCCTCAGAAAGAGCTACACGACAGTCAGCGGTCTTTTATTTACTCAAATACAGTTACAGGTGAACTCAGCAGTTTCAGTCCCCCTTTGTGACACTCTGTTCCTGCCATCTCCCCGGCGTGTGCTGGTGTGGTTCCACAATGGAGTGGAACTGAGTCACCACCACACCCATGTCCAGCGGGATTGGGACCTTTCATCAGTTAAATCAACGGAGCATCCTTCAGACTGACTTCTCCTCCTGTTTGGGGAGGAGGAACACAGGCAGTAGTAATAGTAAAACATTCTCCTTGAGTCAGGCATGCAGAACATTGAACCAGAGAAGAAAGACAAGAAAACAATTAGATTATAGGAAGGGGCTTTAGGGGAGGTACAAGTGGAGGCAGCCAGTCAAATGATCCCCACCTCAGTAAAAGAAATTAAGGACGAGAAAGCCCCTGGCTCAGGTGGATAGGTCCTCAAGTGTTTACTGATGCTGAATCCGAAGGTCAATGGGGTGAAGAGTCATCCAGATGACTACTCAGATAACTACTCAGAGGTCTGATCCTTGCTTGGGTCCAAGGAATCAGAGGACTGGCAGATCATACAGGTTTTGAGGATCAAAAGATAGGTCTCTTTGAACTTCTTTATTTTATAAGCATAGACAATAGGGTTCATCATGGAGTTAGCATGGGAGAGCAGAATGCCCAAGTACAGAAAAATCTGTGACACCTCACCATGAAAGTAGGTGATACAGTTGATGATGGACAAAGGCAGCCAGGACAAAGCAAACAGGAAGAGAACCAGAAACAGAGACTTGGCCGTCTTGAACTCCCGTCCATAAAATGCACCTGTCTCTTTGGAACTCGAAAAGTTCTGATTGAGTTTGTTCCGGATGATGTAGAATATGTCAAGATAGATGGCGCACATGACAATCAGGGGGATTAAAATCCAAGTGAAGAAGCTGAAGTAGACCATGTAGTCCATCCTCACGACAGAACGGAACTGGCAGGAAAGGAAGGTAACATTTCTGTGGTACTCTGAGGTCAATTTCGTGTTCCAGCCAAACATGGGCGTCAGTCCCACCAGGAACGACACCAGCCAGCAAAGGCCCAGGGCCAACCATATTCTTCTTTGAGTGGTGATCCTCCTGTATCTGTTTGAATGGAAGAGAATGGGTGAGTTCATTTAGGAATTGCTAAAGGAAGGAGCGGGGGCGATGGGGATGGAGAGAGCGGGCATTCCAGCAAACTTCTCTGGGGGACTTTTTAAAAGAAATATGATGTAGAATGTGTTAGACATATGTTGCCGCTCTCATAGCTCCATTTCCAGCCCAAGAATTCTTTGGTTTGTGGAAGGTAAGAGTTTTCTATGTCTCTTAGGATCGCCTACCCAAGATGATCTTGTTTTGTTCGGCTGCAGGGCCGAAGGCCATGAGTTTGACTCTGCCTCTCCCACACCGCCCTCCACCTGTGCCCGCCCCCGTTTCTCTATTTGCTCTGGCAACCACACTTGGTGTTCGAGTCACAGGGCTGTATGGAGGCACAGAGGTCATGCTGAAGTGTTTCCAGGACCTCAAACGACTCATCCAACGAGAGGCACCATTCCTCCTTCCGCCGTCCTTCCTGACAACATCCACACAGGCTACAAGAAGGACACTGGGGCGCCTGGGTGGCTCAGTTGGTTGGGCAACTGCCTTCGGCTCAGGTCATGATCCTGGAGTCCCGGGATCGAGTCCCGCATCGGGCTCCCTGCTCAGCGAGGAGCCTGCTTCTCCCTCTGACCCTCCCCCCTCTCATGTACTCTCTCTCATTCTTGCTCTCTCAAATAAATAAATAAATCTTTATTAAAAAAAAAAAAAAAGAAGGACACTGATTTTGTTACGTACCGACTGTGTCCTCGGGAGACTGTATCTCAGTTACATCTCACAACAAACTGAAGCTAGTTTTACGACAATCTCCATTCCCTTACCGGTGACTGGGTGAGGGAGGATAACAGTAGTTACAGCCACCATTGAGTGAGCGTAGACCGTGCGCAGGCATTTTTCTAAGAGCCTGATATGTGTGACCTATATAATTTTATGAGGGAGTGGCAATTACTGTCCCCACTTTATAGGTAAAAAAAAAAGAAACAGAGGCAGGTAACCCGGACAAGCTAGAAGTGGCAGAGGTAAAATGGAAACAACATGAGTCTGAGTTCAGAGTATCTTAACCGCTGCAGAAAGATGAGGAACCAAACAGCAGAAGTCACTTGCTCCAGCTCAGATCTCAAGATCTGGCCTTTGAGCCTGGGCTTTTTAGTATCAAAAGCTTGTTTGCAGCTCCCTCCCCATGTCTCTTCCCCAAGACCAGAGAGGAGGAGAGCAAGGCGATTGCCATTCAGGACACCTGGGGAATGAGATGTCTCCATTTGGCGGTCTGTTCTGTTCTGGTCTCATCACATGAAACGTTGCTACTACTTTCGGCAATGGAGAACTTTTTTTGGTCCCCTCCTCAACTTGGAAGAGGAAGCAAAACTAAAATAACTTTAAAATAACCTCCATCTGCAAAGAACAGAACCGTCCATTTATTTATCTCCTCCTATCCTTCTCTGTCTGCTCCTTATGTTATCCAGTAGGTCTCTATCATTTCTAAAACTCAAGAACATTTTTTACCAATTAAAGATGCATCAAGCTAGAGACGCTAATAAAAAAAAATAGTAAATAAAGATGCATCAAGCTTTCATCCTCTTTAGCTGTTCCCCAGTCCCAGCTCAGCATTGTTAAACCCCTCACACACCAAATGGGGCAAAGAAACGTAGTGCCCTCTTTCAAGATCAGAGGCCAGACTGGATGTGTTTTCAGGGAAGAAGCCCCATGTCCCAGGCACCTGCCTCACTGCCCCACTCTGCCCCCTCTTACCTGACTGTGAGTTTGACTCGCAGGTATCGGTCCACAGCAATGGCCAGCAGGGACATGATGGAAGCATGAGTGAAGATCAGCAGCAGGCAGGTCATGAAAAGGCAGTTATAAAAGTCGATGGTGATGCCCAGGCTGATGACAATGGCCAAAGGCATGACGAGCACCCCAACAGCGATGTCAGCCAGGGCCAGGGAGACAATGAAATAGAATGTGGTGGTCTGCAGGCTGGGGTTCAGCTTGACCACCCAGATGACCAGCACGTTGCCCACTATGGCACAGAGCCCAATAACAATCTCCACGGTGATGTAGGTAACCTTGGCCAACAACAGAGCAGTGCTGCTGACAGCCATCTTGCTCTCCCCAAGCGTGCTGACTGGATCCGTGTGGCCCAGGGAGCCTAGCTCTTGCCAGGCATCTCGCTAGAGGTCCAGATGCAGCAGCAACAGTCTGAAATTCACGACTCGCTCATTCCTTCTCTTCTCTGGTGGGACACTCCCTTGGAGACCCCAGCTTTTCTTAGAGAGAGCCCATCCAGGGGCAATCACTTTCTGCCCCTTTGCGGGCCACACATCCCTGGGCTCCCGGAAGCGTGAAGGACAGTTCTATGTGGGTTGAATCTGAAAGTGCCGCTTCTCTTAGTTCCCCAGACGGACACGCTCAAGGCCTCTGCCTCCTGCCCCCAGAGGGCCACTCGGGCTCCATCCAGATAAGCAACCCTCTTCAGGGGTGTTTCAGGAAGTGAGATGGGCCAAGAGGAAGCATAGACCAGGAACGCTCAGCAAGAAGATGGAAAGAGCAAGAGAGGGGTGTGAGCGGCATGGAGAAGGCTCAGAATTCATTCACTCGGGCACCGGATGGGAGTGTAGCGCTGCGTGGGAGAGCAGTAGAAGCACGGACTCGAATATTCTGGCTTTCTGCTAGCTTAGCAGAAAGATTCCGTGACAAGGAGGCAAATGGGAGCCACAGGGGAACAAGAACTAGATTTTGGTGGCAGCCTTAGCCAGAATTTATGGTTTCTTAGCGCATGCTACAGATTTAATGTTTGTGTCCCCCCTCCCCAAAAAAAATTTATAGGTTGAGATCTGAGCCTCAAAGTGACAGTATTAAGAGGTGGGGTCTTTGGGAGATGCCTGGGTCATGAGGATGGAGCCATCATGCATGGGATTAGTGTCTCATAAGAGACACCCCACAGAGCTCCTTCACCCCTTCTGCCATTCATGAACCAAGGAGCTGGCTCTCGCCAGACTCCAAATCTGCTGGCACCTTGATCGTGGGCTTCCCAGCCTCCAGAACTGAGAATTTCTGTGACTTATAAGCCACCCAGTCTTTGGTATTCTGTTACAGTAGCCTGAACAGACTAATACAGTGCAAAGCAGCAAGCCCTGAGAATTGAGTGGCATGAGTTGACTCCTGGCCAGGCACAGCTGGGACCCAGCTTTTGCCTCAAAGATCCTTTGCCAAAGGAACAAGCTAAGATCCCCTGCTTAGAAGGGCAAAAAAACACAGCACCTCCCAAAAGCACATCTGCTGACTCGACATTTCCCCTCGTCGGCCCTGCACACCCACCAGAGGTCTCACATGCCCTCACCCCAGCAACCATCCAGTGACAAACCTCTTTGAGGGACAACAGGACAACAGGATGATTGGCCAGGCAGAGAGGAGGGAAAGGGCCACAGTCGCACATCATCACATGGCATACCCCCCCACCCCCGCCCGCAGGGAGAGAGGAACCACACTGCTTTCCTGGAAGTTGCTCACCTAGTCTGCAACTTCTGGAAACCAGACACTTACAAGCAATTATGATTTAAGGTCCATGGAGTTCAGATGCGTCTCAGTCCTGCCCAAAGGGGTGATTTAGAGGAAGGGGTGGGTGGACCTGACCCCGCACTGTGGATTGAAGGGTTTATAATATTTGCCTTAAACACCAACCTATGTACAGCCAAAACTAAAATTCAGCGCTATCAACAGTGCTGTTCCCATCCTCGCCAGGGCCCTGGTGAGATGCCTCAGGCTGCCACTTCCATGTCACCCTCTGCTCCCCCACCCTCATCCCCAGTTGGCCCAAGCCTGAATCCCTTGCTCATGCCTTCTAGACTTGCCACTTCTCCCTGGGTGAACCCCCCCCAAGACATGAAGGGGCAGCGCTCCCCAACTGCATCTCCGCCACCCCGGCGTTCTCCAGTGTTACCTATGCCCACATCCCTGCGCCCTGGGAGCTTGAGAAGTTTTGTCAGCCTTCAGCGTGGCTTCTCGTAAAGTTTCTACTGCAACTGCTTTCTTTATCTCTGCTTCAGAGAAGGAAGTCACAGCCATTTCTAGGAGGCTGCGTGCTACCAAAAGAAGTCGCCCTAAAGCAACCGTTGAACCTTGGTGACCCGCTGTAAAAAAAAAAATGTACCCTCCCCGCCAGCCCCTTGCCACCGGGTAGCACCCAAATAGCCCTATGTGAGAGAGAGACTGTCTGGTGTAGGGACGAGTCGTATTGCCCAGTTGGGGCGAATGGACAGCAATGGAGTGGTTTCCTTAGGGGCTTGGCTGCCCCAGGTCTGCCTCACAGCCTTGCTCCGCATTTGAGAACTGGTCAGATGACAGGCAGCTTCCGCACTTAGAGAGAGAGATGGGGGCCTCTGTGTGGTTATGGGACAGAAGCTGGGTGAGAGGTAAGGTGGCTTAGGCCAGGAAAGAGCCTGAGCCATGGATCCAGCCACAGGAAGTGGACCAAGGCATTGGGGAACGATTGGACAGCTGGAGCTAGAAACCTGACTGGTGAGCTTGCAGATTCTTCCCCCTGTCGTCCTCCTTTAGGACACTGGTGAGTTCTTTTGGAACCAGCCCACCTGGGCTGGGTTAGAGACACCAAGGAGAAGGCTTTGTGACCCAGCACCAGTGACAAGAACAGTGTGGTGGGCGCAGGATAGCATGTGAGAGAATAATCCAGGGGGGAAAGAAGAGGCAGGGGCCACACTTGGGACACCTGACCTACTCACCTCTTCCCACCTGGGAATTCTCTGGAAATTTCCTCTCTGTGAACAAGGCAGGCCTGAGCCCATCCCTGCTCAAGGAAGTGATTGAAGGGGTGAGGAGAGAGGTTTCTACAGTTACTTAGCATTTTGGCCTAGGATTGGGCCCTGAGCCAACTTTTCCCTCCAGATAGAGCACCAGAAGGCAGCCTGGAAAAGGAGACAGAGAGGCCAGGGCAGATGGTCATCTTGCTTACCCACCCCCCCCACACACACACACACATGAGTAGCCACAGCTGCTCTTGGGTAACTTCCTTCATCTCTCACAGAGAGACCACCTCAGCCGCACCCCCCCCTGGAGCCATTCCCAATGCAAGTGCCCTCACAGCCTCTGCATAGCCCTCAGGATCAAGTCCAGCCTCCCTGGAATGGCATATGAGACTGTTCGAGGTGGGGGTCTCCCAGCTTCTGCAGCCTCCTGGTGCCTGGATCTCCCCCTCCCCCCTGAAACCGCAAACACCACTATGCTTTCGCTTCCTTTCCCCTGTGCACCCGGCTCAGAAAGCCCTTCTCCCCGTGCCCACCTAGAACACAAGCACTTTTCCTTCAAGACTGTTCTCAAACAGGACCCCGAAGAGAACTTCCCAGACATCCCCTCCCCGTGCTGTGTTTATAAGCCCCCTCCCCTGTTACCTCGCAAGCTTCCGAAACGTAGGGACCTCCTACAACCTGGAAAAAAGTTTATTTCATTTCTAGCCCCACCACAATGCCTGGCAGATGGTGGTGCTCAAGTATATTTTTGCTAAATGAATGACTAGGAAAGCACCTCAGTGACCCAGAGGGCATCAGCTTGGCACTGGGTATAGAATACCACTGGGTGTTAACAGCTGGGACCTGTTAAGTACGTTCCTTTATACCATCTAGAGTGCTGAGCATTTTACTTTCATGGTCTTATTCAACATTCTATGATGAAGTAGATACTATAATCACTGCGGAGCAAACTAAGGCTCAGAGAGGTGATGTAATTTGCCCCGAGTGGCACAGCTAGGAAGTGGCAGAGCCCGCATTCAATCCCAGCCTCCTGGCTTCAGTAAATGAACGGGCAAGCAAACAACCATGGGCAGCTTTCACAAGTACAAGGCGTCCCTGGACTTGATGCTGCCATATTATCAATTGGACGTCCTAACCCCACACCTGGAAAAGGAAGTGGTGACCAGGACCGTGGAAGAGAGCACAAGTGCCATGTAGGTGTCGCACCTGCTCTGAATTACAAAGACGTGGAGAAACCAGCAGGCCACTTGGTGGGGCCCCATGGGGAGCTCTGGGGCAGAAGGAAAATCTTTCATTGGACCAGAGTGCTAAAACTATTTTTTTAATAATAAAATAAATTATAAGGGAGACGTGGCTCAGGGAATTTCCCTCTCTAAGAGAAGGGTTGTGTCTGTTTCGGTTTTACTAGAAGAACCTGGACTCCACAGAGGAGGCAAGGACCAGGGAGGACCCGTCAAGCTGAACCACAGGAAAAGCATCTGGAGTCCTGGGGGGAAAGCCCTCACCTATCCCAAACCCTGGCCTGGCACACCTGGACACAGCTCAGCCACAGGGAGGCAACCTTTCCCTTGGGGTTCTGCTTGATGTCGCAACAGGCTGGCCAGAGAGCCGTTCAGCTGCTCCTTTGCAGCTTCTCAGACAAGCCCGAAAATCTCCAGCAACCATCCTGCACCGACAGCAAGATGCTATGTGGGCAGGAGCCCGGGGGCGGGGGGGGCCGGGGAACCTTTGGAGACTTAGAACGGGTCCAGGCAGCTGCTGAGACAGGATGTCGGGCAGGCGGGAGGTGGTGGCTTCTGCCTGGGGCTGGCTCAGACTGCCTGCGCAGTTGCACAAAATCAGCTTGTTCACTTCCTCTGGGCCCCATCACCACTTCCCCAAAACCTTATTATATGTTTACCCCAGAGTTTCATGCTTGTGAGGCAGCAGCAGAGGCTTAGAAAGGACAAGATGGCCAAGAAGGTGGCCTCTCCCGGCACTCCTCCTTTCCCTGATTTCAGTCAGCCCGCAAGGAGGAGGCTAGGCCCTCCAGAAGCCTTCCTCCAGGGGCTGATCTGGAGCCGCTGTCCCCAGGGGGCTTCCTACTAGGGCCCCATGACTCGGTGACTCAAGCCACATGGGTTTGGCCAAGGAGCCAGGGACTCCTGAGGCCAAAGCCTGAGTTCGGGAGACTCACTCAGAACCAGTGCAAGGGGGAAGGGAGAGTTCAAGGTTCCTTCACTCAGAGCCACAGGAAATCCTGCTCAGCAAAGGGGAACTCCTTGGTTAAACGCCCTACCCGCCAGACGCCCACCAACACCACACGGGTCAGAAGGCCTCCAGGCCCTAATGGAGAGTCCAGAGAAGCGTTCAGTTAGCTCTAAACTTTTTTCCAGGTTGTAGGCACCCAGGAAGCAAGGAGATGTTCAAGCTACAAGAGTCTTAGCGGGGTGGGGGCTTCCTGGCACCAGCTTCAAGGGCCTGAAAGGCTTATTCCGGAGCCTCTGCTGGGGCTCTATG
Source organism: Leptonychotes weddellii (assembly GCF_054177405.1). Lineage (NCBI taxonomy): Eukaryota > Metazoa > Chordata > Mammalia > Carnivora > Phocidae > Leptonychotes > Leptonychotes weddellii. The sequence goes on from NC_138372.1 coordinate 85,822,937, forward strand.
CTCAGCAGTGACCACCAGGTGGCGGCACATTCCCACAGCTGCTCAGGACGCAGGCGGAGGAAAAAACTGAGAAGCCGGGAGCCCTTGGTGGCACCCCCTTCCAGCGCTGCTTAGCCAGCGAGCTCAGATGGGGCAGAACATGAAGGAATTGAGAACTGAGGGCAAGGGAGACAAGGACAGGTTGCCAGCTGCCCAAGTTCAAGCCGATCCCATGGCGTATTTCTGGGCAGCGCTAAATTCAGTCCTCTTGACTCAGGAAGGTTGAGAAGCTGCTCCTACTTTCAGACTTGTGAGTGTTCCAATAAAAACAGTATCTGCGTTTTTCTTTAGAGTGTGTGAAGCCGCTCACACGCTCCAGTTCACTCAATTAACCAAACCTCCCCGCGAGGCCCGTATTATTCATCTCGGCTCACAGCAGAAGAAACTGAGGCCCAGAGGTTGGAGGGGTCTGCTCAAGGCCAGAGGCAATGCGGGGAGGGGAGCCCACCACTGGCTTCCTCACTTCAGGGGAGGACAGGGAAGACCGGAAGAGGGCTTGCCACGTGAGGTCCCACTGGGGTGTTTAGCTGCCCCACGGCCCTGGTGCCTCCCTCGGCACCTGCCAAGCTCTGCCCAGTCCTCTCCCTTCCGCGGGCAGTCTTGCTGGCCTGTGCTGGCCAGCCTCCCGCCTTTCGGAGCCTGTGATTTCTCAAAACACCTTGCATGTCTTCACAACTCAGCGCCAGGCCTCTAATCACCCAGGCTGGTCGGGTGTCTCCCCAAATCCCAAAGCGGGGCAGGCCTCCGAAGCCCACTGTAGATCCTTGTGTCGACCCGCACAGCTTTTATCTAAACCCCAGAAGGTGCAGGAACGAACGAACTCTGGACAGGACAACCGCTGATCCTAAATGTTTACAGCGGGGCCATATCTTGCCCCCCACCCCGTTTTTCCAACCTTCTACCTAACCCATGTGATGACACTCCATAATGAACTGGGAGCATAGCGGGAGATTCGTAACCTCTCTCTTCCGCTGCCGTGTGTGTCTTCCCCTCCGACACCTGCCTTTGAGAGAGCACCAACCGTCTCGTAGGTAGGTATTGTTAGATCCATTCCACAGATGAGGGAACAGGCGTGGTGACAAATGAGTGACTTACTCTCGGCAACACAGCCAGTAAATGACACAGCTGGGGCCCAGACCCAAGCCTAGCCTGGCTTCAAAACCCCAGCTCTTCCCAGTGCACCCCACGAGAACAGTTGCATAGCAATTATGCCGAAACCCAGTTTGTCATTGGAGGCAGACCCTCTTCAGGGCCCTACTGGGTACGTCTTGTGTGCCAGGTGGGGCGAGCTATTCGGGGCAGTGCGTTATCTTGTCAGTTGTCTGTTCCCCAGGGCAGCTGAGGATGGTGGTGGTTTGCGGCCCATGGTGGGCAGCCGGCTCACCCCTGCGTTCTCTGTGTGCGCTCCTTCATCTAGTTGGTGATCAAACAGTGGCAGACTGTATCACTTCAGTTCCTTGCGAAATGCCTTCCCAGATAAACCTGACCCTCTCTGCTTTTTATTAAAGGTAAATATAGAAAACTGTCATAGGAAGTGCGTCTCAGCATTTCATCACGACTGAGGAGAACGATCTGTTGCCATGTTCCTTATAGAAAGTTTCTTGGGATAAATTTCACTGAGGAGTTTAGGGCTAGCGATGAGGTTGTTTTTCTTAATAAACCAGCCTGCTTTGTGTCACTGCTTAGTGGGAGGCTTTGTGTAATCCAGCTTTGCCAGGGCAGCAAAGAGGCTTGGAGCTGGGGTTCTGTCTCAGTGGCCACGCTTTGCATAGGCTTTCCAGGGCATCTTCAGGCTCCATGTCATCCCCGGGCTCCCGGGGTGTGAGCGACTCCGTCATGCCCTATTCTTTTACTGGGAGCGATCTCCCATCCTTTTTGGAAGTAGGCAAGGTGTAATAAATACGTACAAGTAACATGAGAAGGAGCGCGAGCATTTATTCTGAAGGCAGGTCTGCAAGGTGATTATTCCAGGCTGTTATACAAAGATTCTTGTCAGTCCCTCCCTGACTTTGGGGTGAGGCTCTTTTCCTCAACAAGTGGTCCACAGTCTTATCTTTTTTTTAAGATTTATTTATTTGAGAGAGAGAGAGGGCAAGAGAGAGAGCATGGGGTGGGGGGCGGACAGAGGGAGAGGGAGAAGCAGGCTCCCTGCTGAGCAGGGACCGCCCCCGTGATGCGGGGCTCGATCCCAAGACCCTGAGATCATGACCTGAGCTGAAGGCAGACGCTTAACCGACTGAGCCACCCAGGTGTCCCCACAATCGTATTTTGGATGATCACTTTGGGCAAAAGAACAAAAAATGATGAGACAGAAAATGCCCCCTTGGGGTTAACTGAGCTCTCTGAGGAGAGCTTTCCGGACGCGGCTTGGAGAACCACTGTTGAGCACACACTACCGCGTCGTAAACACCCCCCTAGGAATGGTGCCGTATAGGGCATATTATTATTACTCCCCCAGGTAGACTTTATTTCTATTTATGTACACCTGCCTACTTCCACAAAGGCTTGAAGTCACTAGCAGACTGAGTTAATAGCTTCCTCCTCTGCACACCCACGTCAGCTGACAAGTTCCTCCCGTTGAGGACTTACTATACCGTTTGTAGGTATTTATTGACGTGACCGCTTCTCCCAGGAGCTAGTAAAGTCCTTAAGTAAACTCCATAAGAAATTATGCCTGATTCATCTTTAGATCTCCCGCCCACTCCCTTTGTCTCCGAAGTCCGAAGAGCTTAAAATAGTAGCCAGCACAAAGGGGACCTGAGATAAATTCTCACCGGGTGCATGAAGTGGTGTTCTCAGGGCCTGGCAGCTCCTCGCCCCGTGAGAGCCCTGACCACACCTCTCAACGTCCAACCAGGAATCAGGAGGCCCCCAGGGAGACCTCTTGCTCAGCAAAAATGGTTTTTTGCATCCAACTTCAATCTCAAACCAGTTCAGACAGTGACCAGTTAGGGTCTCGGGAAAGGGACCCTCGGAGAGACTGTCTCATGGTTCCATCACGTTTCGCGGTTTCAGCATCTGTACATGCGACAGCCCATGGCCTTCATCTCTGTGATGTATCTAAACGTGCCTCACACACACACACACGCACACTCACTCACTCACTCACACACGTACTGGCCATCGTCTTACTCTGCTCATTTCCACTTCACAGTCAGAGCCAGTTTATCCACGCCTTACTCTTCACCACTCTATCTGCAGGACCTCGAACCACCTCTGGCCCTGGCTGGCCAATTCAGTCTGACACACGATGGCACGGGACTCACAAAGTCCGGGGTCTTGCCCCAGGTCACTGTGCTCCATTCCGGGGGGTGGGGGGGGGTGGGGGTTGTTCCAGGATGCAGGATTTGGGGAGGGACGGAGCACTGGAGGAAACCGATGCCCAGAGTGGCTAGTTCAAGGTCAGATCTGGAGAAGCGGCCAGGTTTCTTCCCAGCGGAAATGGTTAGGAGTTCCTGTGTTTCTTCAGGGCTGATTCTCTGAGTCTCCTGATGGAGGGGCACTCTCCCTGTTCTATTTTGCCAGCTCTTTGGTCACCCCCTGTCCGTATCTCTCTGAACAGCCTGGGACCCCTCGAACCAAGCCCACAGTTGCTGCGCCTGACCCCTGACAGTCTGCCCGTCGGTCCTTGCTCATGGGTGAATAGTGGGTTCAGCCGCGGCCAGACACCTCTTCGTGCAGGGGGAGGCCCGCTCCCCTGCACTCTGACCCACGTGCTTCAGGGGAGAAGTCACCTTTAGGTCCAGCCGTGGGCTTCAAAACAAACCCGTCTTTCTTGTTTTAAATTGTTTCTACGTGGAAGATGTTGGACAAATTGTTTATTCTCCGTGTCTTCATTGCCCCTTTGATCGATGACAAAGATACCTGAGTGAAGCCCCAGTGAAGTGACTCTAAGAACAGCAGGTGTCACAGAGGCTGGTGCATGGTGCACGGTGTGTCAGGGCCCTGGTGGGGGGGCACGCTTCACCATCAGGGTCCCTTCAGCTCCAGGCCCAGTGCTCCACTCAGGAGGTGCCCCATAAATACTGAATTAAAGGAAAATCATTCCACACCTACCATCCCTCTCCAAACCACGAGATACAGGCTTGCTAGGAATCTATTAAAGACGTGCCCCCAGATCCTGTTTTCTCCAGCGCTGCCTCTCAGTCTCTCACCCAAGGGACTCTTTTCTGTTCCAATCTCCCCCAACGTGCTCCTGGCTTCAGAATTGGGAAGTGTCCAAAGGAGACTTTGGGGGGGGGGGTGATAATGCCTCCCTTTCCCATCTTCGAGCTTGCCAGGAAGGGCCTTGTTGGCCCCATTCTGACTGGTTTGTCTACATTGGGGGTGGCACCTGCTTGCCCAGGAAAGCATCCACAGGCCTGCTCGGTGGGCTCACCAAGTGCCACCCATGAGTCCACGGGGGCGGGAAAGGGCAGCCTGCCAGCTCACTGGCCCCTAGAAGCCACTTGGGCCCCCAGCCTCCTGCTGGTGAAGCCCTTCCAGTGCGGGGTCGGGGGGAACCTCAACAGCCAGATTATCCTGAACAATAACCATAGTGTCCATATCTCGCGTGCCATTCATTCTGGAGGGCCTGGCAGATCACCCGGCACTCTTCGCCCACTATGAAGGGGCCCCCCTCCTGCGCACGGTGTGAGGGTTGCTGAATACACAGACGACTCCTGCCAAAACAGCTGCATGGCGAACATCCGGGGCCATGGGAGGCCCATGATTTAATTTGCATTACATTTATTTGTATTTGCTCTAGACCTTAAACGCCAAACATCATCTAATCTTTCATTAACCCTGCAATCTTTCCTAATTTCGAAGGAATGAAGAAATAGAATTGGTTCTTGGTCGAGGTTCAGCCTCAGGGCCAGGCTGCGGAGCCAGCCTGCAGCCGCTCCCAGCCTCCAAGATAGCATCTCTTTCTGTCTTCGTCCCTCCAAGATGAGTCAACTGGCCTGTGCTGGCCCTTCCCGGAGGAGAGCTGGACCTTGCTTCAGTGACCATGACTTCAGCCGGGACAACAGGACTCTGGGTCACTGCGAGACAATCCAGCCAGCACTCCTTCCCTCCCCCAGCCCCCACCCTGCCCAGGGCCCATGACTAGGGCTTTTTGTGTTATCCTGCACTTGGCACCCTCCCCGTTTCCTGCCAATAATGCTGGCTGTTGTTTCTGAGCAAATGGAACAAATGACCACCGTGAACTCCGTGCAGTCTAGAAACTGGAAACATCTGCAGGGAGGCAAGGGTAGCCACCGGCTGGGGCAGGGCCGCGGGGAAGCAGCGGGAGAGGCCGTGGGAGGAAGATGCGCAAACTCCAGGGAGGAGGGCAGAGGGCACAGTCGCATCCGAGCAGGGCAAACAGGCGGCGGGGCCCTGGGGTCAGGCCCGAGGACTGCTGCCGGCCTCCCGGCTCCTCTTCGCTTTTCCTTGCAGGAGATTAACTCCGCTGTGTTGTGACCAAGTGAAGAGCGCGTGTGCGTGCCCTTTCGTGCATACCATCTTACACGTGGAATTCTATGTTCGAGCGGAAGTGGATCTTAGAAAACGATGGGCCCAACTCCCCGTTTCACAGGTGACAGCAAAGGCCCTCAGAGGGAAGACATAGAGTGAGTTAGAAGCAAAGTCTAAACTCGGATCTAGCACAGAGGGGTGCCTGGGTGGCTCAGTCTGCTGAGCATCCGACTCTTGGTTAGGGCTCAGGTCATGATCTCAGGGTGGTGAGTTCGAGCCCCGCGTCGGGCTACGAGCTCAGTGGGGAGTCGGCTTGAGATTCTCTCTCCCTCTGCCCCTCCCCCCACCCTCACGCGCGCGCATGCACGCTCTCTCTCAAATCAATCAATCTTAAAAAAATAAAAAATAAAAAAAATACAGTAGTACCTGGCACCACCACCACTCACTGCAGGGGTGTGTGTAGTGTGGGGGGGGCGTGCATGCACACACACACACACACACTCTACCGTGTCACCTCCCTTCAAGTCAAGTTGTTGAGGAAGGAAGGGGAAAAGTAACAAGTGTCCATTGCGTACTGTGTGCCAGGAGCCAGGCTGGGGGCCGGCCCGAGCAGCAGCGCAGGCATGGGGACAAGCCTTCCCGCTGGCGGCCGTGGGCCCCGCACCACGCTAACGGCTCTGTCCCGGGCTCTCCCTCCATCCTTGCGGTGGTCATGTCACAGAGCCTATCGTTTCCATCACAGCTGCTTGGGGCGGGTAGGGAAAGCTGACATTTCGAAAGGGTAAGGAGCTGGCCCGGGCCCTGCTCTCGAACGGAGGAGCCTGCTCCTGCCTCAGCAGCCCGTTCCGGCCCCCGGCAACCCTGGTGGGGGTTTTGCAACTCTCCACGGATGACTGACCGGTTGAGCGTCTAGAATTGTGAGCTCGACAGAGAGATGGCCCCCGGGTCCGCGCGTCCCCTACAGAGGGAATCTCCAGAGTGAAGGCCTAGTTCTTGACCCAGACTCTAACCTGGAAAGGCCTTTCTGAGCATCACATGGAGACTGGCCCAGGGGACGTAGCCTGGCTCTTCCCACCTGATTTCCCAGGGGCTGCAGAATCCGGAGCTCCCCCCGCTCCCGGTAAGAACTGAGCCTGGGTTCCTCTGTGTCTGGGAGAGGAATCATCAGTTTCCCAAACTGTTACATGCCTGTCCTCAGCCCTGCTTCTTTGATGGAGGAAGGAGTCACCAGCTGAGCGGCGTTTTCGGGTCCTGGCTGCAGGGCCAGCCCAAGAGGTGGGGAGAGGGCAGGGGCCGTGTGTTCCCTGGTGGGAGTGGGGGTGCTGTCAGTCTCCTCCCAGCAGACGACAAGGAAGGTGCTCCCCGGGAGAAACCGTGGCTTGCACCAGAAGCAATGGGCCCATTCTCAGGGCCGCTGCTGCTGGGCTCCCTGGCTGCCACCTGAGCTGCCCGGCCGTGGGTCTGGAAGCTGGAGGAAGCCAGGGGCAACAGCCACGGAGCTCAGGGGACTCTGTGCAGGGACGTGCCTCCCAGGCGGCCCCCAGAAGTCCCCCGTGCCAGCAGCAAAGCTCCCCTCCGCTATGGCGGGGGTGCTGGGGCTGGGACTGTCAGTATGACTCATCCACGACATAACCTGAGGATGCTGGTGGTACAGCCGGCCGGACACGCTCCCCCGGAACTCTGCAAGCCAGGAGGCACAGGAGGGGTGATCCCCGCAGACTGCAAGGGTGCACTGCTCTGGTCAGCACAGCCCGGCCCAGGAAGGGCCACCCCCAGTGGGATCAGCAGGGTGATGCCCAGGTTCAGGGCATTCGTACCCATCTACGTGGCCCTGGGGAGTCCTGGATGGGCAGGTTCCACGTGACCCCTGCTGGGTGACTGCTCTGGGTGCACCCCCTACCCCAGTACTTGAGCCTTAAGCCAGGAGTCCTGTGATAGTCCGTCCTGCCGTGGCGCCCCCCCACCCCCACAATTCTCCCCCGCCCCGGGGCGTGTCCCTGCCCTGCACAGCCAGCCCCCTCCCCTCCCAGGACCCTGCACGCGTCACCGTCACTGGGGTTCCAGTGGGCCTGGGCAGGAAGCTGCTCTCAAGGCCTCTGAGGGAGGAGAGCAAGGGGGAAGGCCAAGAGGAAATCACAAAGATCAGTTTAAAAATAACCCTCCTCCGTGTCAGCCAGGAGGAGGAGCTTGGGGAGGAGCCAGGTTCTGATGGTGGTGGCTCAGGGCAGCCTCAGAAAGGCCCAAAAGTGAATTGGCAGAGGCCCATCCGGGAGCACACCCCATGTCCTTATCAGCCTTAGCAAGCCACCGCCAAACCCTGTCTTCGCAGAGACTTCCGACCAGCCAGCATCTGTTTCCTCTCCTATATTTAAACAACCAGGTTAGTGAACTTGGGAGAGCGTTTCTGCCCAGGGGGAAGAGCACAGCCCCCTGCAGAGCACACAGGGCAGAGGATGATGCTGAGGCCTTGGGGCCTGTGACTCGCTCCTCCTCAGCGTCCGCTGGATGAGCGGGGCCCAGAGTTTGACGAGTGGCTGGGGAGGTCTGCCCCGATGGCTTTCTGGGCGCAAGCAGGTGTGATGCCTTCCAGCCCCACATGGAGGGAAGGGGACCCCCAGCAAAGCCAGAGATCCAAGAAATAACGCCTACTTCACAACCTTGGCCCTGAGCTTCCAGGTGTGCGACCCCTTCACACTGCCGGTCTTGGGATATATTCAGGCCTCTGGGCTACTTTTAGGCACTATTTCCACCTCTGTAAACAGAGCTGTTTGTTTAGAGGAAGGGGCATGGCTTCTACCAGGAACCTTCTTCTGGTTCTGCTGGCTGGCTCCTCAGTTCCAGGCTATTGTGGTCTCATCTTGCTGCACACAAACACGCGCACACACACACACACAGCACTAGCCTCATGAAACACTTAGTGAGGGGAGGGGCATCCCAGGAATCCTCTAGAAAATATCTCCTCATGGCAGAAAGTGCCAACACTGAGTAACCTAACCATCCACATCCCCCGTCTTAGGCTGCCTAGAAATAGAGGCTGGGCTTTCCATTTGTCTTCCTGTCCTAAACATGGAGAACTCCAGCTGGTTGAATGCTGTATATCCTGGAACCGGCCCCACGTTGAGTGTTTCTGAATTTCAGCCCACAAAAACACAGGCTGGAGTCATACCTAGATTCAAAACCCCAGCTCTAGCCCGAAGGCTGTGAAAGTCTGGGCAAGCTATTTTATTTTCTTAGAACCTGTTTCCATGTTTGTGAAAGAAGACCGAAATAGGTTAATAGAAGCCGTTGCAAAGAGTTGCCAAGGGGAGTCAATGAGATGATATTTATAAACATCTGGCACCTTGCCCAGCAGCAGCTGTGGGTCCTTAGCAGCTTGATGAACTTTCTACCGCTGTGTCAATTACCCATTTATGTTTGGTTTGTGTTCCCCTCCATACTTCCTATCCAAAAATTCAGTTTCTTATTAAATCAGGGCTCCACTCGGCCCTGGCTCCATATTTATTCCCCTCGGGACAATAGCAAATACTGGATGAGCAGCTGTTACGCTAGGCAGACCCGACCTTCGTGAGGCAGGTATCATTATTACCCCTATTTTATAGACTGTGGCTAAGTGACTTGCCCAAGATTGTAGAGGCAGTAAATGGTAGAACCAGGATTCGGACACAGGCAATCTGGCTCCAAAGCCACCATTTTGAACCTCTTTGCTATACCTGCAGTCACTGTTCAGTGGGCCTCAGGTACCCCTATTGGGGCCTTTTCCTGAACCTCAGACAGACTTGCATGATCCTTGCTTCTCTAGAATCTGGTTTTCCATCAACCACACTGAATGATAGCTACTGCTGACTCAGCACCTACCTGGTTTATGCCAGACATTTTGCATACATTATCGCTAAACTAAGATTTCTCAACCTCAGCTCTATTGACATTTTGGACCAGATAATTCTTTGCTCTGGGGGCACTATCTATGCATTGTAGGATGTTTAGAAGCATCCTTGGACTTTCCCACTAAATGCCAGTAGCACCTCTCACCCCCAAGTCATGACGATCATAAATGTCTCCAGGTATCACCAGATGTTCCCGGGGAGGGGTTGGGGGAAGGGAGCAAAATCCCTCCTGGTTGAGAACTCCTGCTCTAAAGGAGAACTCTCAAGTTCAGAGAGGTTAAACGATTTTCTCAAGGTCACAAGGATGGCAGGCAGCAGAGACATGATCTGAACCAATGTCTGCCTGATACCAAGACCAAGTATTTGTCACTGTATCACGCCCTCTCCTGGTTCTAAATAAGGAAAGTGTGAACTTGACACCGAAATCTATTTGCCCAGAAGCAACAGCATCAATATACTCTGACTCCCCGCCCCCACCCCCACCAAGAATGCTCAGATTCTGAACTTACAGCCTCGAGCTGCTACTTTGCTGAGCAGAATCCAGATCTTGGATTTTTGGAGCTAAATCAACTGAGACCCAGGCCACTCTGCTGAGCCTAGGAATTCAAGCTCTCCTTTACCGTCCTGTGTCCCCTAAGTGGGCCATGCTGCTTGGCTTGGGCATCCACTGTACCGGTCGGTTCTTCTGGAACCATGGGAGGGCTGAGGTCTTGGGACATAACGGAAGCTCTTTCAGTTGCTTGTCTTGGGCTACCGTCCAGAAAAATGGCAGGGGCCAGAATCACAACTCCAACTTCTGCCTGAGTTTCATCTCCTTTTGGTTCCGAATTAATTTGTTAAAATCTTGACGTAAATGCACTGAATTTGCAAATGACACCACTTCCTGGGACACAGAAAGATGTGTCATTGAAGACAGACTGCCATCTACATCAGTACAAAGTTGCATGCAGGAACACTAATTCACAGCAGAGTTGAAACTACCCCGCGCTTAGGTTTCTTCCATCAGTTCTCTTCTCTAGCTTTTCCCTCCTCTTTGCTGGACCCTGCTGTGCACAGACACAGTTACTTACCACTGTCAGTGTGCTGTGTGTTAGGAAACAGGAGCCACTTTCCTTCCACGTGGCCTCCTTCATGCACAGGCAAAACAACAACAACTAAAAGTAAGTTCTTCAGGGAACTAAAAAAGCCACCACGAAGAGTAGGTTCATTGCCAGAGCCTGCTTGCTTTCCTTTATGAGGGAAATGATAGCTAGCAGCAGCTGCTCCCCATGCTAGCCAGATCCAGAAGCCTCGGCTACCGCAGTAACTGTGTGGTCAGCGGCTGCCCCCTCACTGTCCCCCGGGAGCCCCCCATAGTGTTCCTCCTGACTAGAGCCATCACAGAAGAATTTTCAGCATGAGATCCTAAAATCAACCATCTCCCAACAAGTCGGTAGGAAGATGGTGGCAAAAGGGTAAGAGTCGATCTCAGTCTCCAGTGCGGAATTTGAAAGCTTAGGCCTTCTACTTTAAGACTCTAATTTGTCACCACCTTAACAGAAGAGGAGGACCGTTGGTGATAAAGACACAGGAACTGGGGCGTCTGGGTGGCTCAGGTGGTGAAGCAGCCGACTCTTGATTTCAGCTGAGGTCGTGATCTCGGGGTCGTGGGATGGAGCTCAGTGTCGGGCTCCGTGCTCAGCGTGGAGTCTGCTTAAGACTCTCTCCCTCTCTTTCTGCTCCTCCCCACCCCCTCTCAAATACATAAATAAATCTTAAAAAATAAAAAAAGACATAAGAACTTACCCAGAAGGGCTTGTCAATTATAACTAAGGGACTGTTTTGGGCTCAAGCCATGCATTTTTCAAGCAGATCTTAAAACAGTGTCTTTCAAGCTACAGGTATCAACCTAGTAGTGAATTATGAAATCAACTTAGTAGATCGTGATCAGAGTATATTTTCAATTGAATGGAACGAAATGAAATGGACATTTCAGATGATGTTGCACATGGCAAGACTAATTTTGTTTCAGGTATAGGTTTCAGTGTATGGTGGGTAGCACTCTAAAATTAATTCCTTTTGTTTTACACCCTTTTGAAGTATATAATAAACATGCAGTAAACTTCACACATTTAAAGCGCACAATTCGATGAATTTTCACATATGTATACATGTGTGAAACCATCACCACAATCAAAATAACATATGCAGGGTGCCTGGCTGGCTCAGTCAGTAGAGCATCTCAGGGTCATGAGTTTGGGCACCACTTTGGGTATAGATATTACTTAAAAATAAATAATTAAATCCCCCCTTAAAAAACATATTGTTTAAAAAAAAGAATATATCTCTGTCCCCCAAACTTCCTTCATACTTTTTGTAATCTCTTCCCCCCTTCTACCCACTAACTACTGATTTGCCTTCTGTCATTATAATTTGTACTTTCTAGAATAGTGTAGAAAAGGGGTCGTACAGTAAGTGCACACTCTTTTTTATCTGGCTCCTTTCAATCAGGCTGTTTATGTTGACATTCATCCACGTAGTTGCATGCATTGATAGTTTGTTCACTGTTACTGCTGAGTAGAATTCCACTGACGAATCTGTCACAAATTGCTTATGCATTCCCCTATTGATGGGCATCCAGATTGTTTCCGGTTTGGGACTACTACATTTAAAAGTGCCATAAGCATTCACACACAAGTCTTTATGTGGGCAATATGTTTTCTTGGGTAAATACCTGGTTTTGGAATGACTGAATCATATGGTAGATGTATATTTAGCTTCTTCAGAAACTGCCAAAACAAATCATAAAATGATTGCACCATTTTACATTTCCACCAGTAATGAAAGTTCCAGTTCCTCTAAATAGACAACTTGCCAATGCTTGGGATGGAGAGTTGCATTAATTTTCAAAGATTCTGTGGCTATGTAGTCATAGCTCATTGCCTTAATTTTCATATTCCCAATGACCAAGGAGCTTGAGCATCTTTTCATGTTTGACATTTGTACATCTTCTTTGGTGAAGTGACTGTTAAATCTTTGCCCACTTTTTAATTGGGTTATTCATCTTCTTAAGGAGTTGTGGGCATTCTTTATATATTTTGTTACAAGTCCTTTGTCAGATATACATTCTGCAAATACTGTCTCCCAATTTGGTGCTAGCCTTTTCATTGTTTTAATAGCACCTTTTGAAAGGCAAAGGATTTAATATTGATAATTTTTTTTTTTGCTTAGATATCCAATTTACTTATTTTTGCTTGTATAGTTTGTAGGGTTTGTGTCATATTTAAGAAATTTTTGAGCCAAGCTTAGGGCCACTAGATCTTTCTCCTGTGTTTTCTCCTAGAAATTTTATAGTTTTTTTTTTTTTTAAGATTTTATTTATTTATTTGAGAGAGAGAGTGAGAGAGAGAAAGAGCACAAGAGGGGGGAGCGGGAGAGGGAGAAGCAGACTCCCCGCTGAGCAGGGAGCCCGACGCAGGACTCGATCCCGGGACTCCAGGATCATGACCTGAGCCGAAGGCAGTCGCTTAACCAACTGAGCCACCCAGGTGCCCCGAAATTTTATAGTTTTAACCTTATATTCAAGTTTATGAACCATTTCAAGTTAATTTTTGTATATGGCGTGAGGTAAGGATGGAAGTTCATTTTCTTTCACATAGCTAGCTATCTATTTGTTCTGCCACCATTTGGTAACAAGACTGTCCTTTCCCCATTCAGTTTCCTTGGCATCTTTCTTGAAATCAATTGACCGTTACATGTGGGTCTATTTCTGGACACTATATTCTGTTGCAACAATCTATTTGCTTGTCTTTATACCGATACCACAGCGTCTTGATTGTTGTGGGGTTTTTGTTTGTTTGTTTTTTAAGATTTATTTACTTGAGAGAGAGAGAGAGACAGGGAGAGAGAGAGAGAGCACAAGCAAGAGGGAGAAGCAGACTCCCTGCTGAGCAGGGAGCCCGATGCGGGGCTCGATCCCAGGACCCCGGGATCATGACCCTAGCCAAAGGCACACGCTTAACCAACTGAGCCACCCAGGTGCCCCTGACTGTTGTGGTTTTATAGTCAGTCTTGAAATCAAGTAATGTTGGAACTCTAACTTTGTTCTTCTTCAAAGTTGTTTCAGCTATTCTGGGCCTGTTGGATTTTCATATACATTTTAAAATCAACTTTTCAATTTCTTCAAAAAAGCCTTCTGGGAATCTGATTGGTATTGCGTTAAATTGATAGATCAGTTTGGGAGTGAATTGTCATCTCAATAACACAGAATCTTACAATCTATGAACACAATCTCTCTCTCCGTTTTATTAGGCCTTTTAATATTTCATCCAGGAAGGTTTTGTAGTTTTCAGTGTTCAGAGTTTACATATGATTTTGCAGATTGATGTAATGATATGGTTTTTATGGTTTTTAGTCTGTTAATATATGAATTATAGGTTGGGTTTTGAATGGCAAACCAACCTCCTATTTCTAGGATAAATCCCACTTGGACATAAGTGTTATCCTTTTTACGTCTTGTTAGATTTAATTTACTAAGAATTTTAAGGATTTTTTTTTTTTTTGCATTTATTTCATGAAGGATATTGGTCCACAGTTTTCTTTTCCTGCAGCGTCTGTCTGATTTCAGTATGAAAGCAATACTGGTTTCACAGACTGAATTGGGAAGTATTTTCATTTGCTAGAAGAGTTTTGGTAGTATTGATATTTCATCTTTAAATGTTTGATACAATTCACTAGTAAAGCTGTCTGGCCCTAGAGTTTTCTTTACGGGAAGATTTTTTTTTAACAAGAAATTCAATTCATTTAGCTTTGATAGTCTGTGCCTTTCAAAATATTTCTTTCTGTGCCTTCTAAATTATTGAACTTACCAGCAAAGTTATAAATAATATCCACTTATTATCCATTTATTTATTTTTTTTAAGATTTTATTTATTTATTTGACAGAGAGAGACACAGCGAGAGAGGGACCACAAGCAAGGGGAGTGGGAGAGGGAGAAGCAGGCTTCCCGCAGAGCAGGGAGCCTGATGTGGGGCTTGATCCCAGGACCCTGGGATCATGACCTGAGCCAAAGGCAGACGCTTAACAACTGAGCCACCCAGGCGCCTGACTTATTATCCATTTAATCTGTATGGGAGCTGCAGTAATGTCCCCCCGTCGGTAACTTTGTCTTCTCTTTTGTCAAGGTTTGTCAATTTTATTGATATTTTCAAAGAACCAGCATTTGGTTCATTGATTTTTCTCTATCATTTTTCTGTTTTACATTTCATTGATTTCTGCTGTTATCTTTCTTATTTTCTTTCTTATGCTTGCTTTGGGCTTAATTTACTTTTCTTTTTCTACTTTCTTAAGGTAGAAGCTGAGGCCATTGATTTGACCTTTCTAGTAGAATGTTTAGTGCTATAAATTTCCCTCTAACCACAGCTTTAGCTGTGTCCACAAATTTTGAGGTTATATTTTTATTCCAAATTACTTTCTAATTTATCTTTTGTTTTCTTCTGTGACTCATGGATTATTTAGAAGTGTGTTAATTTCTAAATATTTGGGGATTTTCCTAATATCTTTATATTATTTATTTCTAATTTAATTCCACGTGGCTAGAGAACCATTTGTATAATTTAAATCCTTTTGAGTTTCTTGGGACTTATTTCATGGTTTATTGGTAAATGTTCTATGTGTACATGTAAAGAATATGTATTCTGTTGCTGAGTGGATAGTTCTATGAATAACAATTAGGCCCAGTTAATTGATGGTTGTTATTCAGTTTTTCCATAGACTTGCTAAATTCTGTCTACTCGTTCCAATAATTACTGAGTGAGGGGTGTTAAAATTCCAACTATAATTGTCTGTTTCCTCTTATAGTTCTATCAGTTTTTGTTTCATTTATTTTGAAGCTTTATTATTACACTCTATTAAACTCTCACTGTTTAGAGTTACTGTGTCCTCTTGATGAATTGACCCTTTTATCACTATGAAATAATGCTTTTTATCCTTAATAATATTCTTTGCTCTGAAATCAACTTTGATATTAACAGGGCCTCTCCAGCTTTCTTTTGATTAGTGGTACCATGGTGTATTATTTTCCATCCTGTTACTTTTAACCTATTTATTTGTTTATATTTAAAGTGGATTTCTTTGGAAACAACATATAGTTGATTCTTGCTATTTTATATAATCTGACCATCTCTGCCTTTTAGTTAGCATTTAATGTAATTATTGATATGGTTGGATTTAAACCTACTTTCTTGCTATTTGGTCTTTATTTGTTCCATTTCTTTGGGGTTTCCTTTTTCCTCTTTTTATGCCTTCTTTTGGATTGAGTATTTGTTAGAATTTTTTTAAAATAGATTTTATTTCTTAGAGCAATTTTAAGTTCACAGCAAAATTGAGCAGCAAATACAGAATGTTTCCATAGATCCTCTGCCCCGTATACACAGCCTCCACCACTATCAACAACCTGCACAGAGTGGTACACTTGTTATAACCAAAGAACCTATACTCACACATCATCATCGAAGTCCATCTTTACATTAGGGTTCACTCCAGGTGTTGTACATTCTATGGGTTTTGACAAATGTGTACTGACATGTATCTACCATTATAGTATCACACAAAATGGTTTCACTGTCCTAAAAATTCTCTGTGCTCTGCCTATTAACCTCACCCTACCCCTCAACTTCTGGCAACCCAGTGGGTTTTTTGGTTTTGTTTTGTTTGCTTTTTCCAGTTTTGCCTTTTTCAGATTGGCTTCTTTCACTTAGTAATATGCATTTTGGGTTCCTCCATGTCTTTTCATGGCTTAATAGTTCATTTATCTTTAGTGCTGAATAACATTCCATGGTCTGGATATGCCACAGTTTATTATCCATTCAGCTACTGTAAGTCATCTTTGTTGCTTCCAAGTTTTGGCAATTATGAAAAAAGCTGCTATAAAAATCCATGTGCAGGTTTTTGTATAGATATGAGGTGTTTTGTTTTTTTAAAAAAACTCATTTGGGTAACTACCAATGTGTGTGATTACTGGATCATATGGTAAGATTATGTTTTGTTTCATCAGGAACTACCAAATGTCTTCCAAAGTGGCTATACCATTTTGCATTCCCACCAGCAATGCATGAGAATTCCTGTTGCTCTACACCCTTGTCAGCATTTGGTGGCGTCAGTGTTTGGGATTTTGGCCATTCTACTAGGTGTGTAGTAGTATCTCATTGTTTTAGCTTGCATTTCCCTGATAACATGAGGCGGAGCATCTTTTCATATGCTTGTGTGAAAACTTGCATATTTTCTTTGGTGAGGTGTCTTATTCATTTTGTCTATTTTTTAAATCTGGTTTTTCATTTTCTTACTGTTGAGTTTTAAGAGTTCCTTGTATACTTTGAATAACAGTCCTTTATCAGAGATGTCTTTTGCAAATATTTTCTCCCAGTTTTTGGCTTGTGTTCTCATTCTTTTGACAGTGTCCTTTGCAGAAAAGAAAATTTTCAACTTAATGAGGTCCAGCATATGAATTATTGTTATAATTATTATTTCTTTCATGGATTGTGCCTTTGATGTTTTATCTAAAAAGTCATTGCCATAACCAAAGTCATCTAGATTCCCTTCTTTTGTTATCTTCTAGTTGTTTTATAATTTTACATTTTACATTGAGATCTATGGCGTACTTAAGTTAATTTTTGTGAAGGGTATACAATCTGTGTCTAAATATACTTTTGCATGTGGATATCCAATCGTTCCAGCTCCATTTGTTGAAAAGACTATCTTTTCTCCACTGTGTTGTCTTTGCTCCTTTGCTAAAGATCAGTTGACTGAATCTATGCGGGTCTCTTTTGGGGCTTTCTATGCTGTTCCATTGATCTATTTGTCTACTCTTTTGTCAATACCGTGCTGTCTTGATTACTGCAGCTTTACAATAAGTTGAGTAGTGTCAGTCCTCCAACTTTGTTCTTCTCCTTCAATATTGTGTTGGCTATTCTGGGTCTTTTGCCTCTCCACATAAACTTTAGAATTCATTTTTTGATATCCATACAATAAAACTGGGGTTTTGACTGGGATTATGTTGACTCTACAGCTCTAGATAGAAAGAACTGATATCTTGACAATATTGAGTCTTCTTATATGTGAACATGGAATATACCTCCATGTATTTAGTTCTTCTTTGATTTCTTTCATCCGAATTTTGCAATTTTCCTCTCACAGGTATTTAATTGGGTTTATACCCAAGTATTTCATATTTATGTAATAATGCTAATGTAAATGACATTGTGCTTTTAATTTCAAATTCCAATTTTTTATTGCTGGTATATAAAAAAAATTTACTTTTTTATTTTGACCTTGTATCCTGCAAACTTGCTATAATGGCAAATTAATCCCAGGAGTTTGTTGTTGATTCATTGGAATTTTCTATGTAGAAAATCAGGTCATCTTAAAAAAGTTGACAGTTTTATTTCCTCCTTCCCAATCTGTATACCTTTTACTTCTTTTGGTTTTATTGCATTAGCTAGGACTTCCAGTACAATATTGAAAAGGAAGGGTGAGAGAGGACATCCTTGCTCTGTTCCTGTAATTATATTTTTAATGATTCCATTTTATCCCCTTTTGTTGACTCTAGCTATAACTCTTTATTATTTTATAACAAAAGGTTTGTAGAAAACAGTCTAGCTGCAAATATACCATTTCACACACAGCATAAGACCATAAAGCAATATACATCCACTTTCCCCTTCCTGGCCTTTGTGCTACTGCCATACATTTTACTTCTATAAATGTTATAATCATTGTTCATACTCTGGCTTCGTTACATGACAGGCAATTTTTTGATTGGATGCACAGACTTGTGAATTTTACCTTATTAGTGCTAGATATTTTTGTATTCCTTTTTTTTTTTTTAAGATTTTTATTTATTTATTTGACAGAGAAAGACACAGCGAGAGAGGGAACACAAGCAGGGGGAGGGGGAGAGGGAGAAGCAGGCTTCCCGCGGAGCAGGGAGCCCGATGCGGGGCTAGATCCCAGGACCCTGGATCATGACCTGAGCCAAAGGCAGACGCTTAACGACTGAGCCACCCAGGCGCTCCTGTATTCCTATAAATATTCTTGAGCTCTATTCTGGAGCACGGGTAAGTTACTTAGAAACAGTTTTATCCTTTCCAGGTTTGCTTCAAACTTTGTTTGGTGAGACCAGAGCTGCCTTTAGTCTAGGATTACCCCAAATCCCATCAATTATGAAGTCTTCCACTCTGGCTGAGAGGAACGTGAACTCTCCTGCTCCCCTTGGGTGGTTCTGTCCAGCTGCAGATAATTTCCTCACATGCATGTGCTGAGCGGTACTCCACTAGCCTAGAAGGAGACCCTCTGGGAGTGCCCAGTGCTTTCTCTCTCTGCCGACTCTAGCCACCTCGGCTCCCCAGACTCCCATTTCCATTTCCTCAATCACCCGGCTCTGCCTGGCTTCCTCCTCCCTGCTTTGCAACCTAGAGACCCTTCCAGAAGTAATCTGGATGACTGTGGGGCTAACTTCATTTGTTTCCCTCTCTCAGGGAACACTGTCTTCACTGCCTGATAGTGTCCAAACACTGTTCATTACTTGCTTGTCCAGTTTATTACTTGTTTCAGCCAGGAAAGCAAATCTGGTTCCTCTTATTCTGTCTTGGTTGGAATTAAAAGTCTAAAACGTATTTTTTATGTGGGTTGTGGGGGGAAAGAAAGTGTAAAAAACATTGCCTTTAAAGACACATTTTCATGAGCAATAAAATTCTATCCGTTGCAGAGTATAGTCATGCAAAGGTCAACCAGCTTTAGAAAATCACCTCTTTAACAGAACCCTCCTGGGTTGTCTTTTTAAAAAGGAATTAGAAACTTGTATAAAGATTGAGAACTTGAATTCAAGTAGCATAAATAATCATTAAAATCATGTCCAAGAGACACTGGGAAATTGAGGCCAGCCCTAACAAACCGCATAGAACGGCCTCACGGAGAGGACAGACCATCAGCAGAGAAGCAATTCTCAGATACCAATCAGCTCTGACTGATAATCAATGATTCTTCCTCAGAGACCTAGCCAGAAGCACTGAAACAGTCCTCTCCTACCTCCCCTGCAGGCAGTGATGAGCTCGGAGAGCCTGCCCTTGGCCTTGCAATGGGAGAGAAGTGGATTAGCTTGGCTCATTCTACAGGCCTCTGAACACAATTAGAGCAAATCCTTTTAGCACTTGAGTTATATCCTCTGCGTAAATGAAGAACTTTGGGGATACAGTAACCCACTTCTAGGACCTCATGGTATTTAGTAGCCAAGGAAATGTAGCTTCCAAAGCTTCCATATGCAAATGCCTTTCATACCTGGTAAGATGGAGGAGAATCTGAGACATTACATCTGACAAGGTACTCTCAGCTTATGCCGTGGCTCTGGCCACCTATTTATTAGAGAGCTACTTGAATAGAAAATAGTTCCTAGGGCACCAGGGTGGTTCAGTCGGTTAAGCGTCTGCCTTCGGCTCGGGTTATGATCCCAGGGTCCTGGGATCGAGCCCTGCATCGGGCTCCCTGCTCAGTGGGGAGCCTGCTTCTCCCTCTCCCTCTGCCTGCTGCTTCCCTTGCTTGTGCACTTTTTCTCTCTGTGTCAAATAAATAAATAATCTTAAAAAAAATAGTTCCTATTTGCACTTGGAAGAGCAATCTAGCATAATGTGTAATGCACAAATTTAATATATAAATTTTCCAGCTTTGGAGTTGAACAGATCTAGATCAAATCCCACCTCTGCCACAAGTAAGTGTCCCTGGATAAGGCTCATAACTTCTCTGATGATCAGTTTCATGCATTTATAAAATGCTGGCAATATTCCCCATTGCAGCATGTTCTTGTGAGAAGTGTTCAGGTATGATTCCTGGCATGTAGTAGTCACTCAGTAACTATAACTATAATTACTATTAAGGTAGCTATCTGGAGATGAAACGGTGACCACAAGAAAGAGATAGGAAGGTGGTACCTTTTCATACTTGCCAAAATGAAGACATGCCGTGCTCCAAAGTGAAGTCCACCCAAGCCTAAGAAAAACTAAGAAAAATCTCATTTGTACTCCCGATAAATCAAAATTGTCAGAGATGTCCCAAGTGAGGATGACTGTTGTTGGCCCTGACTGACGGTCCTTTATGGGCTGTCTTTTCCAGAGATTCAGTCTTTCCAGTGACAATGCCCCACACATGAAGCCCTGGGAGCCACTCAGCCCTGTGTACAGCCTGACCTCAGTGTGTGCTAGGAAGGCCCCAGTGTGAAAGGCAATAGCACACTCCTTCCTCCAGAGACCTTGGTTCTAGTTCAAGGGCAAAGGTGGGTGAGCTGATAGCAGACTTGGCAAAGGAGCTACTGGGATCTGCTGGAATGGGGCCACCTCACCAGCAGGCCAGCAAGGTGTCCCCGCTGCTAAATCTGGTCCCTGCTCTCCCACACTAGTGTGTTTGTGGGTGGTCCTGTTTATCCATACTGCTCTGTAGAAAAGAGGATCAATCTGTATTTGCATTCTTCAGAGATAGGGAAGTCACTTCTGCTTTAAAACTGCAACTTGCCTCCAAACCAAAATACCCAGTCTTAGGATGGAGACAAGTAAACGTGTTATGATTGGAATTCTCCCTGGGACCCTCTAACTATCCCCCAAAAGGACAATTACTGGTTAATTAATAAAGTGTGCAAAATACTTCATTTCTGTACCCAGAGAACATAAGTTTTCCCCCCACTGAGACTTTGTATTGAAGTATAGGCCGTCAAAACTGGCCGTGTTAGGGCGCCTGGGTGGCTCAGTCGGTTAAGCGACTGCCTTCGGCTCAGGTCATGATCCTGGAGTCCCGGGATCGAGTCCCGCATCGGGCTCCCCGCTCGGCGGGGAGTCTGCTTCTCCCTCTGACCCTCCTCCCTCTCATGCTCTCTGTCTCTCATTCTCTCTGTCTCAAATAAATAAATAAAATCTTTAAAAAAAAAAAAAAACTGGCCGTGTTAGCCAGCCAAGGTCCTCGGCACACATTTATGCACAAATTTCAACCCTTTTCCCTTCTTTGTTGCCTCTTTTGGTTCCTCTGTCCTCTTCCTCCCACTTTTGTCTTTTTTTTATCCTCTTCAATTTCTTTTTTATTGCAGCAACATACACTTCACATGAAATTTATCATCCTAACCAATTTTTTAAGTGCACGGTTCAGCGGTAGTAGACACATTCACACTGCTGTGCAACCACCACCACCATCCATCCCCAAACCTCTTTTTTTAATTTAAATTCAATTAATTAACATATAGCGTATTGTCAGTTTCAGAGGTAGAGTTCAGTGATTCATCAGTTGCATATAACGCCCAGTGCTCATGACATCACGCGCCCTCCTTAATGCCCATCATCCCGTTACCCCACCCCCCTACCCACCTCCCCTCCAGCCACCCTCAGTTTGTTTCCTAGAGTTAAGAGTCCCACCCCCCTCTTTTAATCTTGTAAAACTGAAACTGTACCCATTAAGCACTAACTCCCGGCTCCCGGCCACGCCCCCAGCAAACACGTTGCACTTCCTGTCTCCTGGATTCTGCCAGCTCCAAGTACCTTGCTCGCATCCACCTCTTCTCCTTAAGTCAAATCCTGC
Organism: Leptonychotes weddellii; assembly: GCF_054177405.1. Taxonomy (NCBI): domain Eukaryota; kingdom Metazoa; phylum Chordata; class Mammalia; order Carnivora; family Phocidae; genus Leptonychotes; species Leptonychotes weddellii. Next base: position 85,844,885 of record NC_138372.1, read on the forward strand.
TCTTTCTTTTCTACTTGGAGCCAACCCACGTCTCATTTTCTCCTAGAAACAGAATCGGTCCAGATTTAATGGTTGTCTGGAGCTGCTAAAGGATTCTTAAAACCATAAACAAATCATACGATAATTTGAGAATAATGCCCCCGAAGTACAAAGGCATGTATTATAAAAACAAATTTTCCTGTCCTGTCCCTTATTCCACCATCATTTCCACTCCTCTTAGCTAACGACTGTTAGCAGCTTGCTGTGTATTTGTCCAGAATTGTTCTATGCTTACATGGCATTTAAAGTACAGCAATACTGGTTAATAATAGACACTCTGGAGCCAGGATGCTGGAGGTTTGAAGTCTGACTTTGCCATTTAGTTGGGTGATCTTGAGCAAGTTCTTAACTTCTCCTTCTTTGATTTCTTCATATAAAATTGAGATAATATTAGTATCCATTTTATAGGATTGTTGTGAAAGTAAGTTAATAAATGTGAAGCACTTAGAATAATGACTGGTGTATAATAAGCACTATACAGATATTATTGTTGTGCGTTATTATTGTTATTATGCCTGTATTTCTATCTTTGTTACACAAATGGGATCATACCAAGCGTCCTACTGTGCAAGCCTATTTCACCTAATAAATATACCATCGATACCTTTCTTTCCCTTTTTTAAAGCTTTATTTATTTATTTATTTGAGAAAGAGAGAGACAGAGCATGAGTGGGGGGAGGGGCAGAGAGACAAGCAGAATCCCCGCTGAGCAGGGGACCCTCCCCCCCACCCCCCAAGCGGGCTGGATCCCAGGACCCTGAGATCATAACCTGAGCCAAAGTCAGACGCTTAACCGCTTAACCAACTGAGCCACCCAGGTACCCCGTGGATATCTTTTAATATTAATTCAACCTCATTCATTGTAATGACACAGTATTTGATTGTATGGTTGTAAGAGTTGGAGTTTTTTTTTTTTTAAGATTTTATTTATTCATTTGAGAGAGAGACACACAGAGAGAGCACGAGCAGGGGGAGAGGCAGAGGGAGAGGGAGAAACAGACTCCCCACTGAGCTGGGAGCCCGACATGGGGCTCAATCCCAGCACCTGGAAATTATGACCTGAGCTGAAGGCAATGCCCAACCATCTGAGCCACCCAGGCGCCCCATGAGTTGGAGTTATTTTTAAATCCAGGGTACAAGAAACTTTAGAGCACACAACAGCATATCCCACAATATGTCCCAAGATATTAATCTTGGCATCCTGGGTTGTGGGCACAGGTGGGGGATGACACACCAAACCTGTGTTTGCTCTTGTCAATGCTGAGCTCCTGAAGGACAGGACAGATTTCCTTCTATGCTCCTAGAGGTGCTGATTGCACTGTTTTACTCATAGAGGTTTGGCCTTCGCGGTTGCTATTCTTATTGATCAATTCTTATAAGTGACCCTGTCCAAACATGGTTTTCCGGCAGGCTCTTGGAAGGGAAATCATCCCCTTCCTGCCCCTTCCCATGACCTGGATTGGAAAGGGCTGATCCCTCAGGGAAGGACTATGTATAAACTGGCAGGAAAGGAGCTTGTGAGAGCACATGGGTGATGTGAGTATAAAATAAACAAATGGGTCAGCTTGTGTGTGTGTGTGTGCGTGTGAATGTGTCTGCACACACATGCACGCGTGTATGGACTCAACGTCACGACTTCTTCCCTTGCTTTCCCCTCCTATTTACTCTTCTATTACTTTCTGCGCATCTTATATCTGGGAAGCAGAGTATAAAGACAATGAATAGCTAAGACCTGTACCCAGAACTAAAACATAACACATACAACAAAACATGCATCTCCAGAACACAACACAACATGAAGCCAAGAGGCATGAAAGTTTGGGGAACACCCTGCTCACAGGAAATGGGTATAGTCTGTGGCTCTAAGTACCACTTTTGGGAGCCTGGCTCAAAGACCTCTCAGCTTTGTGATTTAATCTCTCTGTGTTTCATCTTCAGGGAGATAAAGGTAATATCTATTTTATAGAGTCACTTGGAGGACTAAGTGAATTAAATTCACTTAGGTGCCTCAGCCAGTGCCTGGCACAGAGTAAGCACTGAATAAATGTCAACTATCACCATCACTGTATCTAAATGCATCCACCTACCCCTATCTCTCAACTTCAGTTTCCTTTCATGCCAATTCCTCAAATTTCATCTGTTTAAAGAGAAATCACACACACAAAAAACCATCACACAGAGTTTAGCAGAAAAAAACACAATTTCTCATTTTACACACTTTTCCCCAAAAGAGAGCCAGAGCCATTTCAGAGACCATCTGATTAGATCCTATAAGCAGGAGGCACAGAAATCCTTCTGGACCTTTGAAATCAGATGGGCATTTATTCAACACATTCCTGTACGGCGTAGTTTACAGAATTAAACTAACACAGCACAAGGACCCAGCAGTCCGGGAACTTACCTACCTAAAATGGTAGGCAGGGCAAATCATTTAGGTGAGGTTAAAGTATTTAATGCCCCTGTTCTACTGAAAAGCCTTTTTTCACATACTGCTGAGTGATTCACTGAGGCCAAGTGCTAATGAGGGCCTGATAACGCCCATTCAGGGTGAGCTTCTTGTTTTCTAGGCTTTATGACAATGACTGACTGGTATTTTATTCTCCAGACCAATGTGTTCTGTGGGGTGTGTCTCCAAAAGAAGAGAATCAAAAAAGAATCAGAAAGATGCTGGCCATGGGGCTCTAGAAATCCAGCTGCCTTCTCCCGGCTTCTGGAGGCACAACAGCCCCATTGTGCGTGGAGAAAAATGAACTGAAGCTTTTCTGAAAGCATATTTGAACTTGGACCTCCGGTGCATAGATTAGCAGCCAGCTCCCAGCCAAGGCACCCCCTCCTCTCCTCTCCATCTTTGCAAGGGAATTCAGTTCCATTTAAGTCCAGGGGACATGGCAAAAACAACACTCCAAACACCACTTCCATTTTTGGCAATGGGATCCTTCAAACTGAGAAATAGCCCTTCAGCTCAGAAGCCCTTTGGATTCTCTCTGTACCTCATACATCAGTTTCCTCTGCTCACTTCCCAAGGAAGGAATAAAACCTGAGAAAGTGAGGTTCATTTTCTAAGTTGTTTTACAGGAGAAAGGACACCAATATCAGCAAAAAGAATAAAGTCACTGATTTTTAACACTGGAAGGATGTTAGCTAGCCGCCAATCAACTCCCGCATTTTTCAGACCAGGAAACCAAGGCCAAAGAGGCTAGGGCCCAAGCTGCATTTCGAGAGGTATCCCCAGGACAAACCACCTTAGGACCCCAGAGAGGCTAAGAGCCATGCCCTTGTTTCCCCTACTTATTTGCATTTTTAACTTCCTATTACTTAATGCTTACTGATAAATTGCCATATACTAAGTGCCGTACTCAGAAGGAAGCAAAAGTGTACCCTACAGGAATTTACAGGGACTAGTTAATTTTTTTTTCTTTGAATACACTTCATCTCTCATACTCCTCTTCCCTGTCAATGAAACGATGAGCCATTCTTCTTGTCACGTTGGCTCAAATCCTTAGAGTCAGTCATGTTTTATGTTTGCTCCCTTTTGATACATCCAGGGCTATTAGGTATCCATTTAAATATTCTCCCAACAGACATTTATTCGTCTCCCACCACGAGCCAGCCAAGTCCTGTCCCTTTCCATTCCTTCTTCTGTCACCTCATCCCCAGGCTTTATCACCCTCCAACAGACTGGCATCTGCAAGAGCTACCTGGCTCCCTCCAGGCCAACCTCTCTTGTCTCCAACGTGTCATGCCTGAGGAATTTTCCTTGAACAGCTCACCGGTCATTCTGTCCTTCTGCTCCTCAACCTAGGGTTGGCTGCAACCTATTACCCGCCAATTCAGGTCCGAATTCCTCCCCTTGGTTTTCATGTTTTCCTGCAACCACTTTATCTACCCAAACTCATTTCCCCACTGTTCTCACCCAACTCTTCTTTAACTGGTAAACTTTCACTCATCCTTCAAGGCATGGCATCAAGTATCATCATCGAGTTCCTCTTTCTCAATACGAGAATAATGGTTTCCTTTCAGGTTACCCTGGGCACTCAGCTCTAACACAAGACTGCTCAGATTGCTGTATGCTTCCTTGTGCATCAGCTCTCTCCTCGCCTGGACTCTGAGCAGTTTGAACACAGGAGCCATCCTTTTTGTTTTGTATTCCAATGTCCAGCAGAGTGTAGGGGCTCAGTAAATTTCTGCACGGAATGAATGCATAGCTCCTAGCACAGCACGGAGCTCTCTGCAGGTGCTCAAGGAAGACTTGCTGAGCACCTGAAGGTAATCTGATGTCAGAGCTCATCTTCCAGCGACATAGGCAGGGATGTCAATGGCACTTATGACTTTGTTTAAAGGGGAAACTTCCTTTTTGGGGTAATGGAGGCCAAAGAGCCTCAAAGTCTGAGCAGCACTTTGAAAATTGTCCCTGGAACAAGCTGTCCTAGGACACCAGAGAGTTCCCCTTTAAGGGGAACCTTCCCTTTTGGACATGTGATTTCAAAGAATTAGAAAGAAGTTAGTTTGAACTCATTTGGAAATGCTGAGGAATACAGATTATGTTTCCGAGGGAAACAATCCTACTTTACCAAGACTAAGGAAGATATATCTAATCTGGAATTAATAAACCTTAAGGAAAATTAAAACAATATAATTAGCAACATGAAACACACAGGGTCCATGGTAACCAGGATTAAAACAGATGTGGTCCTTTTTTAAACTCTATGCCTAAGGTGGGCTCGAACTCATGACCCTGAATCAAGAGTTGTGTGCTCTACCACTGAGCCAGCCAGACACCCAAAATAGATGTGATCTTTTTTGCTGGACCATTTTAATTACTATTCATTTATTCAAGGGGATCCCCCCATCCCTGTGTCCTTACTACCAGAATGGGGCTTCTCATTTTCTTTAAGTCCTCTCCTTAAATACCTAAGCATTTAAAATTAAAGACCGCTTGTATGCCATTTGTCAGCATATACGGCATTTTCACAATTTTTTAAAGAATGGTTGCCTCACAAAATTGAGCATATCAGGATGATGTCATGGATGATACCAGCCATTAAAAATGCACTTCCTATGATATACAGACAACTACAGAAATTTCACTGAAAAACACAATGTGCTCTTCTGGAATTACATATTGTATCAAACATTTATCAATTATGTGTTATAGACAAGATACTGTGCAGAAAACTATGTTGTACCCCAGCGACTCTTTGCTCTCAAGTTTACCAAATACAGAAGGAGGATTGGCATTGGGAAGTTCATCCTCACACCCTTCACATGGCTACACAAATTATGGTCTTTCCATTATCAAGTTCACTGCTTGGACATGCCATGTCTGTGTATGACTAAGGGTTCTGAGCAGGGCATGAGCAGGAAGTTCTTGATGAGCGTGTGTCTCTTGTTTTGGCTGCTGAATCAGCCTCTCCTGGCATCCGGCCCCACAGAGTAGGCACCCACTACTACATATTTTGCCTAAATTCATTTGGTTCATCTTTGAAGTCCCGGAAGCCAAGGGCACAGAATCTCCTTTGGGTGTAGAACCATACTGTCTACAAAATAATTGCAACTTCTGCAGTCATTGGAATGCATTTGGGGAGGGAGTCTCAAGAATTAAAGAGCTAAGGTTGAGTAAAGCATGTTTCCATCTTAATACACTGAAGAATAAAAAGCTTCCCAGGACCTCTGGCATTCCTCCAGGAAAGGACTACTACATCACAGAGGAATTGGATTTTTGCCTAGTAGCCTTTGGAATGACCTAAATTTTATATACTTTTTCAAATAGATGCCCTGCATGATTATTTGGCAACAGGAGAGTTTTCCCAATCTATGATATGGAAGTCATCTGATACTTATATTCCCCTGCAAAATTTTGTATATTTTACATCCCAGTAAGCCTGATCTTCAGGACCAATACAAGAGAATTTGTCCTACTTGGGCCTCCCTTTGCCAATGGCAGTGATATCCCAACCTTGGCAACAGTCCCTTGCCTTAGACACACAAAATTCCTTTTGGTTCTGTCGAATTAACTTTAACAGATATAATCTATGTGCCAAAAATTGTGTGTAGCCACTGGAAGTTAAACAAAAATAGAAGAAAATCTGGTCTCTGATCCTGAAGAACTTACACGCAAGTGCTATATAATATAATGTCTTAACCGAGCAACATAGACTTGGGACCACTGGAACTCAGAAGAGCGGGTTGTAGCCCAACATGGGGGGTTGGGAAAAGCTTCTTGGAAAAGATGGTATATAATGTAATTTCTAAAGGAAGAATAAGGGGGAGTCACTCCCCAAAAGTAGGAAGGATGCTCTTGGCAGGTGGAACAGTGTAAGCAAAAGTCCAGCAGTATAGGGAGATAGGCTGTGATAAGAAATGCAAGCAGTTAGGCATAAGTTCAGAATTTATAAAAGAAGCACAAGGTGGAAGGTGGGGACAGAGGTGAGACAAGGAAGGGTAAATCTATAGAAGACAGGATGTGGAGAACCTTGAATGGCCTGCTAAGGAGTTTGGACTTTATTCAGCACACAGTGAGGACCCATTGATGGGTTTTGCTTTGTTTATGTAGGGAGCTGTTTGGATAGATAACGTTTTATTAAATTTGCTTTTTAATGTTTTATTATCATGAAATTAATACTCATTTTATTTAAAAAAAAAAAAAAACAACTAGGAACTACAACCCCAAATAGCAAAAACAATCTTAAAAAAAAAAAATGCTGGAGAAATCTTGCCATTTGCAACGACATGGATGGAACTAGAGGGTATTATGTTAAATGAAATAAGTCAATCAGAGAAGGACAATTATCATAGGATCTCACTGATATGTGGAATTTGAGAAACAAGGCAGAGGATCATAGGGGAAGAGAGTTAAAAATGAAACAAGATGAAACCAGAGAGGGAGACAAACCATAAGAGACTCTCAATCTCAGGAAACAAACTGAGGGTTGCTGAGGTGGAGGGGGGT
>NC_138372.1:85851972-85863659 GCF_054177405.1 Leptonychotes weddellii
AATACATTATATGTTAATTAAAAAAAAAAAAGAGGGCGCCTGGGTGGCTCAGTTGGTTGGGCAACTGCCTTCGGCTCAGGTCATGGTCCCAGAGTCCCGGGATCGAGTCCCACATTGGGCTCCCGGCTCAGCGGGGAGCCTGCTTCTCCCTCTGACCCTCTCCCCTCTCGTGCTGTTTCTCTCTCTCTCTCAAATAAATAAATAAATAAAATCTTTAAGAAAAAAAAAAGAAAGAAAGAAATTCCAATTTAAAAAAAATGCCAGAGGCATCACACTTCCTGATTTCAAAGTCTATTACAAAGCTATTGTAATTGAAACAGTGTGGTACTAATATAAAGACAAATATATAGATCAATGGAATAGAATAGAGTGCCCAGAAATAAACCACATATATGGTAAATGATTTTTGACAAGAATTTGAAGACCATTCAATGAGGAAAGGACAGTCTTTTCAACAAAAAGTGTTGGGAAAACTGGATATTCACACATAAAGTTACCCTTACCTTACACCATATACAAAAATTGACTCAAAATGGATCTAAGATCTAAACATAAAGGCTAAAACTAGAAACCTCTTAGAAGAAAACACAAGGGGAAAGCTTCATGACATTGGATGTGGCAGTGATTTCTTGGATATGACATCAAAAGCACAAGCAACAAAAGAAAAAATAGGTAAATTGGACTATATCAAAATTTAAAACTTTAAAAAATAATTTAAAACTTTTGTGCATCAAAAGACACTATTAACAGAGTAAAAAGGCAACCATGGAACTGGAGAAAGTAATTGCGAATCATATATCTGATAAGAGGTTAATAAATTATATATATACATATATGTACATACATATATACTTATACAATATATATAATCTCCTAAATCCCAACAATGAAAAAACAACCAAATTAAAAAATGGGCAAACTGAGTTGAATGGTCATTTCTCCAAGGAAGATATACAAATGGCCATTAAGCACATGAAAAGATGCTCAACATCTCTAATCAGTAGGGAAATGCAAATCAAAACCACAGGGAGATACCAGTCCGCATCCATTAGGATGGCTATTACTAAAACAAACAGGCAAATGAACAAGTATTGTGAGGATGTGGAGAAGTGAGAAATTCTGCTGCTGGTGGAAATATGGAAAAGAGTATGGCAGTTCCCCAACAAATTAAAAATAGAATTACTATATGATCCAGAAATGCCACTTTTGGGTATACCCAAAAGAACTGAAAGCAGAAACTCAGATATTTGTATACCCACGTTCACAGCAGCGTTACCCACACAGCCAGAAGATGGAAACAACACAAATGTCCATTGACAGCAAAATGGATAAGCCAAATGTGGTGTATTCATACAACAGAATATTATTCAGCCTTTAAAATTTTTATTTAATTATTTATTTTAGAGAGAGAAAGAGAGCAAGCAGGGAGAGTAGGGAGGAGGAGAAGGGGAGGGGCAGAGGGAAAGAATCTCAAGGAGGCTCCCTACTAAGCAGGGAGCCTGGAGAGAGGCTCAATCTTAGGGCCCTGAGATCATGACCTTAACCGACTGAGCCACCCAGGTGCCCCCAGAATATAATTCAGCTTTTAAAAGGAAGGAAATTCTGACACAGGCTATACCATGATGAGCCTTGAGGATATTATGCTGGGTGAAGTAAGCCAGTCACCAAAAAAAAAAAACAAAAACAAAAACAAAAAACCCCCACAAATACTGTACGATTCTACTTATGTGAAGTACCTAGAGTAGTCAATAATCAAAATCACAGGCAGAAAGTATAATGATGGTTGCCAGGAGCTGGGGAGTATCTAATGGGTACAGTCTCAGTGTGGGAAGATGAAAACAATTCTGGAGTTGGGTAGTGGGAACAGTTTCACAACAATGTAGGTATACTTCATGCTCCTAAACTACTGTACACTTAAAAATGGATAAAATGCTAAGTTTTGTGTTATTTGAATTTTATCACCAAAAAAAAAAAAAACAAAACCCACATGTGAACACAGAAAAGCAAGGAGGTTACTCATAGCTATACACAATATCTCCCTGTTCCTACCAAGTATAATACTCTGGAGTAGTAAATGGGAGAATACAAGATGTAGTTCAATTTGTGCTTGAGGCAGTATAGAAAGAGGGATGGATTTCAGCAAGACAAAATCAAAGGCAGGGAGACTGGTTAGGCTGTGATAGCAAAAAGCCAAAAGATGAGATAAGCTTAGAGTAGGGCAGTGCTAGTTCACTGCTAGAAAGAACATACACATTAGAAATATATTTAGGACCTAAAGTGAGCAAGATTTGGCGAGTGACCAATGGTGAGGATGGAAGAAATGAACCCAGGTACCCAGCTGTAGAAGTCTAGTGAATAGTGCACCATTACTTGAGACTAGATACATTGGAGATGCACAGAGAGACAGAAAACATAAATTGGAAATTTTAAGTAATTTAATCAAAATTTAAAATCATTCAATTAAAAAGTTAATAGTTGGGAATGTGATTGTGGTGGTTTGTTAATGTGTTGATTTGGTTAAAATGACTATTTCCCAGAACCCTCCTCTTCGTATGTTTCTGGTTAGGGTGGACCAAAGAGACATTTTATGTGAGCTTTGGAAAGCAGAAGGGAAGAAGCAGCCATGTTTTCACGCGCGTAAGATTGGTGCAGAAGCAGGAGGCATGGATGGACCTCATGCTCAATGTCAGTGATCTACCGGCTCATCTCCTTGGTGTGGGGCCGCAGCCAGTCCTGCAGCTGCTCCACGTCCTCCTGGGTCTTCCTTCACCTTTTCCGATTCCTGGGACAAGTGAGTATTTAGCTCCATAGCAAAGTAGGTCAGCTCCTCCTGTAGAAGCTGGAGGTGATGAGAAACTGATGCAGGCTCCAGTCCATCTTCATGGGCCTCCAGCTCAAGGCTCTGGGTTCCAGCCCATTCCTGCTCTTCCTCCCCCACTTTACTTCCTCCTTCTCTTCCTGACTTTCCGCCCTGCAAACTTCGTGCTCTGCACCAGGCACAGAGAACATGACCTCACAGAGACCATGTAACCACATCTCACAGTGGTGTGAGGTCTAATCTCAAGGGGTTTTGCTTCTCGGATTGAAAATTCTCTGATAGAGAATTTAGTGCTGGATAGGATTCCAGCGTCTAGGGCCCGAAGGATGAACTCTCTGAATAGGTTCTGGGTTATCTGGAATTCATTCTCCGATTTTGTTAGATTTAAAGGTAGTACTAATGACCCCGGTTTCCAGTGGTAAAGAGGACACTAGAACTATGTGGCATGAAGTGACAAAAACAGTTACACAAATTGTCATACCTTGCCACCTTTAATCAAATGCCTATAGAACAGAGTTGGCAAACTTTTTCTGAAAAGGGACCAATAGTAAATATTTTAGGCTTTGTGAGCCACAGCCACTCAACTCTGTGGTTGTAGCTCAAAAGCAGCCATTAGACAGTAAGTATATGAATGGGCGTGGCTGTGTTCTGATCAAACTTTATTTACAAAAACAGAGAGCAAGCCAGATTTGGTCTGGGAGGCTTAGTTTGCCAACTTCTGCCATAAAAGGTAAAGCTTTGGGTGAACAAGTGTCTGCTGCAATAGGATATTTTAGTGACAATACGAGCTATAATAGGATTGATTGGTTGCTTCTAAGTGTGCTGAAGAACCTAGAGAAGGAAATGTTGAGCTCAGAGCTTTCCATTCTTACTCTTAGCTCAAGGTCCATATACGGGATCTGAAATCGTCTATGAGCACCCTAACAGAATCCTGACTGGTACAGTGATGAGAGAACTGAAATCAGTAGATAAGTTGCAGGGAAACTGAAAAAGGAGGGATAAATGTGTAGGCAAGGCAATTTGGGACATGCCAAGTTTGGGGTGCCTATGGGATCTCCAAGTAGTGATGCTTAGCGGGCATCCACACGTACATGATGGTTATAATCACGTAAAGAAATGAGATAACCAGGAGGGGGAAACAGAGAGAAAAGCAATGAACTAAGGCAGAACCCTGAGGGACCCAACCTCAAGGGACGGGCAGGGGAAGAGGGACCCTTAAAAGAGTCTGAGAATCTAAGACCCCTAGAAGAGAGGAGCCTCACAGAAGCAAGCTATAGAAATGGAGAGTCTCAAGAAGCTGTGAGGGACAGCAATAAAACTGGGTCTGGTTGAGATTGAGAAATTCGGTGAGTCAAGATTGAAAGAGAGAGGAAAATGGCTCCTGCCTTTACAAGAAACAACTGGAGAGGAGAAACAAGAGGAGAATTTTAATGTAAGAGGTTTATGTTCCCGCTAGCATTCCCTTCTTTACATAGCCGTTGAACTGGGGGATGATGCACAGAAGTCAGATAAAGGAGAAGTGGCTGTGTGGCTCCCTTCCACATGGACAGAAGGACTGCGTGAATGGGAGGCGGGAGCTGCAGGAAGCTGCCTGGCGGCCTCCATTCTTTTGATGAAGTAGCAGGCGCCATTCGAGAGAGGAAGTGGAGGGCTATGTAGAGAGTTTGAAGAGAGAAGTGAAGTTTTGGAACAGTCACCTAAGGGTGGGGAAATCTGATTTACAGCAGTGCAGACATCATACCACACAGCCACACATATGCCCTTGGTCTTCAACGTAGGCAGTGAAAGGAGCATTTCTCTTACGCACGTACTTACAATACCAGACGTGTTTGTCCTAGACCAGACCAGTTCTTAGACTTGCAATTTGTAATGTGTATTTCTTTTGGTAACCATGGAAGATGAAAAAATAAAATAAAAAATTTTCTGGTTTTTAGCAGCTCCAAGAGCATCCTTTTAAATTCTTAATTCTCTAGGGAAATTCTCTGACCACTCATACAGATGAGCTAACCAGACCTGCATAAATACAACAGTATTGACCCCCACAATATCTTACCAAAGTATTACTTGCAGATTTCTGTTTATTTCACCATGAAACTTCTTGGGATTTGTTCTTGGAGAACTGCAACCAGCCTTCTGAAATGCCAGGTGAGTTACTGTGTAGCTGTATGTCTACGCCTTCACAAACTCAGTTTTCTCCTGATAAAAGAAAACATAAAAACCAGAATTTGGAATGCAATGGGAAACTGAAATCAAAAGTCTGTTGGTAGGTTCCCCCACAAGGTTATAATATCTAGAACGGTTCTAAAGAAATTTTGCTAACCATACGCATAGCAGAGGTATAAGTTCTTTGGTAACCCAACCGTTAAGTGCAGTTTTTAATGAGTATTTTTTACTGATGAACAAGAAAGAAAGAGAGAGAGGGAAGAGAGGGAAGAGAAGAGAAGAGAAGAGAAGAAAAGAGAAGAGAAGAGAAGAGGAGAGGAGAGGAGAGGAGAGAAGAGAAGAAAAAGAGAGAAAGAAAGAAAGAAACTAAGTTCTGTGTGAACTCAGGTGTACATACATTATTTGGGGAAGGGGGAGGGGCAGAGGGAGAGAGAGAGAGAGAATCTTAAGCAGGCTCCACATTTAGCACAGAGCCCAACTTGGGGCTCGATCTCACAACCCTGAGATCATGACCTGAGCCGGAATTAGGAGTTGGACGTTTAACCGACTGAGCCACCCAGGCACCCCTGTACCAGTTTTAAAGTGTACAATGTAGTAACTTTCTGTATATCCACCATGTTGTACAACCATCACCACTATCTAATTCCAGAACATTTCCATCTACCTAAAAAGAAACCCCATACTTCTCAATTCCCTCCTCCCCCCAATCCCTAGCAACTATTAATCTACATTCTGATTCTATGGATTTGACTATTTCTATAAATGGAAGAATAGAATATGTGAACTTTTGTATCTGAATTCTTTCACTTAATGTTTTTAAGATTCATCCATATTATAGCATGTATCAGTACTTCCTTTTTATGGCTGAATAATATTCCATTATATGGCTATATCACGTTTGGTTATTCACACTGTTTACAACCATCTTCACTATCCATCTCCAGAATTATTTTCATCTTCTAAAACTGAAACTCATAACCACTGAACAATAACTCCTTTCCTCTCTCTGAACAGCCCTGGCAACCACTATGCTACTTTCTGTGTCCATGAATTTGACTATTCTAGGTACCTCGTGTAAGTGGAATCATAGAGATTAGTCCTTCTGTGACCAGCTTATTTCATTCAGCACAATGTCCCAAAAGTTCATCCATGTTGTAAGTTGTGTTGGAATTCCCTTCCTATATACCTCATCTTTTTTATCCATCCGGTGATGGACACCTGAGTTGCTTTGGGTTCTTGTAAATAGTGCTGTTGTGAACATGGGTGTACAAATGTCTGTTTTGAGTTCCTACTTTCAGTTCTTTGGGGTATATATCCAGAAGTGAAGTTGCTGGATCCTATGGTAAGTCTGTTTTTAATTTTTAAAGAGCCACTATACTGTTTTCCATAGCCTGTACCATTTTACATCCCCACCAATGGTGCCCAAGTGTTTCAACGTCTCCACATCCTCACCAACACTTGTTATTTTGTGTTGTTCTCCTGGGTTTTGGCTTTCTTTTTGGTACTCGCCATGCTAGTGGGTTTGAAGTGGAATAATGCCATCTTAACAGTAATCTATCCCTAAGTATTTCATTCTTTTTGATGGTATTGTAAATGGAATTTTTTTTTAATTTCAGTTTTGGATTGCTCATTGCTAGTGTACAGAAATACAACTGATTTTTATATATTGATCTTGTATCATTCAACTTTGCTGAACTGAACTGTTCTACATGTGTGTCTATGTGTATCCCATTAATAAAAGTACCTGTTGTTATGAGGATTAAATGCGTTAACACTTGTCAAGGGATAAGTACTGGGCCTGGCACATAATAAACACTAAAAAACTGTTAGACACTAAATATTTATTAGACAGTAAATATTTATTAAAGGCCTATTACACACTTATCTGTAGGACTTGTACAGTGAACAAGACTGACAAAGGTGTCTTGGTCAATGTGGACTGCTTTAACAAATTACCACAGACTGGGTGGCTTAAATAACAAACATTTATCTCTCACAGTTCTGAAGGCTGGGAAGCCCAAGATCAAGGTGCCAGCAGATCCAGTGTCTTTTGAGGGCTATCTTCTTGCTTTGCACATGGCCTCCTTCTGTATCCTCACATGGCAGAGAGAGATCATCATCTTCTTAGAAGTTCACGAATTCCATCAGTGAGGGCTCTACCTTTATGACCTAATTACCTCCCAAAGGCCCTACCTCCAAACACCATCCCACTGGGGATTAGAGCTTCAACATATGATTTTGGGGGGAGGAGACACAAACATTCAGCCAATAGCAAAAGGTAAGAGCTCAGATCTCGTAGAGCTTACATGAAATCTCCCAAACACTTCATACTTGGATTGCTATTTTTCAGATTATTTCTGCTGGGAAACAATTTCTCATGGGTTTCTCATGTTGCTTCCCCTGTTGCAAGCAGAGGCACAGATGGCTCTATTTTCAGACTCTCTCCCTCTAGAGCAGAGAACACGTTTGTGTACTGTCTAGTTTAATACAGATAATATTCCCCTCCAGGCAAAAGTCAGGCAGAGGTTCTTGCAGACCACTACAAAAGATTTGAGTTTCTCAGGCCTGGGGTTCCTCAGCTGTGATAGCAAACCATGGAATATACAGCATTCACTCTGCATCATCTCTGTGGGACCCAAGGAGCAAGGAGAATGGATGCAAAACTGAAACTCACGCTGCTTGTTGTGCCACAAATAATAAAGTCCTTTGTCCCTGATTCAGGAGTCTTGCATCTTCTGCCAACATCCTCACAAGGGGCTAACTTTGTTGATTGCGGGCAGGGTAAAATGTCAGACCCTTCACAGTTTTTGATAACTTCCATCCAGTATGCTGTTACAAAGGTATCTTCCTGAAACCTAATTTCTACCTAGTACATCTAAATTTCTTTATCTGGCTTTTAGGCTCCTCCATACCTCTCCAACTGAATTGTCCATCTCTTCCTGAAGAAGACCTACTTCATGGGCCAGGATTTTCAAACATATAGTATCATGCTCATTTCTACTTCTTACATTGGGTTCCTATCTCCCCCTCTTTGGAATTTCTCTGTCATTCCCTTTTCTCTTACTTAGTTAGTTCAAATCCATTTCTCAAGACCTGTTTCAAGTCCAAAACCAGCAGAAAAAGTCCCCGTTGATCATCCTTTCTGTGAAAATCTATAGTACTTAAAAATGTGCACACATAACATAGAATTTGAGTACATATTATTGTCTAATATTATTTTCTAGAGGTTCCATGTGGGTATGCATTGTCTCCTCATTCTTATTGTAAGCAGGAAGCTGGGCACAAAGCAGAAACTGAATGTGATTGACTGAAGTGGGTAAGCCAATGTGCACTGAAGCCAGAGATCCCAGATCCAAATATCTACTACTTAATGGTTTTGCAACCTTGGGCATATTATTTAACTTTTTTATCCCCTGTTTCTTCATCTTTAAAGTGGGAATAATAATTGGGGCACCTGGGTGGCTCAGTCATTGGGTGTCTACTCTTGATTTCAGCTCAGGTCCTAGTCTCAGGGTTGTGGGATAGAGCCCCATGTCGGGCTCCGAGCTGGGTGTGGAGCCTGCTTGAGATTCTCTCTCTCCCTTTTCCTCTGCCCCTCCTCCCCATTCTCTTTCTCAAAAAAAAAGGGTGAGGGAACAATGATCATGATAATACCTATCTCATAGATTTGTTGTGAGAATTAACATAATACACATAAAACATAAATCAAAGATCAAGTTAGAAACATCACAGAATTTAGTGCTGTGGAAATCCATGGAAGTATATAGTGTTACAGAGGATTTCACATCTGAGAAACCTTTCTGTTCTAAACCACCAGGTAAAATTTAATAAGCCTTCTGTTTCACAAGAAAATGAAGAAGATAGTCAAAGATCAAAGATGAAACCATAGCACAAACTCAAAGAGGAGGGTGAATGTTAAAGTAAGGGGCAGTTCTAAAGTTTTGCTGATACACAGTAATCTAGAGCATTTGTTTTAATGGCCACTTGTAGGAAGCACAAAAAGTCTGGAGTCCAAGTGAGTTCAAGAGTAAGATTAGAGACCCAAACATTTCTCTGAGAGTTGCAAAGGATTACACATTCAGTGAATAGTTAAAGAGACACACACATACCTCCCAAAAGAATATAGTAAATAATAATAATATCCATTGAGGTATTTGGTACAGGATCTGAAAGACTCCTTCATGAATTTTTAACCACACGTGAGACCCCAGATAAGTTTGGGGCCTGAGTTCAGATTTCCTTCATGTTCCAAAAACAAACAAGTCAAAAATTTAGTCAAAGTGGTCCAAGATTGGTAGTACCCAAGCATCTGGCAAAAGCAACCACAAATTCTCTCTACTCAGGCCTCTAAGAACTCCCACAAAGTTCCAAAGAATATTAGCTCACCGTCAAAAATCACAAAATACGGGCGCCTGGGTGGCTTAGTTGGTTAAGCGACTGCCTTCGGCTCAGGTCATGATCCTGGAGTCCTGGGATCGAGTCCCACATCGGGCTCCCTGCTCAGCAGGGAGTCTGCTTCTCCCCCTGAGCCTCCCCACTCTCATGCTCTCTCTATCTCATTCTCTCTCTCAAATAAATAAATAAAATCTTTAAAAAAAAAATCACAAAATACATGAGGACACCAAATCCCCTGAGAGGCACAGAAACAACATGTAGGGGGAAAATTACCTTCCAAGACTTAAGTATAGGTAGCAATAGTTATAGAATATTAAATAAGTTTGTATAGTATGTTTACAAAAAAGGAGAATTAACTAAAAGTATAAGAATAAGAGACTAAAAAATGACCAGACATGTGTGGAAAAGAACTAAATAGATCTTCCAAAGTGAAACAAATGTAATAATTGAATTTAAAACTCAGTGGACAGATTAAATAGTAGACTGACCCAGAAGAAGAATTTGTAAATTGAAAAACAAAGCTGAAGAAAGTATACAGAATTAATATCACAAAGATAATGGAGACAAAGAAAGATTAAGGAACATGAAGGACAAAAGAAACAAACCAAAAAAACCCATAAAGGACAAAGTAAAAAAGCTAAATCTGTGTCTACTCAGTTTTCCAAAAGAGAGACTAGAAAGGAAGGAGAAGAGGCAATATTTCATGAAATAATGATTTTTTCAACAAATGGTGTTGGGCAAACTGGATTATTTCACATGCAAGAAAATGAAGCTGGGCTCTTACCTTATACCATACACAAAAATTAGCTCAGAGTGGATCAAAACTCTAAATGGAAGAGCTAAAAGTATAAAACTCTTAGAAGAAAACATAAGGGAAAATCTTCATGCCATTCGATTTGGCAGTGATATCTTGGATATAACACCAAAAGCAGGCAACAAAAGAAAAAAAAAACAAATTGGACTATATCAAAACTTTAAACTTTCCTGCATCAAAGGATACCATCAACAGAGTAAAAAGGCAACCCATGGAATGGGTTATTCCATTTCTAATCCTGTATCTATATCCTATATCTAATAGGAATTAATATCTAGAATAGATAAGGAAGTCCTACTCAGCAACAAAAAAAAAAACCCGCTTTCACAAAATGGACAAAGAACTTGAATAGACATTTGTCCAAAGATATACAAATTGCTAATAAGCATATGAAAAGATGGTCAATATCATTAATCATTTGGAAAATGCAAATCAAAACCATAATGAGATACCACATCATACCCATTAGGATGGCTATTATCAAAAAAGAAAACCAAACCAACCAATCACAAGTGTTGATGAGGATGTGGAAAAATTGGATTCTTTGTTCATTGCTGGTAGGTATGTAATATGGTGCAGCCAATATGGGAAATAGTATAGTGGTTCCTCAAAAAATTAAAAACAGAGGAGCGCCTGGGTGGCTGAGTCAGTTAAGCATCTGCCTTCGGCTCAGGTCATGATCCCAGGGTCCTGGGATGGAGTCCTGCATCAGGCTCCCTGCTCAGCAGGGAGTCTGCTTCTCCCTCTCCCTCTGCCCTTCGCTTGCTCTCTCTCTCTCTCTCAAATAAATAAATAAAAATCTTTTAAAAAAATCAAAAACAGAATTATATGATCCAGCAATTCCATTTCTGGGTCTATAGCCAAAAGAATTGAAAGCAGGGACTCAAATAGATGTTTGTACACCCATGTTCATAGAGGTTTTATTCACAGTAGCCCAAAGACGGAAATACAATCCAAGTGCCCATCAATGGATGGATGGATAAACAAAATGTGGTATGTACAGACAATGGAGTATTATGTTATTCAGCTTTACAAATGAAGGAAATTCTGACACTGCTATAATATGAAGGAAACTTGAGGACATTATGCTAAGTGAAATAAGGCAGTCCTGAAAGGACAAATACTGTATGAGTCTGTTTCTATGAGGTACCTAGAGTAGTCACATTTGAAGGGACAAAAAATAGAATTGTGATTGTCAGGGGCTGGGGGAAGGAAGAGTTAGGGTTTAATGGGTACAGAATTTCAGTTTTAGAAGATAAAAAACGTTCTGGAGCTGGATGGTGGTTATGGTTGCACAACGATAGGAATATACTTAGTGCTGCTGAATTATATACTTAAAAATGGTTAAAATGGTCCCCATCAAAATACCATCCACTTTTTTCAAAGAAATGGAACAAATAATCCTAAAATTCATATAGAACCAGAAAAGACCCCGCATAGCCAGAGGAATGTTGAAAAAGAAAAACAAAGCTGGCGGCATCACAATTCCAGACTTCC
>NC_138372.1:85864159-85916059 GCF_054177405.1 Leptonychotes weddellii
TGCTGGAGTCGGGCGTGGGTGGGAGGGAGGGGGTGACTGGGTAATAGACACTGGGGAGGGTATGTGCTGTGGTAAGCGCTGTGAATTGTGCAAGACTGTTGAACCTCAGATCTGTACCTCTGAAACAAATAATGCAATATATGTTAAGAAAAAAAAAAAGAAGAAGAAGGTAGCGGGAGGGGAAGAATGAAGTGGGGGTAATCGGAGGGGTAGACGAACCATGAGAGACGATAGACTCTGAAAAACAAACTGAGGGTTCTAGAGGGGAGGGGAGTGGGAGGATGGGTTAGCCTGGTGATGGGTATTGAGGAGGGCACATTCTGCATGGAGCAGAATGCACAAACAATGAATCATGGAACACTACATCTAAAACTAATGATGTAATGTATGGGGATTAACATAAGAATAAAAAAAATTTTAAAAATGGTTAAAATGGTAAATTTTGTTAGGTATATTTTACCACAATTTTTTTAAACTTGAAAAAATGATAAGTGTAGATCATTTTACAGAACTTATAAAGACACAAATGATCAACTTAAGGGATCACAATGAATCCCTTGTAAAACTGCAGATTAACAGAGAGAAAATAGTAAGACTAGTCAAAGCGAAAAGGTATCACCTCCAGAGGAGTGATATTTACACTGATGACTGATTTCTCAACACCATAATGAAGGCGAAATAGAGAAGTTCCAAAGACTGAGAGGAAAACTAATTCTGCCTAACAATGTATGCCTTATTTTAAAAATCTTACAAAGATAGGAAAATATTCCCCATGTCATTCTGAACATAAATGCAAAAATAGCACATTTAGCATTTCAGTATAGTTGGTTATGTGTCTGACTCCCGCACCAGAATGTTAAGGTCAAAAATTGTATCTCAGGGGCGCCTGGGTGGCTCAGTCGGTTGAGCATCCAACTCTTGATTTTTGTTCAGGTCATGATCTCAGGATCATTAGATCAAGCCCCAGGTCAGTCTCTGCGCTCAGCAAGAAGTCGGCTTAAGATTCTCTCCCTCTCCCTCTGCACCTCTCTACCCCTTCCCCATGCTTGCACGCACTCTCTCTCTCTCTCTCAAAAAAAGAACTGTGTCTCATCCCTGGTTTGTACAATGTAGCACAGAGCTCAGTAGTTTAAGAACTGTTGCTTATGTGCATAAATTAAGCAAATAACAAATAAATAAAATGCTAATCATTTTGGTGATGTACAATAAGACATCTACCTTTATGTCCATTAAATTCTTTGAACAAAATCAAGACACATGGTCTGAAAATGGGGCAGAGGCTTTGAAATTGGGAAATAGCCTCAAAACTATGCTGCCTCAGGGCGTCTGGGTGGCTTAGTCGGTTAAGTGGCTGACTTTTGGTTTCGGCTCAGGTCATGATCTTGGGGTCCTGGGATTGAGCACCCAGACGGGCTCCATGCTCAGCAGGGAGTCTGCTTCAGGATTCGCTGTCTCCTCCTGCCCCTCCCCCTGCACTCTCTCCCTCTCTAAATAAATCTAAAAAAAATATTGACAAATAAAGTTTAAAAAACTATGCTGTCTCATGTTCATATTCCACAACCATCCCATCAGCCAAATCTGTCAGGACTAATATCACCAATCTCCCCTTCCTCTACCCAAACCTACTGCCATATTTCAAGTGAAATTTATCAGTTGATAACCCAAGAAAATAAATTGCTTTTATATTACCATGTAAGTTTCTGCCTGGGTCAGGAAGCCATACCCTTTCTGATCAAGCCATACCCTTTCAATCAGCCTATTGATAGGCTGGGAGCTTACAGCTAAAAATAGCCTTGAGTTACTGTTTGCTTCCTTTACTTTACTTCCAGTTCTCAATCAAGCATTTTGGCAAAACCCATTCTGGCACCTAGTGTTGTGCTAGCAGCTATTGTTCAGAAGGTACAATTGATTGGGCTCTTACCATCTACTAGGTACTGGGTTAGGAACTTTAGATGCATATGTCTTAATTCTCACTACACTTTACAAATGACATCACAATGTCAATATCCTGGATGAGAAGATTAATGCTTAAAGAGATTGCATAATCTACCCAAAGCCCTACACAGCAAGTAAGTAGCAAAGCCAAGATTTAAACCCAGGACTGAATGACTCTGAAGTTTGTGCTCTTAACAACAAGCAGCTTACAGTGTATCTGGGGAAATAACAAATTCACATATGAAATCATTGGAAAACAGTATTTGTTGAAAGGCCAAATACAGCTCCTAAGTCACAGATTATGGTGGTTCTTCAAGGCTAGATCAAATTCGTTTTTCTGAAGCGTGAGGGGACATCCAAGAGGAAAGGCTCTGAGTCTGATAACAAAATAAAAGTTTATGAGACCCCTGAGTTGTATACAATCAATAAACTCAATAATTGCATGTGTAGGGTGGGCAGACAAGAGAACCCATGGGAAAATGCCCATGGTGCTAATAACTGGTATTTCTCAGAGATGTAACAGCTTACAGAGCACTTTCGCAGATATCGTGGCACGTCATCTTCACAACAACCCTGGGAGATACAAATTACCTCCATTGCACAAATAAGGACAAAGCGCTGAGTGAGTGGGCTGTCCCACGTCACTGTGTCATGTTCCAGAGTGTTCTCTATGCAGACCGAGACCTAGTATCTTTGCCTCCAGCCCTTACATTTTCTGCTCGGCCTCATAGCCACTCCGGACAGGGCAGCCCAACATCCAGTCTGACTGCTTTTCCCAGAAGCTTCCCTACCTGGTGTCTTTCTATGCTGTGCATCCTGCTGGATCCCTTCCATCAGTCCAACTGGTGGTCTCCTTTACCAACTGCCATGGAAGTTTCCAACAACCACATTCCACCCATCTAACCCTTCTGCCTTTGGAGAATCAGGGGTCCCTTGGTTCTGGGGGCAGAGAATCAAACATACTCATGAAGCCTCAACCTCCTAAAACTGATGATTATCCTTTTTCTCCTACAGCAACTTTGACACCATATACCCAAGGAAAAGCTGGTTGTTGTTAAACTTTCCAACGGACATTTTGAAACTTGGAAGTGGGAGAAATATTGAAATTTCTGGAACTCTGCTTCTGAGTGCCTTGTTATCTTTTCTCTTTGCCTAAGTTCCCCCGTGATCGACAGTCTAACCTTCTTGCAGGCCATAAGTATTTATTGAGCTCCTATGGGATGCCAGGGACTGTTCTAGGTTCTGGAAATACATCACTGAGCAATATAGGAAAGTGAGTGCTCTCATGAAACTTGCACTCTAGTAAACAGCATGCCAGGTGGTGATGGGCACTGTCATGAAAAACAAAGTTCAGGGGTTAGGAAATGACTGGCAGAATGGGGCCTATTTTTGAAAGTGTGGCCAGAAAAAGCAGCTTCAATGAGGTGCTTGAATGCTCCGAGGTACCAAGCGAAGCTCATTGGCTCTACAGGGGAAAGGCTGTCTGGGCTCAGGGACCATAGCACTGAGGGCCTGAGGTTAGCACATCTGCAGGGCCTCCAGGAATGGCAAAGAGCCGGGGTGATTGCAGGGGAGTGAACAAGGGGAGGGTGGTAGGAGGTGAGGTCCAAGAGCAGGTCACGGACCAGATTTTATAGAGCTGAAGGCCCAGAGAAGATTGGGGCTGTTCAGGCATCCAATCTTGTTCAAACAAACACACTGAGCAACTATTTGAGACCAGGGGTGCTGGATGCTGAAAATACAAAGATGAATAAGATCAAGTCCCAACTGTCAAGAGGCGTAGAGTCTAAAGGAAAACAGAGACAAGTAAGCAGGCAACTCTATCACAGTGCAATAGGTACTATGATGGGGTTAAGCACAAAATCCTGTAGCAACATGAGGAGGGCGCCCAGCGCAAGCTGGTCATGCCAGAGAAACTGACGTCTACATTGCACTAACACACTGGCCACTCACCACACGAGATTATGATGCTCTTGAAGTGTGACCAGCATGACTGAGGAAATGGGCTTTTAACTTTATTTAACTAATTTTCATGAACTTAAATGTAGACACTGAAGCAATGTGAAATATTTTGTATTAGCAGGACCACATTCTACACTGGCTGTTACATCACGTACGCTATTACTGGGCTGTGGTGTTTGCATACTTTCAATGTTTTAAAGATATGGCTACTTGAAAATGTACAATTCAATAAACATGTGGCTCATGTAGTATTTGTATTGGAGAGCACAAATCTAAACTGAAAGAGGGAGAGGTGAGTCAGGGCAAAGCAGAAGTGGAAGCCTCCAGGCAGAGGGCCGATGTGTGCCAAAGCCCAGATGGTAGAGAGAGCTTGGCACCTTCGAGGAATTACGAGTAACTCATTGTGATGAGCCCTGAGATGCCAGCGAGGAGTGGGGGTGACAAGAAGGGAAGGTGAACACCAGTCAGGTCCCAAGGGCTTGGGATACAGGACGACAGAATCTGGGCTTCATCTTGAGGGTTGCAGGGAGCTACCGAGGGATTTGGGCATGGGAGCTACACAACACGCTTGGAACTGTGGAAATGGTCACTCTGGCTACCATGGGAAGGAAGCATGGAAGGGGACAAGAACGGAAGGAGGAAGAGCAGTTAGTGCCAGTCGCAATAATCAGGCAGGAGACCCAGACAGTGACAGTAGAGGCAAAGACAGAAGTGGACTAATGTGGGACACTAATGAGAGGTCAGGCTGGCTAGCCTCTCAATCAAGCAAGCATGAGGGGCAAATGACTACTGTCCTCAAAGCTGAGTGTCCAGGCAAACGACTTAGCCTCTCGAGGGACGCCAGGTGTGAACCATCTGGCTGTGCCTCCCCTCTCGACCACGATGATGAGTAATAGTTGGTGGGAAGAAAACTCTCCTGGAATTGCACTCAGGGTGTCTGATTTTGCCTTTAATTAATATGATTTTTGGAAGTCCGTGTACTTCATGCTTCCAGGCACACAGCTCAAGTATTTTCATTTGATCAAAAGATGGCTGAGTGACAAGATTATATCTCTCAAAAATAGTCTTGGAAAGAGACCCGTATTGTGAGGTGCGTCCCTCTCTTCCAGTGGCCAATAG
This sequence comes from Leptonychotes weddellii, assembly GCF_054177405.1. Lineage (NCBI taxonomy): Eukaryota > Metazoa > Chordata > Mammalia > Carnivora > Phocidae > Leptonychotes > Leptonychotes weddellii. The sequence goes on from NC_138372.1 coordinate 85,869,176, forward strand.
GGAAGGGAAAAAATATTCAATATAGCAGAGAGCCACACCTCACCTTAGCAACCCAGGGACACACCCAGGTTTGGGGGATCCCAAAATTCATATAGATTTTCTTTTCTTTAAAGAAAAGAATACTCAATTGTGACTTCAAAACTGCCAGGTAGGTCCTCCTGCAACTGAGGGGCCCTGATGCTTAAGCTTCCTTAGCTCCCTGGTATATCTGCCTCAGTATCAACAGCTTTTGGACACCATTTTGTTCACCCATCAGACATTCATCAAATAACTAATGTGTTATGGGCATTGAGTAGGGCACTGGGGATATAAACAGAATGAGACACAGGCCCTGCCCTCAAGAAATCCACCCTTGGTGGGGGAGAAAGTTAAACAAGTCATCAGAGCAGTGTATCAGGCATGCAAGATACCCAGATATCCACTGGGTATCATGGGTACAGAGAAAAGAGGCCCCTGAGTCACCTGAGGGAAGGGTGGTCTGGGTGTCTTCCTGAGGGGTGATATTTTGTGTCACATGAAGCTGCAAAATTCGTCAACCAAAAGTAGAAGGGTCTCAAACGGCAAACTCAGTTCTTGCTAAAAGACTCATCACTGCCAAGATGAATGGTTTACTAAGAACTTGAGATCCTCCTCCCAAGATAAAATGACAACGCTGTTATGAACTAAACTTGGTCCTCCCGAAATTCATGTGTTGAAGCCCTAACCCTCAATTGTGACTACACTTGGAGATAGGGCCTTTAAAGAGGTAATTAAGGTTTCATGAGGTCAAAAGGCATGGGGCCTTGATCTGATAGGACTGATATTCTTATAAGGAAGAGACACTATCAAAAGGAAAAAAGAAAAATAAAGAAATTGTTCAAAAAAGAAAAAGAACAGCAAAAAAGTAAAAATTTAAAAAAAAAAGATTAAAATTAATTAATTTTGGGCGCCTGGGTGGCTCAGTTGGTTGGGCGACTGCCTTCGGCTCAGGTCATGATCCTGGAGTCCCTGGATCGAGTCCCGCATCGGGCTCCCTGCTCGGCGGGGAGTCTGCTTCTCCCTCTGACCCTCCCAACCCTACCCCCTCTCATGTGCTCTCTCTCTCAGTCTCTCTCTCTCAAATAAATAAATAAAAATCTTAAAAAAAAAAAAAATTAATTAATTTTAAAAGTTTTAAAAACAGAGATCCCAGATTCATGTCTCTCTCTGTCTCTCTCTCTCTCTTCCCCCACTACCTCATTTCTTCTTTCTTTCCCTCCTTCCCTGGCAAGCCGGGAAGAGAGGCCTCATCAGAACTGAATTTTCCTGTACCTTGTTCTTGGACACGTGGCCTCCATAACTGGGAGAAGATAAGTTTCTGGGGTTTAAGCCACCTGGTCTGTGGTACTGTCATGGCAGCCTGAGCAGAGAAGACAGACCTCTAGAGCCACGTGGTCAGTTTCTCACTATGCCAGGTCCCTGGACAAGAGAACCAGGAGCAGCTGGCCTTGCTATGCCTCCCTCCATATTCCCAGGGGAAAGACAAGAACTGTGGCTGGTGTCCCCTCACCCCCATGGGCTCTATTCCTTCTTCCTGACACCTTAGCCCCTCTAGGGTTTTAGGATCATCCCCCAAGGGTCATGTTCATAGCTAGCAAATGATTCTCTGCTCATGGGGATTAAAGGAGGTAGCCTAATATTGCCTAGTGTTACTTAGCAATAGGCCAGGTTGGCCACTGTCTAGGGTATGGGACCCCAGGCAAATGAAGTCCTGACTCTGAACTGTAAAATGAGGGGTGGGCTAAGTCATCCCTAAGCTCCCAGATTTTAGACTGTATTTTTCTAGGTTTCACTTCCAAGGGACTCTGAGGCCTGAAATGTCTCCAGGTCCCACAGAAAGGAAGCATGCTCTAAGATAGGGGGTACTTCTGGCCAAGAGGCAGTATTCAAATCAGTCTTGGATGCAGAGGTGACTATACTACCCACTCAAAAGTCTTGGAGTCCACTGCTTTTTGTCACTTTTGGAGCCATGAATGTATTTTGGCAGGTGGGAATTCTGAGGTCTCTCTAGAAAGTTCTGATTAACGAGAAACACTAGAGTCTTTTCCCAGTTAGAGAAGGAGCCTCTGTGATGTTCCTTCCACTTGGAAAAAAAAATAAACCAAGAATAAAATGTCAAGGAGGAAACTGCTGAGTGCTGTGTCCTGAGCCTGTGATGTGGGGAAACGTCTTAATTTCCCAGAGGACATGCAAATGTTTGCCAACTTCACCTTCATTTTGGTACGGAGACTCAAATGCTCTATGAGCAAACAATGGCCAGCCCCCGGCTCTTGCATCATTGCAGTGTTGTGGCTGGTCAGTGCGGCAGGCTCTTTGGAGGCAGGCTGCAAAACCAAGGGCCATGTGAGGGAGGAGCCATCTTTTGCCCCTTGCTCTTCTCTTCTAGACCTATAGTCATGCACCTTAGAATATACATAAATTGAAACCCTATTGAAGTTAAAAGGGACTTCAAGGTCAAATGAAGACCCAAGGAGTTACAGCAGTTCACTCATTGAGCACTTATCCAAATGGCTTTGAATTGCACATTTTTTCATGTGCACCCGAACCCCAAATTGATTGTAAACTTGAACGACCACCTATTACTTTTGTGTCTCCTTTGTGCTTTAGTATGTTCATTGCTGAGTAATGTTTCCTGACACCAGATGTGTGGGAGTTTTCCCATAAAGCTCCATTTCTTCAGCACCATCCAACTGGGTGTCCATCGATTCAGTTCTGACACTCACTGCTGGAGTTAGCATCAGACCCCCTAGATTAAGGGTACAGCTGCCTCCACTTCAGAGGCCAACCGCAAATGGGGTGCTCAGGCTACCCACACTTGTGCTTAGTGAGCTATAAATTCAGGGGTTCCCACACCACCACCCCCCACCGGTTCCATAATTGGCTAGAACAACTCATAGAATTCAGGAAAGCACTCTGCTTAGATATATCAGGTTTATTATGGAGGATATAACTCAGGAACAGCCAAATGGAAGAGGCACATATGGTAACGTATGAGGGAGTGGGGGTGGGGGTGAACTGCCTGCCCTCTCTGGGCACACCACCCTCCCAACACATCAGCGTGTTCACCAACTTGGAAGACCCTGGATCCTTGTCTCCAGCCCTGTCCTCTCCCTGGTGGTCAGGAAGTAGGGCTTAAAATTTGGTGTTCCTGGGGACGAACCTTCACCCCAAAGCTACCTAGAGGTCACACCCTGCATAGACTCATTAGCGAAATCACAGGTATGGTCCAAAGGCGTTCTTTAGGAATAACAAAAGACATTCCTATCCCTCAGGAAATTCCAAAGGTTTTAGGAATCTGGGACAAAGACTAAACATATTTTTTATTATACCACAATCGCACTTAGTAGGCTCTTAGTCAAACACGTATCAATTAATTCCTTGACTAACGGGGAATGCAAGGAACATAATTAGGGACTAAACATGGTTAAGGAATCCCCTTTCCCTGAAATCAGAAAGATAATAGGAGACCCTTGTTTTTGTGACAGTCCCAATTTTTTCTGCCAATCCAAATTCCATTTATAACCTTGAATTTGGTGAGAGAATAGATAAAAATAGCATTCGTTTTGGTGATTTTGTTGTTGTTGTTATTTAGGAGTTTCCATAGATGTAACTAATTATGAGGCTCCCCGAACTGGTCCTTACTCCCTGACACCTTCAATGAAGACTTGAGCGCGAAAGGAATGACAAAAAGCAGAGGCCGGAGTACCGAGCACTCAGCACCCCTGCAACGGAGAGGCCTGCCAGTGCCATTTTGCAGGAGCTTGCCAGATGCCACATCTAAACGAGCTGCAACGAGACAGTGATCCAGAGAGGCACCAGCACCAGGGAAGTAGCAGAGCAAGTCAGCAGGGCTGTGCTGAGGCAATCAATTATACAATAGGGTTTGGCTGCCTTTCAGAAGTTCCTTCCCCCACATTCCAAGGGCTCCCACGTTTAGACAAGGCAATGTTCCCCATTCTCCCCAAGAAGGCCGACTCAGGAGAGGGTGTTCTGGGCAACCGCTGCTCCCCACTGGTAGATTTTCCCATGTGCTGTTAACCAAAATGCCAAGGGGGGGGGGCAGCGGGATACTTGGAACTTGGGGATTCGTAAGTCCTCAGCTGAGGAATCTCGAGAAATTATTTTGTTAATTCACAGAGCTCCTGCTTACGTTGAGAATAGCCATGCTGAGATGTTCCCTGTATCCCCTGGGTCAGTCCCCATCAGAGGAAGCAGGAGGCTGCCCCAGATTATTTCTACTTCAGCAGTAGGGAGCCGCCCTGGGTGAAACTGAAGCTTCATTGGCCCATCGGTCCTTCTCAATTTGGAAATTGGGTTCCATCATGTGATGTCTCCTCCTTCCTCATCCTCTGTCCCAGCAGGGCACAAGTCGGGGAATAGTAGGGTGACCAATGATAATGGTTTTCCCGAGACAGAAGAGGTTCCCCAGGGAGGGACACAGGACTCTCAGTGCTGAAACCAGGGAATGTCCCAGTCCCGGGCAAACTAAGATGAGCTGGTCGCCGTAGGAAATGGCCAGGACTGACCTGAAACAATTATAGTCCCAGATAGGTGATGATGAGGTTAGAGTCAGAGCCCGATTTTGTTTGGAAGGTTGCTGTATTATTCACTTGAATTTGGTGATAAATAATGGTGTGAAGCTACACAAAAATGGCTCTCTACAGTAGCACAAGGGAGGAGTACGTAAACTCTAGAATAGAAAATAATCCACAAAAATGTAGTTTATGAGACCAAAATCCATGATTTCTGTATCCCTATCACATGCTACACTGCATGGCACATAGTAGGTATCTAGTAAATATTTGCTAAACAAATGAGTAAACAAACAATTTCCCTTCTGGCTCTATCATTACTGTGTGACATCAATCAGTTAACGAACTGTTTAAGCCTCTGTTTCTTCATCGGTAAAATGGGGATGATAATAATTAGCCACTTTATAGTCATTATGATCTGAACTGTGTCCTGCCAAAACTTATACGAAGTCCTAACCCCTAGTACCTCAGACTGTAACCATATTTGGAGATAAGCCCCTTAAAGAGGTAATTAAGTTAAAATGAAGCCATCAGGGATGCCTGGGTGGCTCAGTCAGTTAAGCGTCTGCCTTCTGCTCAGCAGGTCATGATCCCAGAGTCCTGGGATCGAGCCCCACATCAGGCTCCCTGCTCAGCAAGGGAGCCTGCTTCTCCCTCTGCCTGCCGCTCCCCCTGCTTGTGCTCTGTCTGTCTGTCTCTCTCTCTTACAAATAAATAAATAAAATCTCAAGAAAAAAAAAAATGAAGCCAACAGGGTGGACCCTAATCCGATCTGAATTCTAAGAAGAGGAAATTCGAACACACAGAGAGAGACACGGGACATGGGCACACACAGAGGAAAGACCACATGAAGACACAATAAATCTCTACAAGCCAAGGAGAGAAGTCTCAGAAGAAGCCATATCTGCTGACCCCTACATCTTGGACTTCTAGCCTCCAGAACTGTGAGAAAATAAATTTCTGTTTTACCAGCCACACAGTCTGTGGGACTTTGTTACGGCAGCCTGATCAAACTAATACAATCATAATTAAACGAAATAGCACATGTAGATCACCTAGCACGTGAATGCTCAGTAAATATTTCTTGTTCTTATTGCTGTTTACTACTAATAAAAATATCTGTGCAGGGCTCTGGAAAAGTATATAATAAGTGCAAAAATATGAAAAAAGGGTAAGTAGAGTTATTGTCCACGCAGGGGGACCTTGGCGGGGACAGAGAAAACAGACCCGGTCCTGTATACTGACTGACCACCGTACTGGGACCATGGGAGGGTCTGTGTCTGTAAGCAATACGGTAGCCCAGAGCTTCTCAAACCTTAAGGTGCACATGAATCACCTGAGATCTTGTCAAAATGCAGATTCTGATGGTGGGTCTGGGTGGGACCCGCGAGTGTACGTTTCTAACAAGCTCCAAGCTAATTCTCACGCTCCTGATCAGAGGACCCCACCAAGCAACACTGAAGAAATACATTGCTTGGTCCCAAGGGGAGCTATAAACTATTCAGATGCACAAGACACAAAACAAAATGTATCAAGTGGCTAGAAAACCCTCGCTCAACTGTATCCTGTATCTATATCTGATGCTTAGAATTCACAGTACCATTTAAGGGCCATAGGGGTAAGGTGCTCAAGCAGGTGATGTTATTTGGAGAATTCCCAGAGGGAGACAAGAAGGCCCTTGATTCAGCAGGGGAAATGAAAGCCTTCTCTGTAGGAGAACCTCTCTGGGCTAAAGCAACCTTTACTAGTCCAAGGGAGGGTGTCTTCACTTCCCCCATCCAAATAAGGACAGAAGTGGCATTTTGCATCTCCTTTGAAGGGGTGAGGAGAGGAAGGCGTGGGTGTGTTTATGGCACTGTTTGCTACCAACCAGCTAATGTTTGGTTTCCTTATCTTTGGAGAGTATAATGGAAGCTGGTGCCAGCTTGGAGGCCACCTGATCTCAATCAGACACTAAAGTCATTAACAAAGCGACCAGGAGGTAGGCTTCCCTGTGGACCGACAGCCAGAACTCTGGAAAGAGGGCGTGTGTGGGAGGGAGAGCAGACCAGGCTTGGGTGGCTAGGTAACCTGAGAGGAACCTCTCCGATAGATAGATGCCCATCAGGACCTGCTGGTCCCATTATGCCCCAAGCACTCCTGTCCAGGTACCTACCACAGCCAGGGCAGATTCTCCTTGTCTGTGGAGACCCACAGGTTTCCCTGGGGCGAGTAGATGTGGAGCCAGCAACTCAGGGAAGCTTGTGTTTTAGTGCTTTTCTAGGGTTGGCTGTGCCAAGGTGAGTTGAGGAGTAGCAGAAATCTCAGCCCCTGAAAATTTGGAGTGACCAGGTAACATCAGGGTGTGCTTCTGCAGGAATCCAGGTTTGCGGCAAGGTAAGTGGTCAAGATGACCCCGATGGAAATTTCTCCCTGAAGAGATTTTGGAGGACTTCATTCAAACCATAGGATCAAATATGTTACAGTGTCTAGATTAGGAGCTTGGATTTTGGAAGCTTACTAGCTGCTTGGTCAGGTCACTTGACCTCATTAAAGTCTCAATTTGTCCTATTTACAAAATAATAGTACATATTTCCAAGTAAATCATGCATTAAGTGAGAGATAAAGCATATACGGTGTTTAGCTGTTGTTATAATTTCTTCTTTGCTGACCACACTTGATGACATTCATCTCCATGATACAATTGCAAGCCTCATACCCCCCTCCCTCCCCTCATCCTAAAGTTCACTGCAGCGTTTCTTAGATAAAATTGAAATGAAATGAGCTTCTCCTGTTTGCCAAATAAAAGACACAGTGCTTGCCCTTAAGGAATACACAGTCCCTTAGAAGGGGACAGATGAATCAACAAAGAAGTATAATCAAATATCTAAGGTGCCCTAACAAATGTCTAAAATGGGCAAAGAGTGACAAAGCAGAGCATGTTTACTTGTTTGGAAGAGCTAAGAAAGAGTTCGGGAGCTTCTGGGTTGATGAACACAAAATTTGGGGTGAGTGGTGCCTATGCATCTCTTCCATTGGGCCGCTAATAAACCAGTAGTCTACATAACTGGTTCTCTATCCTCTACAAGGGTCCCACCAGCCCCCAAAGTCTTGGCTGTGCATGAGGCCAGGCTCCAGCGGAAGCCACACCCGGACCAACTGATCTGGGCCAAATTAATAATGTATGTTCACTGCACAAACCACCACAACCACACTGTGGATCCCTTGTACTTTTTGTCATCAACCTGCACCGAAATCAAACTGGTCCTGCCTCTCGGGGACAAGCTCGTGCACCAGTATTTACTGTAGCCCTATGGATAGGAGGCTCTGAAGGCCAATCCTCTCTTTAACAATGATAAAGGAAGGTGTTGGAGTGTCCAACCGGCCACATCAGAACTCCTAGAGAGGTTGATTGAGTGGAACTCAACAAGCATTCATTTGAACTACTATCACAGGCCAGAAGGCACAGAACCACTGTTAAAATTAAAAACTAGAAACAATCCCATCTAGCAGGCAAAATGAGTCCAGTACACAGATAAAATAAAGCTGAGAGGGGTGCATGCTTTAAAAATAAATAAATAAAAAGTTTCAGAGTGGATGTGTTTGAACTGCGCTTTGAGAAACAAGAATTGTCCAGGTGTCCCAGAGTGTGCGTCTGACTGTGGACTTGAATATGGAGACAGGATGGGAAGGAAGGGCGCAGGGCATGAGTCAGTCACCAAGCAGAGGGAGAATCCTATGCAGAGACGGGTAACAGCCTGGCTGGTTCAGGGATCTGGAAGAGGTTTGGAGTGGCCCACGTGTGTCGTGTCGGGGGAGGTGGTAGAGGATGAGATAAGGTCACATAACTAGATCAAGGCTAAATCACAGAGGACGTTGTAAGCCATGCTGAGAGTTTTGGACCCGACCATGAGGGTAATGAACAGCCAGTAGAGAGGAGTGGGTATGATCAGGTATGCCTGTAAGAGTGTTTAAGGAAGACTTTTTTCTTTAGTTGCAAAAATAATTTCAACGGGGAAAAAAAATTAGAGAACACAAGAAAAAAATCACTTATAATCTCACTATGCATACCCAACTCTTAATGTTCTGGAGCGTTTCTGGACCCAGCCTTGCATGACTGGGTCACCTAAGAGGAACATCTTTACAACAGGGCCCAGCATCTGCATCGCCAGGGCCTAACGCTCACACTGCTCCACGGGGCGGATGAGATGGGGGATGGGAAGACGGGAAGAGAAGCAACTCTGGCACAAGGAGATGAAGATACTAAGTACTCTTTGAGATCTTTATGAGACACACAAGTGGGTATATGGGTTTGGGACTCAGGAGAGAGAGCTGACCTGAAACTAAACACTTCGGAGTCAGTGTTCTATCTTAAAATGAAAGCCTTTTTTTTTCTTTAAGATTTTGTTTATTTGCGAGAAAGAGAGATAGTGAAAGAGAGCACAGGGTGGTGGGGGGACGGGGAGAGGAAGAACAGGCTCCCCGCTGAGCAGGGAGCCCGACATGGTGCTCGATCCCAGGACCCTGAGATCATGACCTGAGCCGAAGGCAGATGCTTAACTGATTGAGACATCCAGACATCCTTAAAAGGAAAGTCTTAAGAGAGAAGAGAGAAGACCAAGAACAGAGCCCTGGGGAATGACAGACCTTAAGGGGCAGAGCAAGGGAGACCCCACTAGGATTTGTGACAGAGAGTCAAAAAAGAACCAGGAAAGAAAGACATGCTGAAATGTATGGAGTGTCAGACGTCAAAGAGGCCAAGCAAGACGAGAGCCGTGGAAAGAGAACGCAGGGTTAGCCTTCTCTCAGCGGGAGCATGGCCAGAGCTGTTCATGAAGTGAGGTGAGGGGAGCTTGGCTGCAGCAGGTGGAAGATCACAGGCAAAGGGACAATGAAAGCAGGCTCTACTTTTGGAGAGTTTGACTGAAGGGAAAGCGTTTGGGGCTGGATTCATTTGTTTTGTTTTGGGAGACTGGAGAAAACACATTTTTATGAGAGAAAGGTGCCAAGAGAGGCTGAATACAGAGCCAAGAGAGGGGGAATCAGCAAGAAAGCAGAGTTCTAGAGCAGTTCTTCTCAACCAAGGGCAGTCAGTGTCTGGAGACATTTTGGGTTGTCACATCTGGGTTGGGGGAGTTGTTAGCAGCTTGTGGTGGGTTGGGGCTGGGCATGCTGCTCAACACCCTACAATGCACGGGTTGCCCCCCACTTGCCGCAACAAAGAATGATGTGGCCCAATGTCGATAGTGTCAAAGAAACCCTATTCTAAAGGAAGAGAAAACATATCAAGAACACAAGTGAGGGGCGCCTGGTGGCTCAGTCGGTTAAGCGTCTGCCTTCAGCTCAGGTCATGATCCTGGGGTCCTGGGATCGAGTCCCGCATGGGGCTCCCTGCTCAGTGGGGAGCCTGCTTCTCCCTCTCCCCCCTGCTCATGCTGTCTCTCTCTCACTCTCTCTCTCAAATAAATAAAATCTTACCAAAAAAAAGAACACAAGTGATAGGATTAGCTGCCATCTGATACCATTGAATAAATATTTGTTGAACAAATAAATATTTGTTGAACAAATAAATGAATTAAAACTCCATCTGGGAACCCTATAATTTAAGCATGTCATGAAGAATTTGAATACTATGTAGATACTACAGACTGAGAGATAAGACACGGACATAATCTTAGGTTTTGAATAAAATGATGCTACCTGGAGAATTAAGGAATGCATGGCAAGTGGGCATGGCAGAAGGAAATTGATATTTATTCAGTATCTACTGTATGCCAAGCACTGTCTATAGTTGTGTGAATTAATATTCACTACAGTCCAGTGAGCAAGGTATTAGCTCCATTAACTGTAGAGGAAAGAGACTCACAAAGGTCAAGTCAACTTGTCCAAGGTCACCCATCTAGTGAAAAAAATGGTACTAAGATTTAAACCCAGATACATCTTACTCTGAAGTCCAAGTTCTCTCCACTATGCTATGCTATCTACATGCTGTGACCAAATCGAGTAATGTCTCGGCCTTGAAGGATGAGCAAGAATTTGCCAAAGAGGGGAGAGGAAGGGAATAGGGCCATTCTAGGTATTGTAGAGCACGTGTAAAGGCCCTGTGGTGGGAAACAGTCTAGTTGGTGAGGCTGTGTGTGAAACAAATGGGACACGGCCAGGGCAGTGGGTGGGGGTGGGACCTGGCTAGCACAAGGGGTAGATGAGTAGTGTGGCCACCATATAGCTAGGTCTTTTCTAGAAGTCAGCAGTTCTTAATTTTAGCCTTTCCTGAAGCTAACTAGAGCCACCTCATCCTCTGTTCCACATGGTTTGCCTTTTACCCAGTGTTAAAATTTCCATATTCCAAGCACAGAGGTATCTAAATATTGGTTTAGGGTTTAGTAAATCTTTTCTTCTTCTAGGACAGCAAACACGAGCTATGTAACTTACAACTCCCTTGACCGAGCGAGACACTCATTTTACAAGGCAAAATGAGTTATGGATGAATTTGGGAATATTTAAGCACCTGTTAAACAGCAGTGGGCACACAATTGCCCAGAACATAAAACTGTCGGGGAGCAGCATTAGCTTGTTAACTGTAATGCCAGTTAAATGTCATCCCCTGCTCAGGCTTTTTAATAGTTTCTTAAAAAATAAAAATAAGAAGTACTCAGTTGTACTTCCTAAGGCATTTCCTGTTTACAGGGTGTGTATTCTGACAGCTATGTTAGAAAGTGTGACCTAAGGGCTTTGGGATCAAATTGTCCTTTGAAGCTACTGGGTGCCAAGTGAGAGGATTACTCCCACCCAGGCTAGCGCTGGGTCTCCTGGCCCTGATCCTGGCTGTTCTGGATTCCCAACTCCTACATCCATACGGTCCCGTAATGACTACAAGGGGAGGAAGGGTGCATGGAGTTCTGGTGTGCACTCTGCTTCCATGGAATGGATCATTTCATTGGAAAAGCAGGACAGAATGATTTTCACAAAGGATTTTGCAGAGATTCCTGTTCTTCTTGGTCACAGAACAGAGGTTGCCAGGCCCAGATCACTGCTGATTTTCTCCACTCTCCCCTCCAACCTACCCCCAACGTATTTCCCTGTTCTGGAAAAGTGCAAAAGGGCAGAACATGTTCCAGGCTGCTGGACATATGCCCAGTTATTCTCTGGGACAAGGGATCCACCCCCGACGGTGATAAGTAAATGTACAGGCTTTTTAAAATACAGTCAACTTAAACACAATTTATCACTTTTAGGCTACTAATTCACTAATTAATGTTTCAGTATATTAAGAAATACCCAGCCAACCTGAAAGAGGTGACTATCATTTCACACAGAAAAAGATGAATGCAGAAAGATGTTCATCACAGCATTATTTACAATAACAAAACCTTAAAAACACGCTAACTCTATAATCACCAAATTTTAAAAGTATGATATATTCACAGTGAAATATTATGCAAATATTTATACTTAAGAGAGTTAGTAACAGGGGCACCTGGGTGGCTCAGTCAGTTAAGCGTCGGACTCTTAATCTCCGCTCAGATCTTGATCTCAGATCGTGAGTTCAAGCCCTGCATTGGGCTCCACGCTGGGTGTGAAGCCTTCTTAAAACAAAAAAAAAATGAGTGTTGTAAGAGAATGCTTATATAAGACTGCTGAATAAGCAAAACAAGCTACATGATTATATATATGATGGATACTTTAACTGTGAAGAGCATGTACAGACAAAGGATCGGCAAGCTCGGTGCTGCGCTTTGGATCCATTTCCATCAGTTCTTACAGCTGCTTTCCAAGAAGTCTTGAGCAGGGCAGGAGATACACTCACAGCTGTGGGCTCCTCAGCGTGGGCTTCTCAGCCCTGCAAAATGAGCAAGCCTTTCTTTCATTCTCTCTGAAAAGTAGTCCAGTGTTGCATTCCTTAAAGTTGAAGTAGATATGGATGACCATCAGAATGTTACTTCAAAGTATCAAGTCAATGCATACCAACCTTCCAGTGTTTTAACAGGGGACAAGAGATGGGTGAATTTTCTGGAGCTAATTCAGAAAAACTTGAAGCCACCATTAATGGATTAATCTAATCATGTTTTCTGAAGACATAACCAGCCATCAGTTGTTTAAAGTTCATAACTGGGGCTCCTGGGTGGCTCAGTTGTTAAGCGTCTGCCTTCAGCTCAGGTGATGATCTCAGGGTCCTGGGATCGAGCCCCGCATCGGGCACCCTGCTCGGCGGGAAGCCTGCTTCTCCCTCTGCCACTCCCCCTGCTTGTGTTCCCTCTCTCGCTGTGTCTCTCTCTGTCAAATAAATAAATAAAATCTTAAAAAAAAATAAAGTTCATAATTGTTTTATTGACCAAAAAAAAAAAGAAAGATCAGAAGGATGTATATAACAAGATACACTATGGATCAATTTTACTATCAGAAAAGGACAAACCTCTCTTATGTTGGAAACCCTTAGAGATAAAAGGAGCCTCAAAGAGGAGAGGAAAGAGGAATAAGGTCTCTCAGAGTGATTTTACATTCTTCTAATGACTTTAGATTTTTAATTTAATTTAATAAATTTTAATTTATTAATTTATTTAATAGGCAGACGCTTAACGAAGGCATCTCAGAGCAATTTATTTATAAATAGGAAATAATTTATAACTGATTAGTGTGGATAGTGACCAGAATGCCATTACTTAGTAAGAGTAGAAACAGTAGCAGCTAGTATAACCAAAATTAAAAAAAAAAAAAAAAATTGAGTCTTATTCAGTTAAGATACTGGACCTAAGAAGATGAGCTGCTCACCATAAAATTATCACCACGAGAGTCTGCAGCTTTCCACTGCAAACTAGAAAATGAAGTATCTTTCATCTTTATGTTCACACTCTGCTGTAGTTGCTTACTAGTATTAGGAGCTGCGGACAGTAAGCAAAGAGATCGCCCCTATCATAGCATGAGCCACCCCTCTCTAGTTAGCCCACCCCGTTCTGGATTTAATCCTCCCTTTCAAGTTGGGACACCTGCTTTCCTTAACGATCCCAGCCCTAGGAGAGGACTAACAGTGAGCAACGTCGAGTCTTCGGTATTGAAAAAATATTAATCACATCAAATAATAGATTGCTGTCTATATCTATTTTTAAAACTACCTTGTGTGTCTTGAAAACTTATTGAGAGAAATAAAAAGGACCCCAAAAGTGTATGCTCTATGAAGCATTGAAACTTTAAAGCCAGCACGGCTCGTGATTAAGAAGATGACATAGATATCGATGGTGGGCATAAATCAGAAGCATGTTGTCAAAGATTACTAGTTACTAAACCTATTTAGTGTCCTTCCAATAGGAAAAAAAAAAAAGCAATCATAGGATTTTTAATGGAGGTCTGGGCCTTTAAGCCATTATGTAATTTTTATCTTTTCTTGCTCCTTTTGCCAGAAGGCACAGCAATATTCTCTGCAGTAAATAAATTTCCTCTGCCTCCAACGTGCTGTGGGGTGCAGTCCTGAACCAGCCGCCTATCTCTTGGGACTCAGTTTCCTCATTTGGAAAGGAGGGAGTTGGTTCTTATGGGTCTGACATCTATGTTTCTCCAAAAGAAAATATTTAGAGAGTTTTAGGACATGAATCATCATATATCATCCATTCTAAGCCACGTTTAATTGCAAGACACACCATTATTTTATTTATCACTAAGAGAGGGAAAAAAATCCTGCCAACTAAATTATGACACAATGACTTACTCATCACCCCGTGACCCAGGAATTAGTCATACCAGCCTCTCACAGTTTTAAATTATGGGACAATTCTCCTTGTCTTCAATTGCATCGTTCAGCTTTTTTTAGGCAATTACTTTGTGTATATATCAGTAACAAAACATAATACAAATTTTTATTTGTTTGGGGGTATATCTTCTTTTGTGGGTCCCCTAAAACACTTGGTTCTTGGGGTTTTTTTGCAAGTATATATGGAACTGTGGTGATTTCTCCAAAATAAATATCGGCTTCAGTAATATCAGATTCATGCCCCACTATTTCCACGCCTTCTACAAGTGCAATAACTTTTCATTTCAATGCCAAATGATAGCGTAAGTGTTGCAATTTCAGCAGCAACAGAGCTCAACGTGTTATTACGAACGGTGTACTTAACTCCACTGAAGTCATGACCACATGAAGAGATATGATGACATTTGAGCCTGGGCAAAGCACGACAACCGCATCACGACTGCAGCCTAGCTGACCTCAGCGGAAACAAGCATCCCAACTGAGTTCAGAGATGTAAGACAATTGCGGGCTGGCGTGGGGCACGCGTTCCAGAACCGATGAGTGGAGATAGGCCTCGCTCCCCTCAGGCGATGGGGGTCTAGTGCAGAGTGAACGTTCAGGAAGTACTTCCAGGTTGTTGAAGGACCGGAAGGGAAGGATAGGTGAAAGCGTGAATGAACAAAGCAACGAACAGCTAACTGGGAAGGCGGGGAGGGCAGCTCCCTGCCTTCTGTCAGGCTCTCCTATTGGGTGGCAACCTAGCCTGCAGTCTTGGATCACCAGAGCAGGCTGGAATCACGAGTCTCCCAGACTTCCATCAAGGATTTGGCATCCCGGTCCGCCTTCCTTTTTCCCTCGCCACCACCTCTTACGCCTCTACCAAACAGTGAAGCGTCAATGTCCACGTGGAAGACTCACGTCCCATGGTCTTACTGTCCCCTGATTCCTCCAGGCCAGTGGCATGGCCCTCTTCTCTGCAGCGCCCCGCCCCCCGCCCATCAGCCCTCTTCCTCCTTGCCCTTGTAGTTCAACCACTCTATAACATTCCAGCTTTGACCTCTGACAGTCCTGCTTTTGGGGTTTGGGCCCCCAGGTGGCTACCAGCCATCTCCCAGGTTCATGTGCTCCAGGTTCAGGTGTCGCTCAAGCTGTGCTGACCTGTTCTTTTGCCATTCTCAGCAGCCCTGCCACCCCTCCCCAGTTCCCTCCAACCCCTGACATCTCCACTTTCAGCAAAACCATCTTCCTTTCTGAAGGGAAGGTCCTTAGAAAAAGGAAAGTTCAACCTTCCTTTCTGAAGGTTGCCCAGGGGGTTCCAACCGCCTGGCTGTCCTTTTCTCAGGAATGTCCTTTTCTCAGGACAGCCAGGTGGTTGGAACCCCCTGGGCAACCTTCCCAGCACCTAAACACAGAAACCTCTGATTCCATCTTTCCCTCCTCCCCTGGTCCACAGTGACTTTTTCTCCAGGTCAAGGCTAATCCCTCCATCTGGCCTCTGCCTCCTCCTCGGGAAACTCTTGCTCTATTAATCATCCCCTCTACCTCCTTTACTCCGAGCTTCCCTCCCCTTGATCTTTCCTGACAGCATGTAAATATTTTCATCTCTACTCTTTAAAAACAGCCTCCACCCCTTCCACAGCACACTCTCTCCTAGCAATAGTCCCATTCCCTCTCCTTCATAGCCAAGTTTGTAAAGTCTACCCATTCCCGTTGTCTCTGCTTTGGGCTCCCATTCACCTGAAGGTCTACTGCAATCTGGCAAACATCCTCAGCGGGCCAAGAAAATTGTTCTCCAAGGTCACTACTGACTTGCATGTGGCCTGTCGGCATCTCCCCTTATCTCCCTATAGCACTTAATGCTGTAGAATCTCCCTCCTTAATATGGCTTCCCTTTTGGTTTCTGTGAGACCACTGTGTCCTTTTTCACATCTTTCTCTGTATGTTCTTTGACCAGTCAGACGAAGGCTCTGTCTTCAGCCTTTGTCTCTCCTACTCTACATATGAACTCTCTTTGGTGGTCTTTAGTCAAACATCCAACTTCAGCTTCCACATATGACCTCAGTCCCAAATCTGTTCCAAATATGTTGAACTCAAACTTCTCTCCAGAGAGATGAGAACGGGTCTCCATTAAACCCATCATCTTCACCCATAAACCCATTCCTCCTTCTGCCTCAGTGGCCAGCATCACCGTCCACGTAATTGTCAAGCTGGAAATGTGACCATCCCCTTGTTCTCGTCCTTCTCTGGCCTGTGCCTCTAGTCAGTTACTTAGGCTTCTAGAGCCTTCTCCTACCCTCTCATGAATCCATTTCCACTGCTTTTACTTTAGTGAGGCCTTCGTCATCCATCACCTGGATCATTATAGTGGACTGCTAATTTCTTCTTCTCCAATCTACCTGCCAAATTACTGCCAGAATGATCTTTCTAAAATGCAAATCAGATCATGTTATTTCCCTGCTTAAAATACTTTGATGGCTCCCTAGTAGCTTTCAAGATAAAATTAAAACCCCTTAAATACCTAATCCTTCATAATGTGCCCCTGCCTACATGTTTGGCCCTTATTCCACTAAGTACCCCAACACTTTCCTTTTTCTAATCGTACTTAACCATATGCACAGGATGTCTGGTGCTTCTGGGCCCCACCCTCGGATGCTCTCCTACTCTCTCCTCATTGGTCCAGCTAACTAACCACTAAATATCCTCCTCGAACATCTCTTCCTCTAGGAAGCCTTCCTTAACTCCCTGATTAGCTGCCACTCCTCTGTTGGATTTAAATATCTCCAGGACAACACCACCCACTTGTCATATGATAAATTTCCATACATGTTTGGTACAGTTTCTGGGCTTTCCATTCTGTTTCATTGATTATTTTGCCCACCCTTTGGTCAATGGCACAGTATCTTTTTTTTTTCTTTTAAAGCAAGACTGTCACTTATTTTTTATTTTTTTTAAAATTTGTTAGTTAACATACAGTGCAATATTAGTTTCTGGAGTAGAATTCAGTGACGCATCACGTACGTACAACACCCAGTGCTCATCACAAGTGCCCTCCTTAATACCCATCCCTTGCCCACCTCCCTCCATCAACCCTTAGTTTGTTCTCTGTCGTTAAGAGTCACTTATGGTGGGAGCGTCTGTGTGGCTCAGTCGGCTAAGAGTCTGACTTTTGATTTCGGCTCAGGTCATGATTTCAGGGTCGTGGGATTGAGCCCCGTGTCGATCTCTGTGCTCAGCACGGAATCTGCTTGTCCTTCTCCCTCTGCTCCTCTCCCCTCTCTCTCTCTCTCTAAAATAAATAAATAAAATCTTAAAAATAAAGAGTCACTTATGGCTTTTTCCTTCTCTCCTTTTCTATTTTCCCCCTTCCCGTATGTTCATCTGTTTTCTTTCTTAAATTCCACATATGATTGGGATTATATAGTATTTGTCTTTCTCTGACTTATTTAACTCAGCATAATACACTCCAGCTCTATCCATGTCATTGCAAATGGCAAGATTTATTCTTTTTGATGGCTGAATAATATTCCATTGTGTGTGTGTGTATATATATATATATGTATGTATATATGTGTGTGTGTGTGTATATATATATACATATATATACCACATCTTCTTTATTCATTCATCAGTCAATGGACATTTGGGCTCTTTCCTTAGTTTGGTTATTGCTGATAATGCTGCTATAAACATTGGGGTGCAGGTGCCCCTTCGGATCCCTACATTTGTATCTTTGGGGTAAATACCCAGTAGTACAATTGCTGGGTCATAGGGTAGCTCTATTTTTAACATCTTGAGGAACCTCCATACTGTTTTCCAGAGTGGCTGCACCAGTTTGCATTCCCACCAACAGCGTAAGAGGGTTCCCCTTTCTCCACATCCTCTCCAACATCCGTTGTCTCCTGTGTTGTTAATTTTAGCCATTCTGACAGGTGTGAGGTGGTATCTCATTGTGGTTTTGATTTGTATTTCCCTGATAGTGAGTGATGTTGAGCATCTTTCCATGTGTCTGTTAGCCATTTGTATGTCTTCTTTGGAAAAGCGTCTATTCATGTCTTCTGCCCAGTTCTTAACTGGATTATTTGTCTTTTGGATGTTGAGTTTGGTGAGTTCTTTATAGATTTTGAATACTAACCCTTTATCAATTATGTCACTTGCAAATATCTTCTCCCATTCCGTAGCTGCCTTTTAGTTTTGTTGATTGTTTCCTTTGCTGTACAGAAGCTTTTTGTCTTGATAAAGTCCCACTAGTTCATTTTTGCTTTTTTTCCCCTTGCCTCGGCGACAAATTAGAGAGATAACGGTATCTTGTATTGATTTATACTTGTACTGATTTATACTAACTTGATATGCAGTAGGGCAAATGCTCCCAAACTTGTTTTTCTTCAAAATTGTGTTGCAGATTTATGGCCCTCTGAATTTAGATTGAGCTTGCCAAGTGCCATTCAAAAAACAAACAAAACAAAACAAAACAACACTTGAGGATTTTGATTGGAATTACACTGAACTTATAAATTACCCTGTGAAGATGTGACATCTTTACTGTGTCTTCCTTTCACAAAATACAGTACCTCTCAGTAATTGTTGAGGTATTTGTTTTTATAGCTCTTTCCACGATTGTCTTATACATCCTTTGGTTAGAGTCAATCCTTTTTTTTTTCTTAATTTTTCCTGGTAGGAAACATCATTTTTAAATTATAGTTTCTAATGGTTTGTTTCTCCTATATAAGAATGCAGCTGATTTTTGCGTTTTGATTTTGTTTCTATGGATTTTGCTGGATTCTCTTATTTTAATAGTTTGTAGATTATCTTGAATTTCCTATATAATTACATATATTGTGAGTAACAATGGTTTGTTTCTTCTTTTCAAATCCTTACACATTTAATTTCTTTTTATCTTAGGGTTGCTTGCTAAGCCCTCCAGCACTCAATTTAATAGAAGTAGTGATGGTCGACATGTTTGTCTTATTCCTGACTTTAAAGGGAATGCTTCTAACAAACATTATTGTTTGCAATAAATTTTGGGTGGACACCTTTTATCAAGTTAAAGAAGTTCCTTCCATATGAATTTGCTAATTCTACCATAAATTAAATTTTATCAAATGTTTCCTCTGCATCCATTGCAATGATGATTTGGTGGTTTTTTCCTTTAATATATAAATGTAGTGAATTATATTAATAACATTTTTTAAGAGAGAGAGCACAAGCAGGGGGTGCGGCAGGCAGAGGGAGAGGGAGAAGCAGGCTCCCTGCTCAACAGGGAGCCCGATGAGGGGCTTGATCCCAGGACTCTGGGATCATGACCTGAGCTGAAGGCAGACTCTTAACCAACTGAGCCACAGGTGCCCCTATTAATAGCTTTTCTAATGTTCTAGCATTGTATTCTGGTATACACCCAAATAGATCATAAATGTTAATTCCAGTGCATTGCTGAATTTAATTTTCTACTAAATAATTAGGATTTTTACATCTATATTTATGAGAGATGGGTTGATAATTTTCCTTTTCTATCTATCCTTGTCTGGTTTTGATATCAAAATTCTGTCAGCATCATATAATGAGTTGTAGTCATCTTTTATTTTTCTGTTCTCTGAAACAGATTGCCTGGGATTATGTTTCTCTTTTTCTTAAGTGACAAATCTCTGTCAGATTTGCTTATAAACCAGTCTAGCCCTTTTGTATTTTGTTTCACTTTTGTAGGTAGATTTTAAACTACCAATTCAACTTTTTAAAAATAGCTATAGCTCTCTAATTAGATTTCCTATTTTCTCTTGAGTCAGTTCTAGTAGGTTTCATTTTTCTAGAGAACTGGACATTTCATATAAGTGTTCAAATTTAGTTGAATGAAGTTTTAACATTCTCTTATTTTTTAAAAGTTCTACTATATATGTAGTGATTTTCCCTTTTAATCTGTCAATTTTAGTAGTCTTTCAAAGCACTAGCTTTCTTTTTTAAGATTTATTTATTTTAGAAAGCGAGAGAGAGAATGCAAGCATTGGGGGGCAGGGGCAGAGGGAGAGGGAGAAATCTTAAGCAGATTCCTCACTGAGTGGGAAGCCCGATGAGGAGCTCGATCTCATGACCCTGAGATCATGACCTGAGCCGAAACCAAGAGTCAGACGCTTAACTGACTGCACCACCCAGGTGCCCTTCAAAGCACTAGCTTTCTGGGGCGCCTGGGTGGCTCAGTCGTTAAGTGTCTGCCTTCGGTTCAGGTCACGATCCCAGGGTCCTGGGATTGAGCCTCGCATAGAGCTCCCTGCTCAGCAGGAAGCCTGCTTCTCCCTCTCCCACTCCCTCCCCCTCTGCTTGTGTTCCCTCTTTCACTGTGTCTCTCTCTGTCAAATAAATAAATAAAAATCTTTAAAAAAAAAAAAGCACTAGCTGTTTTCTTAATCATTTCCATTGTAACTTTGTTTTCTATTTAATTTTTTTGAAAGATTTTATTTATTTATTTGAAAGAGAATGAGAGAGCACAAGAGGGGGTGGGTCAGAGGGAGAAGCAGACTCCCCACCGAGTGGGGAGCTTGACTCAGTGCTTGATCCCAGTACTCTGGGATCATGACCTGAGCCAAAGGCAGACACTCAACCAACTGAACCACCGAGGTGCCTCTGTTTTCTATTTAATTAATTTCCCCTCCATATTATTTCTTTTATTATTATATCTCCTCCATATTATTTCTACTTCCTTTGTGGGTATGCTGTGTGTGCTGTTTTACCAGTGTCCTGAGTTGGACACATGGCTCATTAATTTCTAGACTTTTTTCTTTTCTAAGGAAGCATTTTAAAGCTTTTGTAAGTTTCTCTCTGTAATTTCTCTGTAGCTTTTGCTTCATCAAACAAGTCTTAAAATACAGTTTCTTTAGTTTCTACATTATCTAATCTTGGTTATATATAAGATTATATAAATATAGTTATTTATTTCTCTGAACCATTAATTATAATTTATTCCTAATGTTCTTTAAAAGTATTTTAAATTTTCTTAATTTATGGAAATCAAGGTTAGGGTTTTGTTTTTTTTTTTAAGATTTTATTTATTTGACAGAGAGAGAGAGCACAAGCAGGGGGAGCAGCAGGCAGAGGGAGAGGGAGAAGCAGGCTCCCCGCTGAACAGAGAGCCCGATGAGGGGCTCGATGCGGGGCTCGATCCCAGGACCCTGGGATCATGACCCGAGCCGAAGGCAGACGCTCAACGACTGAGCCACCCAGGAGCCCCCAAGGTTAGGTTTTTTAACAAGTAACTTTTAAAGTAAGTTTTCTTGTAGTTCGGAGGCTGTGATCTCTATGATACTATTTGTTGTCGTCTGGGCTGAGATAGATAGCTTTATGATGCCATCAGAGGCCTGCATCCTTCCATCTTTCTGTTTTGTCATCCTAATACAATGCTTCTGTCACATACCTTCTTTGTATTTCTCACTGTTTCCAGGAAGATGGTTTGCACGTAGCAGCTGAAGTACAACGTACCATGCTGCATAAGAAGGAATCAACAGCCCAGACTGAATAATCATTAGATTTGTCATGAAATCCATGAAATAGTATCTCTCTCTTTTCATCAGCTTCTTCCTCCCAGATAGAGTTCAGAATCCTGTTCTGGAATTGCTCATCGGAAGCCTGGGCTCTATCTCATGCCCCAGCTCTGGACCTTAAGGCCTGCCTCCAACATTTAGCATTTAGGAAATATTTGTCAAAGTAAAGAATGCATAATTAAAGAGGAATGAATACTCTCAGCATGCTAATCTTGCAAGCCCCAAACCAGAAACGGATGGTAAATGTCGCAAACAGCAATTCAACACTCTTACTAAAGCTATGGGAACCAAAACACGAGTGACTTACAGCGCAAGCAGAAGAATCATGTACTGCATAGTCTGGCTTGGGGGGACAATTTCTAAACAACAACTTTCTGGAAGTCTCTCAAACATATACATTCATGAATCTTCTGGCCGACCTGTCCCACGTGATTTTTCCATTGTTCACAACGTAAGCGGCGTCTGTCTACTCAGGACAGCTGCAGCTCCACACCGGGTATTAGCCACAAAGCAAACCTAGATGATCGAGCCAAAGGCACATGGATATTGGGGAGTGGGAGACGGAAGTTTAGGGCAGATGATTTGGATTATATCTTGCAGGTGGTGTTTGGCTGTCCCCCGGCTGCACCCTTCCACCTTGCCTTGGTCAAGTCCACACAGTTTGGGTGTGGTTGCTCATAAATATTCCCAAAGAGCAATGACGATTCTTTTGGATTCCTGACCACACCATCTCTGTTGTGGGAGAACTATGGGGTGTGTGTGCAGGCCTCTCAATGAAGTTTTAATCAAAGCACTGTTTCCTTCCCATTGTTGCTTTTGGAATGGCCTTGTTCTCTGAGTCCAAGCTTTGACCACGGCCCCTCCGCTGAATTTTTCCATAGCAGCTTTGGATTTCTGCCCCACCCCCTCCCATCTGCACGTCCCCATTTCCTCTCTCTCTGTTTTGGCTCTGAGTGGTTCTTGGTAAAGTGGTTGAGAAGTAACAAACCCAAAATACCTTAAGTAACAAATGAGTCACCATACTTCAACGGCAGATCTCTGAAGATCAGCCGGGTATGTTAGGGGATAAATAGCAGAAGAGGTGACTGCCCAGAGAAAGAGAGAGGGAGGAAAATAGAAACAAAATGAACAAGTTGGCAGAGGTGGCTGACAGCAGCTGAGTGGGTGGAAGGGGCGGGGAACTTGGGTGGATTGCAAAGGTGAGATCAGCATTGTGGCTTGTCACACCCTGGCTGACTCAGGCTAAGTGCGGGCCCCTCGGGAACTGCTAATACTGGGCTGTCTAGTAAAGCTCAGCTGGATAAGTCACCTGACTGCTCTCTTCTGTTTACAAGTTCTGGGTCCCGGGGCTTGGAATTCTTTGTTCAGGTTGCGGCAAGGCTGCTAATCAGGGACACAATGATGTTGCTCCAGGGCCATTCCCTTTCTGGTCACGTGGTATCTGGGTGACAAGAGTCAGGGTGTAACCCAAATGGCTTCTTGGTACTTTTCAGTCAGTTGGGATTTTTTAGAATGCATATTTTCCTGAGACCTGATCTTGAAGTATAATAGTGGTGCTGGATGCCGGCCCAAGGCTAAGCTAAGGCTGCAGGCAGAATGGGGGGGAGGGGGGGGCGCACACACACACCATGGCCAACTCAGGCAGCGGCTGTGCTGAGGGATGCAGGGACGCTGCCGCACCAGGATGGGCTTGGCTGAGAAGCCACCAGGGCGTGTGTCTTGCTTAGGACATGACTCCTACGGAGGCCGAGGCCTTGGAACATGTCTAATGGTCTGATTTCGTGGGGATCTGGCTGACCAGCCCACAGTCCTTCTCGAAGACTTTTAAACTGTCACAAGAAGCCAGAAAGAAAAAACACGTGCTCAAGGAACAAGGGCCAAGAGGCACGCAGTACCACTAAAGTGAGATTCCAGGAGAATCTTTTGGAAAAAGACAAAAAAAATGTATAAAATGTCCCCTGAGATAGGCTGTCTCAGATCATGGGGATGACAGGATTTGCTCACAAGCTGGTTCTCGTTTTAGGACAAAACCAGGAAGTTTGGAGACTAGCTTAAAAACAGAGGAAAACAGAATAAGTTGATTTGGGTTTTTTATGGCTGCAGCCAAGTTCCGCTTCAGTTGACCCTGCAGGGGGGCCGGCCTCAGCCTTGGGTTTCATCTCTAGCAGCCCTCCTGCCCCTATCCCGCATAAGTGCGCAACCAGATGCCATGACTCGGAAAGAGCGGAGCTTGATCTCAAGAGGAAGTGGGGAGACTTAAAGCTAACGAGGCTCGGCAGCTAGATAGAAAACAACTACAGTCCCTGTGAAGAAAGACCAGAAGTCAAGACCTGATCAGGGCAAACTTTCTGATCCCCGTTAAGTTCCTAAAAAAGTGTTGCCTCTGCTCACTTTGACCCTCTCCCAGCAGAGCCAACCGGTGAATTACTGAATATCCTTCTTGGAAATGATACATGCAAATTGCCTCCGGGAAGTCCATATGCTTGGCCTCAGAAGTCTTCATTTCAAAATGCTTTTTTAAGATGCTATAAACAATATATGCTTATTATGAAAATAAACAGAAACAAAAAATTAGCCACAGTTCCAACACTCAAATGTTAAAGTGTTTCCTTCCAGTTTTTTTTTACAGGCATAGATTTATTCTTTTAACACAGTCGCTCTCATTCCGTATATAGGATTTTGTACACTGCTTTTTGCTAAGTATATCTTACTGTTTTTTCCTGCTATCATATGGAAAATTATATTATTATTAATTATTATTATATATTATATATAATAACTCTGCTATATATGTAACTCTGTTATATATATAATAATTCTGCTATTATTAAAATTATTAATTATGGTTACATAACTTTCCATTATATATAGAGAGAGAATTAACTTAACCCATAGAGTTAACTTAATCACTCGCTCTGTTTTGGACATTATATTTGTTTCCTGTTTTTAAAACTCTGAGTCTTTATTTAATTAATGTACACAATTTGGAGATTTTCCCATCAGCCCATCACTTAGCCAGGGGAAGTCCCTGTAGGACAAGACAATCGGTGGGAGCTGCCCTTCAGACTCTATGGGGGAATCTCACCCCTCTTGAGCTGTAAGATTCATGGATTTCTGGTACAAGGGTCTTAAAGGACATAGAAATTGCTTAAGGCATTATCATTAGCATCTAGCTGTGTATTTCTCTGCCAGATGTGGCCACAAGTTCTATCTCCAGCTCCATATTTTCCAGCATCCTGGAGATAAGACAAAATATTTCCAGTGAGCGGAAAAAACAGTAAAATGGAGGACGGGGGCTACACTTGGTGTGACAAAGCTGAGGATCTCATTTAAAAGAACATGAAGTGTCTGTCTCTTATTCTGGTTTCTTACTGGAGCATTCTGATTTCTTTGGGGCTTTCCTGGCGAGGCCACTTGCTGGAGAAGTGTGGTTTGAGCAACAGAGTTGGGGCAGCAGAAGCAGGAAGAGTTGGCAGCATTCAGGACGGGCAGAGTCAACTATGGGTATAATTTATCATTTACCAAATAGCTTGTGTATGGTTGTCATTAAATATTTCATGCAAATGCTATATTCTTTCAAAGGCAAGATCTGTGTCATATATAGTTCCCAAGCATCATGGAGGAGAATCTGCTGCATACCAAGCACTTCTTAGTGATTATTTCATTTAAGAATGTGAACAATCCCAAGTTAAGTGCTATTTTCCCCATTTTGCATGAGGCAATTAAACCACAGAGAAGTGAAATAATCCTCCCAAAGGGAAATGGCTAAAAAATGTTTGAGCCAAGATTAGAACCCAGGGCTAACTTCAAAGCCTGTGGTCTTTGCAATATATCATGCCACCTCTCTTGTTAAACCTAATAGATAAACATAAAAGATGAGTTAATACTCATTGATAAAAGGTGGGGCTTTCTCTGAGTTCCGGAAGTCATCATTATGGACAGGTAGGATCCTTCATAGCATTTTCTTGAGGCCCTAAGGACAACCCATGAAGACTAGCAGTCAGCCAAATCAACTGTGGAAAAGGGGCTTGTCCATAAGGTGGTTTTATTCTTTTTAAAGATTTTATTTCTTTATTTGAGAGAGAGAGTCAGCATAAGTGGGGGGGAGGGGCAAAGGGAGAGGGAGAAGCAGGCTCCCCGCTGAGCAGGGAGCCCGATGTGGGGCTCCATCTCAGGACTCTGAGATCATAACCTGAGCCGAAGGCACACACTTAACCCACTGAGCCACCCAGGCACCCCCATAAGATGGTTTTAATGACCCCATGGAGGCTCTGACAACAAGAGCCCATAGGGAGCTTCCACCTCCCATTTTGTCCAAGGCCAGTCCTTGAGACATATTATGGTTGATAGAAATGAAAACAATTAGTTTACTGTGCTTTTTAATACCTGAATAACAGAATGATTAGATCATAACATAAGTGTTTTCCCACTAGACTTGAGTTTTGTGAAGCCAAGGACCATACCTGTCTTCTTCATTGCTATATTCTCACTCCTAAATTAGTGCTTCATCCACAGTAGATGCTCAATAAAATTTGTTAAATGAATGAATGAAAATAATATCTTACCAAGTCTGTGCCAAAGGTGTCTACTGGAGTTAAGGATGTTTCATGATCAACTCCCCAGGTATGGATGTGTTTCTCAGGATGTACCATCTGAATTGAGGTGGCCCAAAGCAGGATTGATCAGGGAGTGTGTGCAATCAGCTTCCATTTTTAAAATATTCATAATAAACTCTTGGTTGGGAAGCATGTAGCCATCTGACTTGGGAAGTGAAGAGTTTCCTTTTTCCCCTGCTCTTGCAGCATGGAGTGAAGATAAACATTCTCTTTTTCTCTTGCCCTTGATTCCTCAATCAAACTGGATTAATGCTAGGCTTAGGAAGAGAATCCCTCCTGCAGAGAGTGCCTACAGCATCCTGCTTATTCCCCAAAGGGAAAATTTGGGCTGAAAGTATACATTAAGCCCCATCATTAAGCAATTAATATTGTGCCCAAGAAGCAAAAAGTAAGAGCATTACAAGTGGATTTTGTCATAATCCTACATCTCCCAAATGTGTAAACTCCAGGAAAGTCCAGATCCCCAGCAGGAACCCATCTGCTATATTTCTGGTGTGATACTCTTCTGTTTATATTTGCTCATTTCTCTCACCAAGTGCCAGGAAAGAAAAAGTGATATTTAAAAAATTCATCTGCTAGTATTTATGCAAACACATTTCTCTCCAAGTGTGGGTTGAGCAATGTGAGTGAAGCAGATGCAAATGCCTCCAAGGGACCACACTGTCACTTTAATAAAGAGAAGAGAGAAATATATATGCCTGGAAGAGTTAAAGCAACTGTCCTCTGACCAGCCACACTCGATGGGGAGAAGGTGTGGGTCTTGAGCCCCAGATTTGGAGGCTCATTTGAATTTGTCAATGAATTTCTGGAGCTTCTCTGCGCTGGCCAGTTAGGAGATTATAAAAGCTTAAGATTCCTGGTTGAGGATGTAACAGTAAACAATTATAAGAGAACATGTCACTGACATGAGGAGAAAAGGGAAGAAACTTTGGTTGATCCTCAGTTGTGTGCCAAACTTTTTGCTAAGTGTTTTACGCACATTATTTCATTTAATTCCGACAGCTTTCTTATGATACGATCATCCTCGTTTTTCAGAACCAGTATCACAGTGACCAAATAATTTGCTCAACATCATATAACTTAGGCTATTTTGAAAATCCATGCTCTTTCTCCTATATCATACATAAGAAGCTTCTACGGCTTAAAATCTAATGTTATATGTGTTTGTCTTCTAAATACTTAGCATTTAGGGGCGCCTAGGTGGCTCAGTTGGTTGAGGGTCTGTCTTCGGCTCAGGTCATGATCCCGGGGTCCTGGGATTGAGTCCCTCATCGGGCTCCCTGCTCAGCGGGGAGTCTGCTTCTCCCTCTGCCTCTGCCTGCAGAGAGCCATCTTCTCCCCACCCCACGCCCCCGCTTGTATGTGCATGTGCACTCTCTCTCTCTCAAATAAATGAAATCTTTTTTTTTAAGATTTTATTTATTTATTTGACAGAGAGAGAGAGCAGGAACACAAGCAGGGGCAGTGGGAGAGGGAGAAGCAGGCTTCCAACTGAACAGGGAGCCCAACGCGGGGTTGATCCCATGACCCTGGGATCATGACCTGAGCCGAAGGCAGACGCTTAACGATTGGCCACCCAGGCGCCCCTCGAATAAATAAAATCTTTAAAAAAAAAATAAATTGCTAGCATGTGTGGAGTGCTTACTGTGAAATAGGCAAAAGTCAGAGTTCTTCATATATGTTAACTTTGTAATCATCTTATGAGGTAGATACTGCTATTATCTAATCCTCCATTTTAAAGATGGGGAACTGAATTTTCAAGCAAATAAACTTGTCCAAATCACAAGGAAATAGCAGAACTCAGTCTGGACCCCCAAGTCCGTGCATTTAAGCACCGCAGTACTCTGCCTCTCCTTTGAGGAGTCCTTCTAAGCACATTCTAGAATCCCACTCTCCCCTTCAACCATCCCAAGCTTACACTGATATGCTATTCAGCAAACATAGCAATTCAATTCCTCTCTCTTTTTTTTTTTTTTTTATTTATTTATTCATGAGAGACAGAGAGAGAAAGGCAGAGGGAGAAGCAGGCTCCCAAGGAGCAGGGAGCCCAATGTGAGACTCGATTCCAAGACCCTGGGATCATGACCTGAGCTGAAGGCAGCCGCTTAACCATCTGAGCCACCCAGGCGCCCTCAATTCCTCTCTTAATCTCTCTATGGCTCACATCCCAGAGGCCTGCCTGGAGGCATCATGCCTCAGGCAGGTCAGGACTGTTACTACAAACTTGAAAAACCACCTGGGTAATCTACACTCTTTAGAAGTTCAAGAACCAAGCACTGTGATTTCAGTTTCCCCTTAGTACAAAGAGAGATTCCTCTGGTTGTGATAGAGGCTGGTAGGCCTCCTCTTCCAGCCCGATGCTAGGAGGAGGCTGGAAGAGGAGGCCACGTGCCAGGCCCAGAGCCCCCTTGCCCTCTCCTGGCCTCTCCTGTCCAGGTCTCTGCCTGAAGGAGAATGAAATAAATTAGAAGAATCAAAGCAGGACAGCTCTTTCCCATTCCCTGTGAAATCCCTTGTTAGCCTACCATGTTTAAAAGAGCATAGCGGTGACAAGAGAGCCAGGGACCTGGTCTCAGAACCACGAATACCACTTAGAGAGAAGCAAGCACAGGATGGGAAGAAACTGAAAGACTGAGCCTTAACCCAAAGACACAGAGTTAGGCCTAAAGAAACTGCTTAAATCAGTGAATGACTAAATTTTAAAACCTATTGAACTAAAATTAGTTTTTTCCCTCTTGCTACCCAGCAGGTGCAGGCTCATAAGAGATATCAGGGTGATTCAGAGAGAAAAGAAACTATGTGTTGTTTAGACAACTGAGTGGAGTGAGTAATTGTGAATCCTGGTTTACACATGAAAGGGTAAGCAGATGTGAGTTTCAGCAGTCAAAATCAAAAGCGGAGAGGCTCCTAGGGCTTCACTTCCTCCCTTCTCCATAGCAGAGGGGGGTGGGAGCCCCAGGACCTTTCTTTGAAGACCTGGTCTCTCCCCCAGTGAGGTCCACATACTTATATTTAGACAATAAAAGAACACGTTCAATGGGGTGCCCGGCTGTCTCAGTCGGTAGAGCATTCTACTCTTGACCACAGGGTCATGGGTTTGAGCCCCACATTGGGTGTAGAGATTACTGAAAAAAAAAAAGAACACATTCACTAAGCTCAACCACCGTGTTCAGTGTGGGTAAACTGCCTGTGTTTTTTCTGGTGAGGTCAGTGATGATGGTGGCATCCTCTAGGCCCAAGGAGTAGAATTGCAGCCAATTTCTATTGCCCGTGGGTGACGAGGACACTGACCACCACAGCGGGGTAACCCTCAGCTGAGAAGGAAGACCTAAGGTTCCAAGCACCCCTCATTCCCATCACAAGAGGAAGGTGCTGAAGACCCCCTGAGGAGAAGGCAAGAGATGAGCAAAGCTGTCATGAGAGACTGAGGAGTTAGTCTCAGCAGGCCTCTAGAAGGTTAACACATCTCGGGGTAAAGGGGCTCAGGGTTCTATGTGGCAGAAGGTTGCCGTTACTCTGTACATGGAAAACGAGAAAAGAAGACTCTTCTCCAAGTACAGGAATGAGCCTTTCTATCTCTGTCCATCCTCCCTTATGACCCGCAGCAGAAAGTATAGTTGATAGGCGCCCAGATTGGGAAGTTCAAATCCCAGTTTTGTCACTTCCTTCCTGTATAACCTTGGGCAAGTCACTTAACCTCTCCTAACACCTTGCATGTGTACTTTCATCTGTAAAACGGGAGAAACTAATAGTACCTTCTTTATAGGATTGTTAGAGGAATAAATAACGCATATAAAGCCCAAAGAACAGTTCCTGGCATAGAATAGGCCCTCGATCAATTTGGCAATGATTACTTTTCTGACAAGGATAAAATGGTATGATTTTGAAGTTTCTTCTAGTTTAAGGTATCCCTAAATTTATTGACAGGTGATTGAGGGTAAACTTTAAGAGAATTTTTCAACAAACAAGTCATAGACTATCTCCCTCCACAGGCCAATGACCTTCGCAGGGACCTGCAGCCCACACCCTGGAAAAAAAAGTGTTCATTCAGATCCTTCAGCAAAAGAGGGTTTCAAAATGAGTTTGACATCCTGACCCTTCGTGTCACTGGACAGTCTGATAACCGTGTTGTGTCAGAAGAGAGTACGGGACTACTCTTTTTTTCCCGCTGAAGGCTGAGTTCAGGATCAGGCCAGTCTTCATTTCAGAATGGGCGCGTCAGCAAGACAACAATACTCACGGAAGGAATGTGGAGTCAGTTTTAACTGTTAGGGTTTAAACATTGGTTTCTTGGCTTCCTAACTACAAGAGCCGAAGAGAGTGGTCTTTAAAAATAGGGGGATAGCATTGGGGGATGGGATAAGCTGGGTGATGGGCATGAAGGAGGGCACTTGATGGAACGAGCACTGGGTATTATATGCAACTGATAAAGCACTGAATTCTACCTCTGAAACTAATAATACACCATATGTTAATTAATAGAATTTAAATAAAAAAAATTTTTTTAAATATTGGGCTAATAATACCTACATAGTAGGGTATGGGGAGGGAGAGTTAAATTATTTCTATAAAGTGACTAGCATAGTGCTGGCGCTCAATGTCAGTTCCCACTTCCTCTTCCCCCATTTCCTGCTGAGATACAGAGTTAGCCTACAGCGTGGGGAGGGGGCAGTCATCAAATAATGTGTTAGTTTATTTTCCTCCCACTTTTCTGAGGCAAGAGATCATGAAGATGGGAGGAAACAAGCACCCATTGTTCTAATCTTTTCTACCTGGTGAAAATTGTCCGTCTTTCTCTTCCAGTACTTAAAAAAAAAAAAAAGATCCAAGTCCAGCTGATACCGAATTTATCTAGCTACTCTAAGATCATCTTGATAAACCTAGGTAAAAGTGTCCTGTGGCTCTCTATTGAAGGCGGAAACAAATAAGGCCTCAAGAAAATCTACCCCAATACGGCCCCTACCAAGGTTTGCAGGATGTGCGCAAACCCAAGGGGGCAGGCAGGACAAGTGAGGCCAGGGGTCAGGCTCGGCCTGGGCACCGTGATGCTTCATTATCAAGGGAGGTCATACACATCCTGCTAGCTTCTTACCAGAGTTTAAGGACAAAGCTGAGTCTGCAACTAGTCCCCTCCAGCTGTATTAATTCACAATCATAGAGCCCTTTTTCCCCACTTGGATCCATTCAAGCACCCAACCACCAAATCTCCAAGGCTTCACCCTACTTTCCCACCTGCTCCATTTTCTTCAACTGCCAGAGAACTTCCCAGAGGTGGAGCGGAGGTCAACAACCGGGGGCCCCTTGGACGGGAGGAGTCACCGTAGCTGCGGACACACACAGGAGCTGACTCGGAAAAGTACCTGCCGCGGAGTCCAGAAGCCACTTCCCAGAGAGGACAGAGGCACCCAATGCTGGGTTCCTGGACCACCACTGATTTGGCCCAGAACCTCAAAGCCTTCCATGCCCATTTCCCAGCATGTGGGAAGGCTAATGACAGCAAAGGAAAATTGCTACCTATTACCCCGCCTGTCATTGCTCTAAGTGCGAATGACTTGACCAACTTGAAAATGCTGTGGAGATTAATGAGTATTTACTGTGTATTTTGAGATAAAAGGTGCCAAGATGACCTCGCAGGGCTGAGGCAAACAATAGGGTGTCAGCTGGGGTGCAGTGAAGATTTGACAGACTGTTCCTTGATCTGGTCAACAGAACTTTAAATTTTTGTCAAGGTAGAACATTTTAGATAACAATTATCTTATTTTTTTTTTCTTTGTAAAGTACCTCAACCTCACTCCTTCCAAGCCAGAGGCATCATGAACAGCTGTGTTGGAATACAAAACCCACTTCTCCCAGCTGAATTGTTCAGGACTGCAATTTAAAAACAGAGTGAGCATCTTTTCGATTCGTCTTCACACCATGCCTACAAAGGGGATAGTAGCTAGCTTCTTTCTTTTCTTTCCTTCTCTTTTTAACAAAACAAGTAAAATTTGCAGGGGTTGAGACTCTCCTCAGCTTTTGATCCTGTTCAGCTTTTGCCCTGAACGTCGCCTTTGCTTTTCTTGGCTGGGCTTTATTTCACACTCATTTCGGAAATGGAGATGTTTATTTGCTCAGGGGCCCCTTGGTTGCCTCTCTGCTCAAACTTCAAGAGCACAACAGAAAAGATGGCAACGATCATTTGCAATTGGCCCTCCCAAACCTCGGGTGTCGGTAAGGGAGGGCAAAGCAGGCTAGAGGAGGCCTTGGCTGCCACGCTCACAAGAGCAGCGTGAAGAGGAGGAAGTGGGAAGAGGCCCGGTGCCTGCGGTGGAGACTATCAGCCAAGTCAGCACCTACAGGCTGGTGAAGGCAGCCAAAGAGCATGTGCCTGGTGGCCCACAGGGAAACTGCCAGAGCAATCAGTAACCAGGGGCTGGCGGGCCGAATTTCTGCCCACTGTCTGCTCTCCTGGACGCTGTCGGTGACATAGACATCCTTTGGGGTCGGGAGGCTGCTTCTCGTGGGCCTAAAGTCTCTGCCTCGTTCTCTTTTCCACCTTCTCCCTCAGCACCATGCTTGGATCCATAGTCTTCTTTGAGTCCCTGATACATGCTGGTTCCCCTCGAAATCAATTCCCAGGGGCAAGGGTGTCCACAGTTTAGCTTTTACCCTTAAATCATTTTGATTTTTTGACCTGTTTACGGCGCCACGTTTCCTACCTACTTCCCATCTTGCATTGTCGCTTGCTGTCTTTGGCATCCTTTTCCTTCTTCCTCCTTTTTGGGCCAACCCGTTGACGGTCATTCCACAAAATGGTTGAACAGTGAATTTCCTGTCTGATAAACTTAGCCTTAAAACAAGTTTAGTTGCAACAGTCTTGAGCCCTATTTCAGAAGTGATGAGCAACGTGCTTTGAAACATCCAAGCCTGTCGCCTCTCTGAACAGACCTAGGGCCCTGTTTATCTCATTCTGTGACTCATTGACCTCTCTGACTCTGGTTTCCATGTTGTGAGATTACCTTGGAGTTAGTTGTGAGATGAAGACCTACTGACAGAGGTTCAAGTTGATAGTGATCATAACTCCATTAAACTGCAGACAGAAGGCTGACATGGTTTCTTACCCGTCAGTAATCAGCACCCACAGGACTGAAGTGCTTTCCAAGACTCGGGATTTGCTGGGGGGTCCTCATAGTTAGCAGCCCACAGGGGGAAGGGGACACCCAAAACGAGCCTATTCTGTGAAGGTGGTTTGCACATTTTTGTAGTTTGGCCATCATTTTGGCAAGATAGAAATCCCCAAGGGCCAATTTACCCCACCGGCCACCCCCTACAAATGCAAAAACAAACAAACTTAAGTTTGTTTATTGAGAAGAAAACCAAAGCTTTGGCAGAGGACAGGGACAATGTCTTCAGATCCCCAGGACCTCATGATCTCAAAATATATTTATTGAGGTCCTTTGATTATTCTGAGGGTTAATCACACATGATTTTCCAATCCTTTCGATCTTGGCACTGTCCTTGGAGGGTAAATCTCTGTCCTAGAGCACAACCAGGTAACAGATCATGGGCAGACTAAATTCTTGATTTTATAAAACATGGAAGGAGAGGCAAAAGACCAACAGGAGCCTGAGCCTCTCCAATGCTTAGAATTAATTAATTGATTCGTCCATTGATGATTTTTAAAGATGTTTCCCTCTAAAAATTGGTGGAGAGACACGGGTGGGTCCAAAGGGGTTGCCAAGATGGCCAGAAACCCAAATACTGTTACAGGCAAAACTCTTGGCATAAGAGCAAAGAAAACTGGGCCATGGGATTGGACTGTGTTTCTGAGGTTGCGTCAACAGTCTCCTGGGCCACAGCTTTTGCTTGCTCAGAATGCAATTTGTTCAGGCAGTGCAGCTGGGGGCAGCAGGGCTTCGGGGACAAAAGCCTTGGCTGGTGAGAGAAAATCAAAATAATCCCCATTAAGTTCCCATTATCTTAAAAATTAGAAACCCTAATGAGAAGCTTCCAGAGCAAGCGGAGCAGCAGGAGGGCCCCTCTGATGAACGCTGTCCTCTGGGAGGATGTCACTGGCACGGTGGGCAGGCTGACTGCCCCAGCGCCTCAGAGCAGTTTCCCCGGAAGCAGCCAAGATGGATTGGGCGCCCCTGGACTCAGAAGCCATGAACAGACAGAGAAGCAGCCCAGAAGCGAGACCAACACCCCAAAGGAGACCCTGGGCCTGAGGGGTGATTGTCTTTAACCCCGCATATTGTTAACTGTTCCTCAGACGCTGAACAAATTTACCTTGGAAGGTCCCAGGTTCTAAGTATGGTGCCACCTAAAGGCAGGTAAAATGCCCGGTAAATGTTGTCAGCCTGTGTTCCCCTCAGATTTCAGGTGGAGGAGCCTCTTACATACAAGAAGGTAGCTGGGGATGCTTGCTCCCCCGGCAGTGAGCTACTGTGGAAACACTGCTCTCACAGCCCTGGCAAATGGCCTCCAGGGTTTTCTGTCCAAACACTACATCTCCTCACCAGCTCTGCATCACATCTTGACGCTGCATGGCCCAGTATTATCACATCGTGCAGTGGCACTGGGCCAGGAGTGTGCCTGGAGTGCTTAGCACCATACAGGGAGTCTGCGGGGCCTGCAGGCTCCCTTCCCTGCACTCCTCCTGGAGCATAGGAGATTATCAGGCGGCAAGTCATGGTGTTGTTATTATTACCCTGATGTGTAATAAATCTACATGGTGCAATAAATTAAGGCAAGGCTCCATTCTCACTTTACACACTGCCAATAGTTTTATTGTAACAGCTCGAAGATGTGAGTTTTCCTTTTTAGGCAGAGCAGAGGAAGCTGTGAAATGTGAAGAGAGAACAAAAGGAGATGAATGTAGTTTGCAAGACAGGTTTTGTACGCCCGATGGCTCATCAGGACATCCAACACCTAACATTTTTGTGCTGAATGGTATCAGGAAACTGGGATGCCTTACAATGCCCACAAGAATTCATTTGAATTTATTTTCATATCAATGTATCTGCATTCTGCAGAGCCGAATTCTCTAACAAGACTTTCAGCGCTTTTCTTTCAGGGGTGAACCTGAGCTGATTGTAAGATCACAAATGGGTTTGGGAACTCATTAAAGTCAGCAAATGAGCATTAGGGAGGTAGTTGCATAGGCTGAGATTGTGATAATCTGTTCATTTTGGCAATTACAGCTCAGGGGATGAAGAGGGGGGTGGCAGGACCCTACAACTATACGCCCCCCCAGGAAGATTATGATTCATCTCAGAACCCTGTCCAGAGACGCACACGCTCTGGCTTTTCTTCCTTTACACCATTCACCTCAGTTCTACAGGAGGCAAGGGAAGGCCTCGAGAAAGGTTTGCCCTCTACCCCTTGCCAAGTTCAAAGCCCAGGCAAGGCCTCCAATCATGTCCCCACCGTACCTGACACTTAATGACACTTAATGCATTTTGTCAGGCATCCTGTTCTTGGTAGCAAATTGTTAGTCATTCAAGATTTCTTAACCCTCTGGTGTGAGAGCCTTCCTTTTATCTTCTTCCTCTTCAGGTCTCACGGGTCTGTGCTTTACGTGTCATTGTAGCCCCTCAACGCTTATTATGCTGTTGAGCACATAGTTGACACTTAACATATAAGGACTGTTAACATAGGACTGTTGATGGGGCGCCTTGGTGGCTCAGTTGATTAAGCGTCTGCCTTTGGCTCAGGTCATGATCCCGGAGTCCCAGGATGGAGCCCAGCATCGGGTTCCCTACTCAGTGGGGAGTCTGCTTCTCCCTCTGCCCTTCACCCCACTTGTGCCCTCTCTCTCTTTCTCTCAAATAAATAAATAAAAATCTTTAAAAAAAACTGAATGTTGTTGAGTTGACTTTCAAAACAGTCATCTAGCTCATTCTATGACTACCAGCTCTGTCCCCCCAGTTTACCATCATCCCAGTATTGTCCTTAATGACCTTCCAGTCCAAAACAACTGACTCCCTTGGTACTCCCCTTGGCAAAACCCTAATGCTCACCCTTTTACTCCTCCTTAGAAAATCCCATACTTCTTCATTGTAGCAAATGCTAAGACAGGAGATTTCATTCTCTGAGCTTGGATGGTCTCATGAATTCTATTTTTCTCTTCTAGGTTTTTCCCCTAATACTTTCTACTTCTGGTTAATCTGTAACAAGCTTAATCAGTACAAACTCTGGAAGAGCTGAGGTCATAACTTCTGAATCTGGTTTGAATTTGGGATTTGCTCCTGCAACTCAAAATTAATGTTATAAATTTACTGGAAGTGTGTTTTCTACTTTCTGGCCTCAAACTAATATTTTTTACACACAAAGATTGCTATCTGGTTCAATTAAGTTATTAAATGAAAAAGAAATTTCCAACTCCTTCCCTGGCCTTTCCCTATCTCACCATTGCCCCGCCCCCCACTGGAGTTACTGGCAATGAGAAAGATGCGGTCCTTGCTTGAATTCCCCTTAGGTTGTATCATTGTTTGGAACTTATTGGTTCTCATCCAGAAGCAGACAGGGACAAAGCAAGGAGTTACTGTTTTAACTCAGCCATATAAAGTAGCACAGGGGCACCTGGGTGGCTCAGTCCGTTAAGCATCTGACTCTTGATCCCAGCTCAGGTCTTCACCTCAGTGTCGTGAGTTCAAGCCCATGCCCAGTGAATGCTAATGAATATTCATCGAGCACTTCTGTTGTTCCCAGTACTGTATTGTCCATTATATTATCTCATTTAACTTAATTCTTGCCCTTTCAGGTAGTATCGATGTTTTCATTTTATAAATGAGGAAGCAAATGTTTAAAAGTACTAACTAGGTGACCTGTGTTGAGTGGTAGAACCAGATTTTTGGATACTAGGTCTACTGTTCTTTTCATTTCGTCATGTTTCCTCTTGTCTGCTTCTTAACTGTATGCTAATAGAATCCTATATGCAAGAACTAGAAATCCGTACAAGATGGCGGCTCTTAAAAGAACCTACAGAGCACAAAATCCCATTACAGCAAATATTATTCTGACACAACCCCATTCTAGAGCTGGCCCTGGCTCCTGGGTTTCATCCAGTAAATACTCAAGTGATACTTCACGAGCGTTTATACAAATTTCTCAGTGGAAATTTGGCATTTAGGACATCTCTAAGATTGGGTCCAAGTGTTAAGCAAAGAAACAGGAAGACTGATAGTAAGATGTTGGTTGTATGTTCCTTTATGCTATAGCTTCTAAAAGTTATCCTCATTTAATTGGTTGTAAACAAAATTGAAAGTACCGTGAAAGTACCATGAAAATAGTACCTTTAAAAGGGCACCTGGAATCATAATGTCAATTCAAGATAAAACTGGGGGTTAGTAAATAACCATTTATGTGTCCTACAGAAGTATGTTTCTCAGCATTGACTATGTGTCAGTTACCATTATGAATTTTTATGTATTATTTCATCTTCACAACAACTCAACGAGGTAAATGCTATTTTCATTTTATACACAGAGAAACTCAGGCTCAGAGAGGTTAAGTAATATGACCAAGGTCACATAGCTGATGAGTGGCAGGACTAGAATTTGAACTCACTCACACAGGATGATTCCAGAGCCTACATGTTTAGTCACACTTAGAGTTGCCAGATAAAATACAGAAAGTCCTGAATTTCAGATAAACAAACTCCAAATATTGCATGGAGCATATTTATACTAAAAGCATATCTGTTGTTTATCTGAAATTCAAATTTAACTGGACATCTTGTCTTTTTACTCGTCAAATCTAGCAAACCTAAGCACACTATGTTGCCTTCTATAAATTCATAGATCTATCTATATTCAGGTTGCTTAATTCAGTGCTTTACATGTGCTTGAATTTTATTACAGAATAAATTACATTAACTTATATCCACAAAGCTGCGGCAAGCCCTCTTGGATTCCTTTTCCCTCCATTTATTGATGGCTGGGGACAGCCTTCTCCTTGATAGCACAGTTCAGTGCAAGCTTTTCTCTCCTGATAAGAAAAAACTTTGCTTGCTGTTGGCGCATTCTGGCCTCCTGCCTACATTGGGCTTTCCCTTCAGTGGCCGGCAGTGTCCTCCCTGGTGCTCATCCTTATCCAACTTCCTTGCTGCAGAAATCCTTGATTCTTTCTAGGAGTTAGAGTGCCGAGTGGCTGCATAGATGCTTCCTTCCAGATGAGTGTTCCCAGGAGGTAATGGAAAAGGAGTTGTCTGCCTCTTAGCAGAAAGGGGCCCTGCATATAAAGTCTGTGGTATAAAACATATAAATAGGCAGTGCATACACCCCAAAACAAACAACTCTTGCTTATCTGTGTGTGCACTCTCCACTCCAATGTAGTTCCCCACAATGCACGACGTGCACCTGACTGCCTCCTGTTACCACCCAAACGACCTGTGCTGCAGAAATAGAAACTGCCTTTAATGGCCACTTAGGAGACACATGGATTGCCCCCCAGATCACAAATGCATTAAAAAACAAATATAAAGGGCTTTGGAATTAGCTCATGTTTATTATCTTTTAGTAATATGAATAACTGAAAAGTGACCACCTATTGACAAGCCTGGATAGTTACAGAATCACCCTGATAGTCCAGGTTTTTTAAATATTTCAAATGGCATGAATTTTTATGAGCCCCGGATGAAATAATGATAGATAATATTTATTATAACATAAAGCAACATCTTGTCATCGTGTGATAGGCTCCGTGACAGCACTTTACATGCCCGATCACATGATTTTTACCAAAACCCTGTGAAATTCTGTACTTTTATTATATCACAGGTAAGAACACAGAGGCTGCAAGAGGTTAAGCAATTTGCCCAAGGTTGCACAGTTGGTCAGTGGCAGAACTTGCATTTAAACCCATGTAGTCTCACTCCAGAGACCACATGCTTAATTATGAGCAATAATGCCTCTGTGGCATCAGATCAGTAGACATAGCTTCTGCAGTGAAAAAGCAGTTTTGGTTTTGTTTTTAAATTCAAATTTGTTGTTAACTCTTTCATTCTGAACGCATGAGGTGTTCTCTTTCCGAAAAAGTAAAGGATATCCAGGCGGAGAAAAGGTGGGTGGCAAATAGCCAAACTGGTCAGGATTAAATTAGATTATTAAATCCCTACAAACATACAACCTACTAAGACTGAATCATGAAGAAATAGAAAATCTGAGCAGATCAATTACTAGTAAGGAGACTGAATCAGTAATCAAAAACCTCCCAATGAACCGAAGTCCAGGACCAGATGGCTTCCCTGGTGAACTCTACTAAACATTCAGAGAAGAATTAATACCAATCCTTCTCAAACTCTTCCAAAAAGATAGAAGAGGGGGGAGTACTTCCAAACTCATTTTATAAGGCTGGCATTACCCTGATACCAAGACCAGACAAGGAAGCCACAGGAAAAGAAAATTACAGGCCAAGATTCCTGATGAATATAGATGTAAAAATCCTCAACAAAACATCAGCAAACTGAATTCAAGAACACATTAAAAGGATCATATATCATGATCAAGTAGGATTTGTTCTAGGGATGCAAGGCTGGTTCAACAACTGCAAATCAGTCAGGGTAATACACCATATTGACAAAATCAATAGATGCAGAAAACAAATAAATAGAAATAGATAATAAATAGAAAACATATAAATAGTATTCAACATCCATTTATGATAAAAACAAAGAGGGTATAGAGGGAACAGACCTTAATATAAAGGCTACAAAAGACAATCCCACAGCTAGTATCATAC
Organism: Leptonychotes weddellii; assembly: GCF_054177405.1. Lineage (NCBI taxonomy): Eukaryota > Metazoa > Chordata > Mammalia > Carnivora > Phocidae > Leptonychotes > Leptonychotes weddellii. Next base: position 85,909,287 of record NC_138372.1, read on the forward strand.
TCAATGGTGAAAATCTGAAAGCTCTTCCTCTAAAATCAGGAACAAGAAAGGATGCCCACTTTCACCACTTTTATTTAATACAGTTTGGAAGTCCTAGCCAGAGCAATTAGGCAAGAAAAGGAAAAAAATAGTCATCCAAGTTGGAAAGGAAGAGGTAAAAGTGTCACTATTTGCAGATGACATGATATTACATATAGAAAACTCTAAAGTTTCCATTGAAAAACTATTAGGTTAAATGAATTCAGTAATGTTGCAGAATACAAAATCAATACACATGCACAAAAATTTCTATACTAATAATAAACTATAAGAAAGAGATTTACAATGCACACACACCCCTCCCCCACCCATAGGAGAAAACTTAGAAGGTAAGCTCCTTCACATAGGTCTGGTGATGATTTTTCTAAATCTGACACCAAAGATAAGAGCACCAAAAGCAAAAATAAACAAGTGGGATTACATCAAACTAAAAAATTTCTGCCCAGAAAAGGAAACCATCGACAAAATAAGAAGGCAATCTACTTACTGTGAGAAAAGATTTGCAAATCATATATCTGAAAGGGGTTATTATCCAAACTATACAAAGAACTCAAGCAACTCAATAGCCAAAAAAAAACAAACCCTAAAAAAACCAAAAAAAAATCTGATTTTAAAATGGACAGAAAGTCTAAATAGACACTGTTCCAAAGAACAATGACAAGACATTGTTCTTGCCAACAGGTACATGAAAGACGCTCAACATCACTCATCATCAGGGAAATACAAGTCAGAACCACAATGAGATATCACCTCACACCTGTCGGAATAGCTATTATAACAACAACAACAACAACAATAAGAGAAAACAAGTGTTAATGAGGATGTGGAGAAAAGGGAACCCTGTGCGCTGTTGGTGGGAATGCAAATTGGTGCACCCACTATGGGAAACTGTATGGAGGTTCCTCAAAAATGAAAAACAGAACTCCCATATGATCCAGTAATTCCAGTACTGGGTATTTATCCAAAGTCAATGAAAACCTAACTCAGAAGGATACCTGCAACCCCATGTTCACTGCAACACTATTTACAATAGCCAAGCTATGGAAACAACGTAAGTGTCCATGGATGGATTAATGGGTAAAGAAATTTATATACACACACACAGACACACACGTATGTGAAATAAGTCAGAGAATACAAATACTATCAAATCTCTCTTTTATTTGGAATCTGGAAAACAAAACAAAACAAAACAAAACCCAAGCTCATAGATACAGAGAACAAATTGGTGAGGTGAGATGGGGGTGGGAGAGTAGGAGAAATAGGTGAAAAGGGTCAAAAGGTTAAAAAACAAACTGGATGCTGTATGACTAGTACCCAACTCATACCACACGTGACCCACCACACGAGTCCGTCAGGCAACACCTGTTGTCTCTGCCCTGCTCAACTGGACAAGTCTCCTGATCGCTCGGTTGCATGTCCCAGCGATCTCAAGTTGCCGCAAAGGATTCTAAGTGCTTACTCTTGTTTTCTGCACTTAATGTCAACCGGTGCTATGATCTGAATGTCTGTATCCCCCTACAATTCATATGTTGAAATCCTAGCCCCCAAAGATGATGATGGTATTAGGAGGTGGGGACTTGGGAGACCTTGCTTAGGTCATAAGGGTAGAGGTCTCACGAATGGGACTGGTGCCCTTATAAAAAAAGGTTGCAGAAAGATCTCTAGCGCCTTTCACCAGGTAAGGACACAGCAAGAAGGCACCACTGTAAACCAGAAAGCAAGCTCTAACCAGAATGTGACCTTGCTTTACTTTGATCTCAAGACTTTCAGCCTCCAGAACTTGAAAAAGAAATTTCTGTTGTTTACAAGCTATCCAGTCTGTGGTGTTCTGTGACAACAGCCCGAATGGACCAAGACAACTGGTAATAAAAAAATTTTGTGGGCCAGCACCAGTTTGTGAACCATACTTTGAATAGCACTAATAAAGAAAAGATCAGCTTAGCACGTAATTAATTAAAATATACAAAAATGTTAACGAATTAGATGGTTGGCTTATATTCTCTCCTTAGCCCTCCCTCTACAACACACACACACACACACACACACACACACACACACACACCCATTCCTGAAATATTTATTGAGAACCTACAATATGCCTCCTATATTCTAGGCTTTGAAAATACAGTAATGAAGAAAACAGATCAAGTCCGTGCCCTCTGGGAATTTATATTCTAATCTAATCAATGTTTTGACACCCAAAGGTCTGTGTTCCTGTTTGAGATCTTGCCAATTAATAGCTCTGTGCTTCTGTGCAATTCATTTAATCCCTTTAAGCAAGTTTTCCCTTCTGCAAAATGAGACTTATACCTACTTTAATGATATTGTTGGTAGGATTAAATTAGGTACTGTAGAGTCATTTTGGAAACTGTAAAATGGTATACCCATGCCAGGTCCTTTGTATTTTTTTTTTTTGCAACAAGCAGAAAGTAGCAAGCACTGTTAAGATTTGTTGACTAAATGTTTGTAAGGTCCTATATGTGTGAGGTATATTTTTTGTGTAAAATATGCCTGCTCTTCAAATCCTTAAAACCACTGCACCAACAAGAAAAGTGTATTAGGTATTGCGGGGCATAGCATATGTAATTCTACTCTTGGGTTACAGGTTTCCAAGAATCCTGGTCTAAAAACACATTTTCTAAACATTGATTGGATGGAAGCCTCTTTTTATTGATTTGTATCACAATCTGAATGCTTTTTTTTTTTTAAAGATTTTATTTATTTATTTATTTGACAGAGAGAGAGAGAGAACAAGTAGGTAGAGAGGCAGGCAGAGGGAAAGGGAGAAGCAGGCTCCCCGCTGAGCAGGGAGCCCGATGTGGGGCTCAATGTGGGGCTCGATCCCAGGACTCTGGGATGATGACCTGAGCCGACTTATCACCGACTGAGCCACCCAGGTTCCCCAATCTGAATGCTTCTTAAAGGGCCCTTCCATAAATTGACCGTCAGAGTAGCGAGCTGTGTTGGTCCTGCTAGTTCTAAGCATACCTGCGCTCTCTAGGATTATGAGATAGAACGGAGTTGTAAAAGTGCCCTAAGTTGGGAAGTGTTTGGAAGAAATTCTCAGTGAACAGTAGCATGAAAAGCAGTATAGTTAGTCTGTTTCTCTTCAAAATTTGAATCTCATGTTAGGAAATGTCATGGTTATGTTTTTGTTTTAATTTTAAGGTCAGTTCATTGAGTCCAGTGATGAAAGCTAGCAAAAGAATATGCTCCTGAAAACGATTTTTTCTTAGAAAAAAAAGAAAGGCAAATCACCACCCTCTCAGCACGCTGTGGCAGTCAAGCTCTGCAGAGAGGAAGATCCATTCGCCAGTCCAGTCACTCTCTGGGTCAGCGGGATTGTAGGTGAGATCGTCCTCACGTGCAGCTCCTGGAACAAAGACTCATCCACTTCCACGTTGTTTCTAGCATCCTCCAAGAACTGGCTATTAGTTGTGTCCTGATTATGATCTATTTCAAAAAGCTGTTTCCTGCCTCATTTTTTCCCCTGCTGGTTCTTCTTTCATTCATTGCTTCTTAATTTCCAAGAGCGCGGCCCCAAACCTGGCGTTCCAACTTAAGAAATTCTCAGTTGTAATAGGAGTGCTGTGAAATAATTGCTTTTTGGCTTCTGCTTCTTGTCCTTTTTTTGTTTCTCCCCAGTATAAGGACATTCTCTCTGAGGTTCAGTGATTGTACTCAGAGTCAGAGAGAGGCATAAATGCTCTTCAGAGAAATAGCGATAATTTTAAAAATAGGGTGGAGTCCTGATTTGGCCACTGCTTTAGAGAGGTGGTTCCGTCAAGAACACAGGATGGACGGAAGGGAAAGGAACTAAGCAGGAGACCAAAGAGGAGACTACAGGAAAAGTCTGGACTAGAGGTAATCAGTCATGGCGGTGGAAGGAGAGAGGAGTGGCTGGTAGAAGAGACGTTGTGTAGGAAGGACCTCTACCCGTCTGTCCGATATAGGAGCCCCCAGCCATATGGGCCCATTTAAGGCTAATTTAAATTCGTTGAAGTTAAATAAGATTGAAAATCCAGTTCCTCAGTCGTGTTAGCCACATTTCAAGGGCTTGATAGCCACATGGGGCTATTGGACAAGACTATGTAGATAAAGAACATGGCAGAATGTTCCACTGGATGGTGCAGATTGTTATACTTTGGGGACTGACGGGGCACAGGGATGGGGAAGATTACAGGCAGCTGAGGCTTGGTGGCTGAGTAACTGAGAAAGATAGTGTCACGAGTAGAAAAGGCAAAATCAGGAGGATTTAGGAGGAAATATGTCATTTAGTTTCTGTCAAACACCAGGTAGGATAAAGTGTGTACACAAATGCATGGTGTCCTCAGTCAGTGGAGAAAAAAAAAAAGGGCAGGTAAAATAAAGGCCCCAGTGGGCTATCCCAAGACTTATAAAGAGGCCCTGGCAGAGTCCAGTTGGCTTATCCCCTGCTGCGCTCAGTTTCTCTCCAGTTTGCATAGCCCCCTCAAACTCCCCCCAGACCAACAGCTCAAGTATGCTGTGACAGGGCAAGAGCCCGAGGGCCCTGCTGGTTCCTCAGTTCCATGGCTCCTCCCTGAACCCATTTTTCTCACAAATGCCTTCGCTTCCTCTTTCCCAACCACCTCACTCAACCTTCCCCATGCTTGATCCTTGGAAAGTCCCCTTTCCCCACTTATTCGACTGCTTCCTCCTGAACAATTCTTTCTCACAGGGACCACCAAACCACTGACCCCACCGCTTTTTTACTTGCCTCTCTTCCTTCCCAGCTGAGATTCCAAGGTCTGTTACTATAACCATTCCCTGGTGTACACTCCCTCACCCCCTCATTTACTTTCATCAGCAAACCCAGCCCGGATCAAATCCAACCCTCCTGCAGTCCCCCAAGCAATGGCATGTGGCTGAAGAAAACCACACAACCTTGCTGAATGGTCTCACTTTCAATATAGGACTGCCAACTCAATAGGGCCCTCAGCGCTGTCCACACTATACTTCTCCAGTAACTCTTCCACCCTTCAGGGGAATTCTTGCTCACCTTCTTCTAGCTCCTTAAATAGCCAATAGCCCCTCCCCATTCACAGTTTTTCATTGCACAGAATAAAGGAAAGCACACAGCCCAGATCTATCTCCTCAGACCCAATGAGGTATCCGGCACATTCAGTACTCCATGCAAACGGGGAAAACGTGCATGGTGTGTGTGTGTGTCTGTGTGTGTGTAGGAGGGTGGGGAGGATGGCTAAAAGGCACCACTCTTCCAAGTGGAGTAATTAGAAAAGGTGCCCCCCCCCACTTCCTCCAGGCTGCCATGGCCTCACAGCTGGGTTGGCAGAACAGGGGCTGGATATTAGCTCCCACCTGTCCCCTTCTGCTCTGCAGTGGTCTGAGCATGCCACCACCAAATGGACTACCTGACCTACCTGCATTTGCATCCACAGACTTTGCCTTCTCCCCCCAAATAGTGTGTGAACATACTGTCCTTGCTCCTATCCAAGGCCACAACCTTAACTTCCATGCTAGGTCTCATTGCTTCATATCTTCTTGAGGACAATCTTTCTGCACTTGTCTCCTCTTGTCTTCTGTTCCATCACATTTGCCTCTCTGAAGGATCGGTCCAGCATACCAACAAAGGAAAACATCTCCCAACTTAAAATACTCTCCCTTGATCCCAAATACTCCTGGGGCTACTACCCTTTTCTCGGTTACTCTTTATAGCAAAGCTCCTCAAGAGCTGTTTAGACTTGCTATAAACATTCTCTTTTCCGCACTTCCCATGCTCTGTTAACACACCCTAATCAGACTTTCTCCCCTACAACACCATTGAAACTGCTTTCATCAAGGACGTTGGTAACCTTCATCCGGCCAAATCCAGTGTTCAAACTCTGTCCTCAGCTAACTTGTTTCAGCAGTATTTGATAAGAGTGATGACTCCCACCTCCCAGAAACAATTCTCTTATCTTCCATCACTCACCCTTTCCTGGTATTCCTCTGATCTGACTGGTAGCTCCTCCTCCTCTTCTACTTAATCTCCAAGTGTTGGATTCCTCTTAGTCCTCTCCTCCAGCTACTCTCCCTAAGTGCTTTTATGTAGATTTCAGGCGTAAAAAGCATCTACGTGCTGATGAATCCCAAATTTATATCCAACTGTTGTACTCAACGTTCCATGTGGATATATAACAAGCACCTTATGTAACATGTACAAAACAGAACTCCTGATTTCCCCCATCCCCAAATTTCTCCTGTTTGAGTCTTCCCCATCTTCTGAAATGGCACCACCATTAACCCATCCTTCAGGACCTGAACCTAAGAATCATCCATGATGTTTTTTCCTTCACACACTCTCTGCCAAATCCATGCCAATTCAAAATGTATCTGAATAGCCTTCTCACTCCTTTGTTGCCATCCTATTCCAAGTTACCACCACCAACATCCTTAGTGGTCTTCTTGTAGACATTTGTGCTTCCCTACTGTGTATTTTACACATTAATATGTGTAAAGAATATGTGCATGAATAACTTTTAAAAATGTGAATCAGATGTGGTCATTCCTCTGCTCACCCTCCCATGGCTTTCAGTTGCTCTTACAACAGCCCACAAGGCTCCACAGGATCTAATCCTTCCACACCTCTCTTCACACCTGCTCTCTGGCTAGCTGGTTCCATTCAGCCATACTGGCCTTTTGCTGTTCCTGCAACCTACCGGGTGTATTATTCTCACCTCTGAGTTTATGGCTGATTATCTTTCAGCTTG
>NC_138372.1:85916159-85940340 GCF_054177405.1 Leptonychotes weddellii
CCCCACCCCCGCCCCGCGCCTAGAACAGTGCCTGGCACTTACTAGGTGCTCAATTAGTACTTGTTGAACGATTGCATTCCCTCCAAAATTCTATTCCTCCTGAATCTTCGGACCCTTCCTCATTTCGTTTCCCGCCTTACGCAGCCTCCCACCCAGCCCTCCGCAAGGCCCCAATACCCCGCTCCTCCTACACGGTTCTCAGTTCCCACCACCCTCTTCTGCGCGGCTCCTTTAAGCGGACTCCGGAAAGCGGCGGGGAAGGTGGGACCGAAGCCTTGCTGACGCCGACTCGGAGGGGCGGGGCGGAGCTGGGGGCGGGGCCTGCGTGCTGCGTGCGTGCGCGTTCTGGAGGCGCCGCCGCTGCCGCCGCTGCCGAGGCCGCCGCCGCCGCCGCCGCCGTCGCCGCGCAGAGCCGGAGCAGGAGCCACGGCCGAGAAAAGGGAGGAGGTGGAGGAGGAGGTGGAGGAGGCGCCGGACCGGGGGGGTGAGTGAGGGGCGGGGAGCCCGAGTCGGCCCCAGAGGGAGCCGGGGGCGCGGGTCGGCCGAGCCAGGGCTGAGGCGGCTCATGTCGCCGGTCAGTCCCCTGGCTCCCCCTTCCTCCTCCGCGTTCCCTCGGTGTCCGGGGCGGCGGCCCGGGGGCCTGGCCGGAGGGAGGGGCCGGGGCTCCGGGAGGCCCTGCCGCCGCCGCCAGGGCCAGAGCCAACCACGCCCGCGGACCGAGCCGGTCGACTGTGGCTGGGCCTGCGGGAGACGGACGGGAGGGGCCCGGGCCGGGTGTGGGAGAGAAAGAGGACATTGTGTCCCCCACCCTCCAACTGCTCGAGGTGTCATGGCACAAGCCCATTTCCCTCGCCATCTCCTCGGACACAGTGCCCTCGCCACTCAGTGCCCGAGAGATACAGAGGGTTAGACATCGCTGCCTTTTTTCTCTTCTTGCATGTCCCCAGACTAGGGTCAGACCTTTCCTCAAACCCAGCTCTCCCCTTGGGGGTCACGCGAAGAGGGAGTTGGAGGGTTGGGTGAATTTTCTGCCCTCCTCCCTCGCTGGAGAAGGTGTAGGTAGACGGGAGCGTTGCCCTCTCTGCGTTCACTTCTGTCAGGGTCAGGGTCTCCCTTTCCTTCCTTTATCCCCCCAGTGCAGAGGGCTGACATCTCTGCATCCCACTCCACCTCCCAGCCCCTTTCCCGCCCTCTTTCACCCACGTCTTCCGTAGCTTGCCATGTGTACGCCTTTTCGGCGTTGCTCTTCTTGGGTCTGTGCTTCTTCCCTGAATTTTCTTAGGGAAGGGGTCACCGTGTGATTCTTGGCTTCCTTCAGACTGGGGCTGGTAGGAGTGTCGCTTGTCCCCTCAGGAAGTTAAGGACAGTGTCTTCAGCTGAATTGTGTAATTTACTGCTACAGGGAGAAGGTGAGGGGAAGACACTTGTGCCTGAAAAATGGAATCTTCTCTCAGGGCTAAGCACCAAGAGTTTGGGGGACCTTTTGACCTCTTGGGAAAAAGAACTAACGTTGAGTTATGTTATTCCTTTTTGGGAGGGAAGATGGTTTTGCCATTGCTTTGAAGGGAGGAGGGTATAAGAAAAAAGGGAATAACAGGGCAGGAGGTTAATGGGCCACAGCCTTACAGGTGGCCACAGTTTTCTGCTTCCTGGGTGTGGGATGATGATTCTTTCTGTTTTTATCACAGTAAGAGTAAAGTAGCAGCTCTTAGTTTTAACGTGGGGCGCCTACCTTCAAAAGCATGCTGCAGGGCAGTCTCAGAAGGGATGCTGCTGGAAACAGGATTTGGAAACTTTCTTATGGTTTCCTGTCAGTGTGTGGAGGCGGGCATGCGTGTGTGTGTGTGTGTGTGTGTGTGTGTGTGTGTAGTTTTTCTTTCCTTTTGATGTAATTGATATCTGCAGTATTTTGACATAATAGACACTAAATCAGGCCCTGAGCTCTTTTCTGTCTTTATTATGATTTCTTACAACACTTTCTGTTTTGAAGTTATATTTGACTGGTTGAAATTATTTTTGCATTAGTTGAAATTATTTTTGCATTGGTTGAAATTATTTTTTAGTCTGGTGTTTTACTGAACTTTGTTTCCTTGGTATTTTCAATTATGTACTGCAAAATATGATTAGGTGTAGGATATTGAGGATCACAGGGTGCCTGGCACAAGGTGGGCACTCGGTATTTTGTGGATGAATTGAATGATTACAAAGAAGTGGCTAGATATTATATATCTTCCGTCCTTTTGAGAGGTGGCTTATATTAGAATATTGCACTTCCAGTATAAAATAGTAATTCTTAACCTTTTCTAGGCCACTGACACCTTTGAGATTATGATGAAATATATAGTCTCTCTCCCCAGGAAAAAAAAAAAAAAAGTAATAGACTTTTATGCACAAAGTTTTGCATTCAGTTTCAGGGTCGCTCTGAAGCCAAGCATAGATACCTGTCTCAAAAACAAACTGGAATCCCTATTATTCAGTTCCATATTAAAACTGTTTAAAAGCCTTTGTTCACTTTCTATGTAGCCTCAGGAATGACCGTGCCGATACTTACAGGCTAAATTTTGGGTCTTTAGGAACAAGATTTAAGAATAATTGTTATTACAATTTTATGAGGAAAAGGTGTCACTAATAACTACTACCAGTTTTAAGCTAATACATTAATGGCTTCCAAGGAAGTAAGATTGTTGTAGTCACTTTTGGCAGCCTAAAATCATAATCACAACTGACTTATAATTTCTATTGTACTACTTAGTTATATGATCAACACTTGAAAATGTTCACAAATCAAACTATTCATTTTTCCTGTTCTCTTCCGAGCTTGTTTATATGCATGATTTTTCATGTAGTTAATAATTATTGTATCAACATTTAATATTAATTCAACAAATGCTTTTTGAATGCATATTCTGTGAATAAAATCAAGTTCTTGTTGTCATAGAGCTTATATTGTAATCAGGAGAGATGGGCCATAACCAAATAAATGTAGAATATGTTAGATGATAAAGTAGGGTGAGGGGAAAGAGAGAAGCAGTGGCAGGGAAGTCATGAGACTGGAGCAGAGACCTGAAGGAAGTGAGTTAGGTGTGCTCTCTTGGGGAAGGTTATAGGCAGAGAGGACTGCAAGTGCAAAGATCCCCTCGGTGTACTTGGCCTTTTGAGAAGACAGTAAGCAAGAGTGAGTGAGAGAGCTTTAGGTTAGAGAAGTAACTGAGCCTTGTAGGTCATGGTAAGAACTTGGAATTTTACTTTGAATGAGATGAGCAATCAACTATTGGAAGGTTTTAAGTAGAAGAATTTGTGAAAATCCTTCTGGCTGCTATGTGGAAATCAACTTGGTGGGGAGTTGAGGTGGGCAAGAGTGTAGGCAGGAAGACCAATTAGGAGGCTAATCTTTATTTTAAGCCTTTTTCGGAGGTTGCAAAATAGTCCATCTACCTGTTGTTGGGCATATAGGTAGTTTCGGTTTCCCCTTATTAAAATTAAGATGAACACTTCTGTATATGCAACATTTTCTTTCTTTTGGAATATTTTCTTGGGATTGATTTCCAGAGTAAGGACTGCTGAATCAAAGTATATGAATTTACTTGTCTTCTTGATGTATCTGTGAATTCCTTCAAATAGTATGTTGTACTAGTTAAAGTGATAGCCACAGTTGTTGATCTAGTGTTATGGCAATGTCACTTGCCTTGAGTATTATTTAATACTTGAAGAAATCATTTTGGTTATAAAAGAAAAATCTTCTAGATTGTTAGGTTGAATTTTCCAGTAGCTTGAATTTAGAGTTCGTATGTTAGTTCACCTCTCCAGCATTTAACAACAGAGTGCTAATTGTTGGGTATACAGAGATGAATTAGACAGGGTCTTTGTCCTCAGGAAGTTTTACATTCTGTCAGAATCTAATAGTTAAATAACTTAAAAGTCTTGCCCAAGTTTACTACCATCCATGAACTTTGTTATTATATGGCTGATGATCTTTTATATAAAATAGACATTCTAATCAAGCATCTAATTTTTCATGTTGATAATTTCTTTTCTTTTTTTACAAAGGGATTTTTAAATGATACCTGCAATTTATTTAATTTCTGTTTTATGTCTTTAGAATCTTAAAACTGACAGCCCCGTGTTTTGTTCTTTGCAATAAATTATGCAGCTAGTACTTAGTTGAATTTTTAGATTGTTGTAATTCTTTATAGTTATTCAAAACACAGGGACTATTGTTTTGTTAAATAAGGTTAGCTTTGCATCTTTGACATTTTATTTAGTTTATAAGGGAGAACGATACCAGTCTGTTTTGATAGGAATTATACCACTGTGAGGGCATTGCTCAGCATTTCTAGTTCTGAAATCTAGATGGCTTGATTTGGCATGAGCAGGGAACTCCACCATCTCTAAAGTGAGTGAGTTGAATAATTGAGTTACCTGCAAACACCTAGCACTGTGGCTGACACATGCTAGGGATCCAGCTGATGTTCATTGAACCTCAAATAACCTCTAAGTTTCCAGTTCTAAAATTCTCTTATTTTAGTTCAGTCAAAAAATTTGTATAAAGCATTTATATATTAATTTTGTGGTGAATTTAAAATTGTGAACATCATCTTACTTCCTCCTGATGTTCCTTTTCAGATTAAACTCATTAATTTTAAAAAGAGTTATGGCGTATTTCCAAGTATTTTCTGTTCATTCTGATGTCATATATTGCTGCATGACTTAATGCCAAATTCACATCTTTTGGAAGTGATTAGTGTTAAACATAAATATGTTTAAGCTTTCTTATGTTACTGAGATGAAGCATTCACTTCCCCCCACCCCCTTTTTCTGTTCGTGAAATTTGGGGATTACAAGTGGTAGTTTTTATGTACTTTTCAGTCTTTCATGTACATGTACGTGTACTGTCCCATTCAGGTTATGAATTTTTGTAATAGTGATTATGGACACTGAATGATTCACACACTCTTTACAGTCCCCTTCTCACAGTTTTGAGATGAATGGTTAAGAGTCCAGTTTGTTTCAAAGTTAAATGATCCAGAAGAGTATTGAACCTATAAGCTTAGTTTATGATGTACTGATCAGCAAAGCAGTTCAACAGAGAACTATGCCCTGCTCTCGTTTGCACTTGAAAATAGGCCTTTTAGACGTAGAAGGTACATGCGTGCACCAATAAGAAAAGGAAATTGTGTGTGATGATTAAGGTGGAGTTGAAACAAAAAATAGTGTACTTTTATAAGTGGTCTAAAAATACTGGTTTTAATATGATTTTCAGAAATATATGATATGCATAGGGAGGATTAAATGTGTTTTATGAAATTAACTTCAATCAGTAGACAAATTAATGGTTTTTTTTTTTTAAAGGTACTGATGTCTTATTTATTTAGGCTAATTCCAGATAAATCTGGAAAAAACATTTCTTTGCATACCCAGTTTTCTATTTCTAGCCTATGTATGTAGTTCACATTGCTACAGATTGGTTCAAAGTGTGGAATGATAAAGTTAACTAAATTTGGAATTAAATATGTAATCCTGTGTTTGGTTTTAGAATATATTTAAGTTAGTCCATATTTCATAAGAATAGGAATATACTAAACTATACATTGTAACTGGTAAAAGATACTGTTGGATTAATCAAAGCTTGAAGTAAGTTACTTTGAACTCATAAGTATATGTACCTGTAACATTCTATGGTTGTTTACAGTGCTATGTTACACACATTTATTCTGGTTGTAAGAAATAACTTTGCGCAGGATAGAACTCTGGTTTCGTTATCAACCACAAAAGTGTAAAAGTAAGAGAGGCACAAAGAACTGGGTGCAGTTGTTTTTTGGACAAATCCCAAATGCAGCTTGTAAGATTCTAAGTTAGTAGTAGGAAATTATCTCCTGTTGCAGACTGAACATTTCATATCAGTCCGATGTGTAATCTGAAGAGTAAATTCATTCACTGTATTTTCAATGATATTTAAAAATTCATTTATAAACAGGATCATTCTGTTATAGACAAGTTGGCTGTATTATAAAACATTAAGCAAGCAGCCATAACTTAATTATTTTAGCAGTTGAAATTTAGACCGGTCTTTGGAGTTTATGTAGTTTTCAGTATCTAGTCCAAATCTTTGATGTCTTTTGATCTACCTTTTCCATTCCATTGAATGCATGTAAAAATGTTGCATGATTTTATTAATAGATTTCAGATTCAGTCATTGAACAGATGTTTGCATGACCCAATATTAGGTTCTTTGATGGAAACGGAGATGTTAGACTGTAGCTTCTATTTTAAGGAATTTATAGTCTAGTAATTTATTTTGTTTGCCAGAACCTGACATATGTTTTATAAATAAATGTTGGATTTTCATGGTAGAGTGGAAATAGAATGATACTCATTTTCTAAGTAAGATCAGTGTAATACTTTAAATTTTCTCCTAGTTGCTCAACAACTATTTCTGTGGTATATTTTCTTTTTTTCCCTGTGGCTTTATTTTCTAACAGCTTTTTAGTATTACAAGCAAACCAGTTTTCCAGTTTAAAATACAGTAAAATAAGAATTTTTTGCTTAATGCCTGTTTTACTTCAAGACTTTTTGTTTTTGTTTTGGCAAATTGTTTTTCTGCACATATGCCAAATGGTAGGAATTTTTTTTCCTCCTGGTTCAGCTGGCAATTTTAATTCTGTGTTTAATGCAAGAAGGGTTTTTTGTTGTGCTTTTGTTTTTTTTGTAGACCAGCTTAATCTTTTTTTCTACACTGATAAAAATCATCTTTTGCCACTAAAGTTAACTATGCCCTAGAACAGAAATGTGCATGTAGAAAAAAATGGCATCAATGTGCATTTTTAATGAATGTTGGTAGCTTGCCAGCTTTATTTTCAAGTTCCTCCCCACTCCAGACTTAACTATGATGGGCTTATAAGGCAACAGCAGTATACATAGTTAATTTGCAAAACAAGAATAGTTTTTCTGGTTTTTCCCTTTTGCATGTTTTGAGTTAGGATTAATTGGACATTTATTATTCTCAATAGACATACAATAAAACTTAACTGGTGCTTTCTGTTGAAACACTGGCTGACTTTTAGATAGTGAGCCTTGTGCAAGTTTATGAATACTACTGAATTTTGGGTGACATTCTTTACACAGTCTAAAAGTAAGTGTGAGCTAACAGAAAGTGGAAATGAAACAAGTTTGACACTTTCTTTGCACTAGGAAGTGTTTCTTTTCCAAGTAACATGCCTTTGTAGGTTCAGGATCATTTTCAGTGAGTATAGCTGCTTAAAATATTTTTTTTCTTGTTTAAAGTAATTCATGTTCCATTGTGGCAAATTTTGAAAAGAACATAAATGTAAAGAAGAAATTGAAAATCATCTATAAACCCATCACCCAGAAATAATTACTGCTGACATTTTAATGTACACTTTTCTAGTTCTTTCCTTGCATGTATAGATTTTTTAATTAAAAAAATGGAATTATACCTTTATATATACTGTTTCGTTCCTACGTTTTTCTCCGAACAGGATATTGGTCTCCTAGCTTGGGACTTTTAGGTTGATTCTTTATAATACTATTTTAAATAACACTGGAGCAAACATTTTTGTACATTTATCTTTGATTGCATCTCTGTTTTTTTTTTTTTCTTCCTTTAGGATAGATTCCCAGAAGTGGGATAACTGGATCAGAGGGTGGTTACCCTGTGTATAAGAGTGTGTGTCTCACTGCACCTTCAATGGCATTGAGTAGGTCAGTTTTTACAATCTTTGCCAATTTGATAGATATCTGTTACAATACGTGGGTGGTGATCGCAGTATCCTCTTATTATTAATAATCTGTAAAACCATCATAGTGTATGATTGGTAATTTGCAATCATCTTTGAAAAAGTTGGTTGGAATGAATTTCTTTGGAAATATTTTAGGTGAAAGTAATCTTTGTGACAAAAAAGGACATTCCTTGAAATTGCAATTTGAGCATTGTTCTTTTATTGGAAAGAAATAGCATTTTAATGTTCTCCCTTTACTAAACTGGCAAACATGAGAAAGCTTATTGTATACTATGCAGTAGGTGGAGATATCATGTAAAACTAAATTATTTCAGATAGATGAGGGGGCTAGTCACATAGTTCAGACCAAAAAAAAAAAAAAAAAAAAAGCCAACTGACTTAGGGTTTGGAGCAATGTTTCTGGACTTAGGCAGCCCGGGTTCAAATCCTTGCTTTGCCACTTAACTAAGTATATGATTTGTGGCAACTTACTGAGTATATAATGTGAGATAACTTACTAAATGTATGATTTGATGTTTCTCAACTTTGGCTTTCTCATCTTTACAAGGAGAATAATAATACCTACTTCATAAGTTTGCTGAGAGGATTAGAAATAATATGTAAAACTAACTGCTTGGCACATAGTAGGCATTTAATAAGAGCCAGCTGTTGTTAAATTTGGGGGTTTTTTTTGCCCGTTTGGGGGGGTGGGGCAGGAGATATCATTTGTGTGTCCTTGTTTACATGAATAAATGCAGAGATGCAAAAGGGCCATGAGCAGTGGCAGCTGGAGGGGAGTGGTAGACATTCTTTATGGTAGGAATGGCATGAGCCAAGATAGAAAGTTCAGGACAAGTTGGAGGACAGGAGATTGATTTGACAGAAGCCTGAGCTTGTATAATTAGAAAATACGGTGATAAGGCTGTAAAGATTTGTTGGGCTAGACTGTAGAAGTCATTGAATGCTAGGTTGAGAAGTACAGACTTTTATTTAGGAGCACAAGTTTTGATATGAGGAAAATGACCCAATCAGAGCATTCATCTTTTGGAAGATGAATCTGGGTACAGAATACAGAGTGAATCCAGGAAGAAAGGCACTGAGGGCAAGGAGGCTGGCTTGATAACAAAGGTAAGGCAAATCTGAGGGTTTAATGGAAAACAAGAGGGTAGGTTTTGGGGAGAGTTGCTGGGAGTTGCTGTTGTGGAAGTCTCTGGGTCTTTAAATGTACTCAGTTTGGAGATGAAATTCAAAAGAAATAGTCTGTGCCTAAGGGATAGGCTAAATGGAGTTAGGAACCACTGAAAGAAGGTAGGACTCACCATGCTTTGGTTGTTGCTACTTTTTTTTTTTTTAATCAAAGGGTAAAAGAGTCCTATTCTTTCACCTGAGAAAAGCATATGCTTACGCTCTTTGACAAATGCATAGTCTGCAGAAATGTTATTTATTTAGCATTTTGAGTTCTTAGTTAACAAAGACTCCTCAGTTTTAGACATTATATTTCTGGAAGTATTATCTTAAAATACTTCACTGTAAGGTTAAATTCTGCTGTCCATGCAACTGGGCTTCAGAAGCATCAGTTATGTGAGCAGAAGTGATGAAAAGTGAAATACAGGCTTCTCGTTAAGCAGCTTAGAATATTGTCAGTGAAATATGGAGCAAGGAAAATAGGAAATTGAGTATGTGATCTTTAGAGGAAATCCTACTTTTAGTACTTCTCTCCTCCCCTCTTTAATTTCTTAATTAAAAAAAAAGTTTACACATGCCATTCTTAGTCATTTTGGTACCTGGCTCTAGCTCTGTGCTAAATTGTACTTTCCACTTGGCTGAATAAGTAAGCAGGTTAGCCTACAGACTGATATTAATGTTTCTTTGTGACTGGTAAGTAAACTCACATGGGTTGTGGATTATCTGCTTGCTGTCTTCCTTTAATACCACCAGTCGAGAAAAGAAGCAACGTCCCATTTTTAAAAAATAAATATGGGCTTGTGATACTTTCAAGGTGTTTGCATTTTTTAAACCACTGAGTTGTTATATCTTTCTTAAATGTTTCTTTTAGTTTTCAAATATTTTCTAAATTCAGAAATAAAGTTTTTTGTTGTTTTTTTTTTAAAGATTTTATTTATTTATTTGAGAGAGAGAGAATGAGAGAGCACATGAGAGGGGGGAGGGTCAGAGAGAAGCAGACTCCCTGCCGAGCAGGGAGCCCGATGCGGGACTCGGTCCAGGGACTCCAGGATCATGACCTGAGCCAAAGGCAGTCGCTTAACCAACTGAGCCACCCAGGCGCCCCAGAAATAAAGTTTTTATTGTTAGTTATTTTCATTTAAATCTCTTGCTTTTAAAAGTATTCTTGAAAATGTTTTTAAATTAGTAAGCAAATGTAGCACATAGTATTGCGATGGTGTGTGTTACTTATTTCAAATACTGTGTTTTTCTTATGTGAAACTGCAAAAGCCCATTATCTTGTCAACCGAATGATATTTCATTTGCTAAAGAGACCTCAGGTATTCAAAACAATTATTTAATGTCTCAAACTATAAGATTCTAGTTGAGTCTCTCTTGATTTGGTTTAAAGATATTTCTGTTTGTTAACAGAAATCAGAACTACAATTATTCTCCTAGGTCTGATCACTCTATCCTTCCCTCCTTCCCAACCCATTATAGCTGAGAGCAAGATCTTCCCTGGTTTGGGCCATTCTGGCATGGTCACTGTTAGGGCAGCTATGGCCTTCCCAGTCTGTATGTTTTACATTCTTAGAAGCTGTCCTGCTTGCAAGAAAAATAAGTTATTAGATTGAGTGGCTGGTAGTTCATGGTATACGATTATAAGAAAATTCACAATTTTATACATTATACCTCAGTAAAACTGAAATAAAAAAATTCATTTTCTTTTTACATGAAGTGACATACGAAGTGTGTGAAACCTGAATAGACTTTCATATTCTATCCAAAAGGATGAAATAAAATAAAGCTCACTTGTTGAACAGAACGTTGTATACATTTTTCTTATTCTTTATAGTCAAAAAACATTTTTTCTTATTTCTTTTGGATCAACAATTTTGAATGCTAAATGTAAGTTGTTGACTGAGAAATCAGTCTTTCCCCAAAACATTCTTAAACATTTTGACTAGTGATGTAACAAATAGTTATTGCATGATTATGGGGTGCCTCGTACTATTCTAGGAACTAGAGATAGAGCAATGAATAAGACTTGCTGTCATGGAACTCTTTATACAAGTGGGGTTTGGTGGTGGTGGAGAGAAATAGTAAATAAGTGAACAGGATAATTTCAGAGGTCACAAATGCCATGAAGAAGCTTTAGATTGAGTGTTGAGGGAGAACTCAGATGATAATATTTAATTTGAGACCTGAATGACAAAGCTAGATGGAACAATCCGCAAGAAGAGTGAACCAGGCAGAGGGCCCAGTTAGTACAAAAGCCCTTAAGTGAGAAGCAGCAAGTTATGTTTGAGAAAGCCATAGTGATAAGCTGAGAGGAGACTGGTAGATGGGCTTGTCAGGAGACAAATCACATAGATCTTTGGTGAAGGGTTTGGATTTTGTCTTATAAATACAAAGGGAATAACATAACAATAAAAGAAATTTAAAAAATATATAAAGGGAAGACACAGGATATCAGTACATACTTACCTCTATGGATAAATATGTGTAACTTTTGAATTTGAAGTTGGTGTTACTAATGATACTGGCTTAAATCTGTAGGGTAACCAGTAGTTTCTCTAGACATAGAAAATCACGAACATGGTACATAAATTATGTTTTTCTCAGGGGTCTGCAGAGAAAGGAATGAATTATTCTCAGTATTGTAAAAAGCCTAATGAAAATTATATTTGTGCTCTCAGTAGATTTAAACAGGTGAAATATTGTGTATCTTTGCTTTGACCAATAATTATATTGACTCAAATCTTTGTGGCTAATTATCACAAATCATTATCACATATTGTGGTGATTTGCAAGCTGTTAATGAAATAAAACATCATGCTTGCACCTCAAGAACCTAACATTGGGTTTCATTAGTATTTATGTCTTTGACAGTTTGAGACATCTGATTAGCCATTACTTCTCTAGTTAATTAAATGTCAGTGCAGTTGATAGACAAAAATCTGTAAAGATGTGGAATCTGTGGAGAAAAGAGATTTTTCATAGTAAGGTTGAGAACCACTGATCAATGTCCTGATCTGTAGAGGGACCTGCAGGGAGAAGGGAAGTAATATTTTTTTGAAGGTGAAGTTACTACATCTCATTTAATCTGTACAGCAAATCTGAAAAATAGATATTGTTCATTTTTTTACAGGTGATAAAACTCAAAGTAATTATATAATTTATAAAAATTAACAAACTCTAATTATAAAGGATAATGCTGACAGCAAACTTCCAGAAGGTACTACCACATTACAAAGCACACAGTAGGTGGTCAATAAATATTTGTATTTTGCTTATATGCAGACGCAGACGTGAATGAATAAGTAGCTGAATCCCTGTATCCTTATAATCATTTCTTCAGTGTAACACATCATTTTTCTTCTAGATGAGTCTAGAAAATTACTCAGAAGTAATTGGCTTCACTTTTTTTTCCCTGTAGAATTCCCCTCCGCCCCCCCCCCTCCCCATGAGGTGTTAAGTTATTTAGATCAGTCACAGAGTACAAGTCCTGAGGAGGGAAATAAAGACCACACACTTGGAAAGTATAATTTTCATTTAGATTTTAACTGACTAGTTGTAATGTTTTTAGTTTTTAAAACATTCAAGATACCATCTTTTGTATTCACATTCAAGATACCATTTTTGGTTCTGTGCTCTTAATTTTTTTTTTTTAACTTAAAAATTTATTATAGTTTTCTGAACTGAGATGGTGGAAAAACAGTAGTCAAAATGTTTATGTAGCCAATACAAGTTGTCCACCTAATCTCCGACTGTTTCAGTGGTGTGGGAGGGCATATTTAGGCAGAAGAGTAGTATGAGATCTCTGAACTACTTACTTACAAAGCTTCTTCTAATCCTTCAAATGAATTAATATCCTAATAAATTTAGTTTTAGAGTTCTTTCAAATGAATACCTAATAGGAATGGATGCCTAAGGGATGAAAGCAAATGCAGGTAATCTAGAGAGTAAAAGAAACTATTTTAGTGGAAGGTCTCAAAAGGGAAGGGATTATGATACAGGATTAACTGTGGGAGAATGGGTAATACGTGGAAGTTGCTATGATAGACTGGAAGAGAAATTTATTTTCACAGAAACAGAAACGAAATTGATGAAACGTGGGCTATGAGATAAATTAATGTTGAACAAGTAAAAAGAGCACTTAGGTTAGATATGGTGGCCTGCAGGGACCTTCAGAGGGGATATGATGAATCTTACCATGTGTGGCAATATCATTATTTCATGGAGTATGGGATCTGTCTTGTTGGTTTGAGTTGGGAGTATAATACAGTAAATCTAGATAGAATGAATAGGGTTGTTTTTGTGAAGAAGGAACATATTTTAAAATATGTTTCCAGTTGTCTGAGACTAAGGTTATAAGATGACAGGTCTATAGAAGATAAATTTGTATGATATTTTGGTTCTTGGTATCCTTGAAGTGCTCTTTTTGCTATTTTGGATTTTTTTGCTAGATTTCTATATGACAGCTTTTAGACTGCTTCTGCTGCTCTTTACCCTAATCATATAATCGGTTTAGTAATGGCATACATGACTCCTGGAATGAGATTTTCATGCTTCAGAAAATTGTTTTGCATATAAAGTACAAGTAACAATTAGCTCTATAGATGTGTATATCTAAAAATTGTGCGTGAAACGTTTATTAATTTAGTTATTTGAGAATATCAGATTAAGAAAAACGATGGGCAAGTGAGCTTAGAAGGTGAATCTTATGTCTCAGACCCACCTTTGTTTAGATTTTCAGGTGGTAGCTTATTTTGATGGTGTTTCTTTTACATTCAGATGGTAAGGCTAGAATTTGAGTAACTCAAAATTGGTCAAGTAGTATACTCTTTTAAGAAAGTTTTTGTGTCTTTTGAATGGAATTTCACACTTAGGACAAACTCCATTGTAAAACATCCCTTTGAATTTTGAATAAATATTCAGTAACTTCTCATAGTACTCCAAAGTCATAATTTTCACATTGGAATATGACAGCGTTATAATTCAAGAACCAACCAAAATCTGCAGTTGAAACCATGAGTAGAGGGGTTTTAGATGATGTAGTCATTCTGCTATTCCCATTATGCTTTAGACTTAGACTACTGTCATCAATAGAACAAGCTTGAGATTGTGTCACCACTCAGTACCATCTGCTTGCACGTGTATGTAAGCAATAGGCCTTCGACACTAGATAAAAAGAATCATCACTTTGTGGTGTTCTTAGCTGGTTCTGCTTGGGTTCCAGTGTACTGGGCTGAGCTTGTGTCTACAGTGAATTGTCACAGTTTTGATCTTTTGCAGCCATAACACTTCTATAACCATGTTTTCGATGTACTGCTGTGCTGAAGATGGACATGTAAAGTTTTTCAGTAATGAAAAGAAAATGCTTATTTAATCAGTGAAATTTAAAAATGATTTTTAAAAAATATTCAAATACTTGCAAGAGAGAGAACTCTTTCTATGAAGGACCAGCCATCTCCTCTCCACCTTGTGGTTAATTTTCGCAGTATAACAAACTACTTTTTAAGTCTAGTAAACCAAAGTATTTTGTAGAAAATCAATCATAATTTTATTTGTCTGCACTATTTTTAAAAAGTGCTGTATTGTTAAGAGAGAAATAAACATTACCAATGTTTATATAATATCAGTTCTTAGTTTTACAAAATGCCTATTCATATATAGGCTAAAAGGAAATACCAAAAGACTAAAGTTGTTATCTTGAAGTTGGGATTATAGGTGGTCTTTATTTTTCTCTTTAAACCTTTTATTTTCTGAATTTTTATACATCACTCATATTTTATAATTTAAAATGAGTTCATTATAGAATGTGAAATGAAATTTAATGAAATTTTTAAAGATGAAGATTCTTAGGGGATAAAATGAGTTTAAAGGCTTTAGAAATGAATTAATAAACAGGATGCATTCCTGAGATGGAATGTATAACGGTAAAATCTGTACTTTAAAACAAAACAAACAAAATTAAGTTGTCATTTTTTGGGTGTAAGGAGTGAGAAAAAACTGGAAAAGTATTGTACTACTTGATATGATGACTTGGAAAATTTTTGTTCCATTTTTCTAACTCAGGTTTGCCGCAGTTACATTCATTTATATGCTCTGTTATGGATAATTATTTTAATACAAGATTTAAATTTATTCATACAGATGATGTGCCAAATCTCACCGAATATTTGGTCATTTGTTAATAAAATATTTGTGGCCAGCAGGCAAAACACTCAGTGAAAGTTTGCCGATAACACCTACTAGCTGTTACTTCTTCTCAGTCTTTTCATCTGTAAAATGGAAAAAAAGAATAGTACCTATTTCTTAGACATGTTTGAGGATTAAATAAGTGTATGTGGCATACAAAAAGTACTTAAGTATTATTGCTGCCACTATAAGGATTATTACCACCACCAAAAGGTGGCATAGGTGTCTGTAAGGAATTGGAAAAGATTGCTATGGACTGGAGCAGTATCTTACACTTTGTATCCACTACTTTGACTAATCTCCTTGTATTCTTCTTTCCTTAAATAGAACTATTAGCTATGCACTTAGATAGTTTCATTATTTATGTATGCAATAAATCTTGGCATTGGTGGCTTAACGTTTTAAACCCAGAGTGTTTAACATGGGAGATGTTTAATTTGGTGTAGGCAAAATGTTGAATTCTGCGTATTTCGAGGTTGACGTGCCACTGAAGTATATTAACTAGAGAACTGAGTTCAGCGGACTGCATCCTAGTTATTATTATCCAGCAGTGACTTTTGTTCCTTACTTGTTTAATTCACATCATAAGATTAGAAACTGTGTTTCTGTGTGACTAATGGTGCCTTGAGAAAGCCAGTGGTTAATGCTGGTTTTTGCAGATTTAACTGAAGTGAGTTTATTTTAGTGGCAAAATTTACAAATACTGCTTTTTTCTTTTATATTCTTCACAATGCCTTGTACCCAGTAGAGATCA
Organism: Leptonychotes weddellii; assembly: GCF_054177405.1. Classification (NCBI taxonomy): domain Eukaryota; kingdom Metazoa; phylum Chordata; class Mammalia; order Carnivora; family Phocidae; genus Leptonychotes; species Leptonychotes weddellii. Next base: position 85,932,018 of record NC_138372.1, read on the forward strand.
TGAGTAATAGGGTGTGCTTGATAGTTTGTGAAGAAATTTGAATCTTCAAGTTCCTTAAAGGAAAAAGAGGAGTTTAGCAGGGATTCCTAGATTTCTGGGCTCTTAGTTTATTTTAATTTTTATCATTTTAGTACATAATTTAAAAAGTGTCTTAGACCAAATTAAAATATATCTGTGTTACGTATTTCTATGGAGCGGTATGATGATGTAAGTGTGCCTCATTGAATAAAAGCCACTAGCCCCATGCATAGAAATTTTGATTTTATTAGGTCTGCAGTAAGGTTGATTACCTTTTCAGTAAAGGTAGTTTACTTTGTAGTTGATTTAGTTTACTGCAGAATCTGTAGTTCACTTCTCCAAGTGATTCCAGATGATTCTGATGCAGTATTTTCTCATTTTCTTTATATTTTTATTTTAGTATTATATTGAACAAATAGTCTGCATTGTATTTTTAAAGACTTAGAGGAGTATAGGAATAAATTTTATATTTAAAAATGAAAATTAATGCTATGTCTTCACTTCCATTGTATATCCCTTTGTAATTAGTTCAATGTATATATATTACTATCCAAACTCATGTAATATCGGGACACCGGGGTGGCTCAGTCGGTTAAGCATCTGCTTTCAGCTCAGGTCATGATCCCAGCTCCTGGGATCGAGTCCCATATCGCGTTCCTTGCTCAGGGGGGGAGCCTGCTTCTCCCTCTGCCCACCATCCCGCCCCTCCCCCCGCTTGTGCTCGCTCTCTGACAAATAAATAAAGTCTTAAAAAAAAAAACAAACTCAAGTAATATCAAGTTCACTGTAGAAAAATTGAGAGTACCAATGAAGCAGTGTTCGTCAACCTTTTTAGCATTATTACTTGCTCACCCTGCCCCAGTCTTGATATTTTTTTTCCTAATTATACCCCCATGAAATTTTAATAGCACAGATATACTCTATGTTTATGTACTGTATGTTAATTTGTGTTTTATATGCTAAGAGGTTTTTTTTTTTTTTTTTTTTTGCCCCTCAATAGCCAATTTTCACCCCCTTGGGGGTGATACTGCCCCTGATGAGAATGTATGCAATAAGCTTAAAAAAAAAAAAAATCCTTGATTTTACCTCTTAGCCTATTAATATTTTGGTATACAATTTTCCCAGTGGTTTTCAATGCATATTTATTTTTTCTTTTAAAAAATGAGATCAGATGCATAGTAGTTCATCTCCCTTTGAAAAAATATATTGTGAATTTTTTGTGAAAAATGAACATATTTTAATATCTAAGGATAAATATCAGTGCATTGTATTCCATTATATGAATTTGCCATCATTTCTTTAAGTGATTCCTTGTACTTCTCAGGTTTTTTTCTATTATAAAAAACCTGATCTGAATATCATTGCAGTTGAATTGTTCCATGCATTCTTAATTATTTCCTTAGGATAAATTCCAAGAAGTAGAATTATATTATTCTATACATTTAAATATTTTTGGTATGTATAGCTTAGAGTGTGAAAGCCCCTTTCCCAAGGACAACCACCATTAATGACGTGCAGTAATTTATCCATTCTTCTATTGAAAGACCTTTTGTTTCCTGGTTTTTTGTTTTTTGTTGTGGGCATGCATCTTTGTTTGCTTGTGTTTTTCTGTATAATAAATTTCCATTTGTGTGAGAGTTGTTGGGTCATTTAAGAATTGGAAGTACTTTACATGCTTGAATTTTTTTTCTTTAGGCTCTCCTTATTTGCCTGTTCTGATGTTGCTACTAGATTTTAGTTACTAATAACTTTGTAATGTTGTGCTTTTATATCTGGAAATATAAAATGTTCCATTAAGTAAGCAAATGTGTCTGTATATTTTTCAGATTACAAGTTACAGTTAAGTTTGGCTAGGTTTTTTGTTTTATTGTTTTTTAAAGACAGGCATATGTATTTTAACTAGACTAGAATAATACAGATTTTTGAGGATTTACAGTTTTAGGCTTGAGAACTTTCAGTGCCTAGCAGTGATTCAGAACTCTAAAAGTACCTCTCAGTTGCAAAGTAAAGAAAAAAAACTATTGAGCTGTGAGCTTTATGGAATATTTGGAACTGCAACATTTTTTTTTTTAAGATTTTATTTATTTGACAGAGAGAGAGACAGTGAGAGAGGAGACACAAGCAGGGGGGGTGGGAGAGGGAGAAGCAGACTCCCCACTGAGCAGGGAGCCCAGTGCGGGGCTCGATCCCAAAAGCCTGGGATCATGACCTGAGCCGAAGGCAGACGCTTAACGACTGAGCCACCCAGGCGCCCCTGGAACTGCAACATTTCTGTCAAATATGCCTTTTAACCTTTGGTTTATTGATTGAAGTATCTTGGACATATACTCTGTTTGCAATCCAACTTTTCTTCCTTTTAAAAGGAAATATATTCTCTTTCTCATTTTACGTTTCTGGTAAGTACTTATCTTAGGTATGCCCTGCTGTGCTGTTTCTGCTTGTTTTTATAGAATTCCTTTATATATTGTCCTCAGAGTTATTCGTACATTTTTCTGAGGTTTAGAGTCTCATAAAGTTCAAAATATATCAGAATAGTTATTATATTAGAATACTTGTGAATCAGCACCCGATTTTTACAGAATCTTTAATTAGTGTTTTTTGCTAGATTGAAACAGGTTTCTTTATAGGAAACCATTAAACATTGCAAAAGAATTATACTTTGGTTTTCAAAGTAGAAATTTTTTTGTTTTTGAAAAATAGAGCTAATTTTGGGATGCCTGGGTGGCTCAGTCAGTTAAGCGTCTGCCTTCAGCTCAGGTCATGATCCCTGGGTCCTGGGATCGAGTCCAGCATCCGGCTCCTTGCTCAGCGGGAAGCCTGCTTCTCCCTCTGCCTGCTGTTCCCCCTGCTTGTGCTCTCTCTCTCTCTCTCTCTCTGACAAATAAATAAATCTTAAAAAAAAATAAGGCTAATTTTTCTCAGGTAGTTTCACCTTTAAATTTAAATTTAATTTTAAGTGCTCACACCATCACTAAAATCTTTAAATGTTGATTCTGACCCTACTGTAATTATATGAGCTAGTTTTCTTTTTTAAGACACACTCTTGAGTGAGACTTTCAAATGCTCTAAGTGTTCTGGAAGAATTCGTTGACCTTTGTAATGAAAAATCCCTCCTGAGGGTACTACACTCACCACTAGGATGAAAGCTAATTCTAATAAATATAATAACCGATACTCTACCTAGGCAATTCAGACAGGTCTGTTTTCTAGGAGTAGCCTCTCTTGGAGTTGAGTTGTCACCACAGCTAGCTTAGGCTCATTGCAGAGGTTCCCCATGCTTTGGATCACAGTTCTTTATTTAGTGAATTGAAAAACCATCTGTTTTCCCTCATGGTAGTAGTCTTTTTTTTTTTTTTTTTTTTTGCATGGTATGTTTTAAAAAATTAGCATTTCAAGTGTGATTTTGTCTATTGAGGCTCACCATTTAACCAGGTGGGAGATTTTATTCTGTGGTGCAGAATTTAACTTAAACACTTTATGAATGTACACAAAGCTGGGTCCTTTGCTCAGAATCACAGCAGCAAACAAATGACAACATATGTTTGAGCATTAACTCTTTATGACTTTAGACCTTTGGCCAAGCCTTATGATTGCTTGGGTCTGCCTTACCACCCGCATTGCCTACTTCTTTGTTTTCTGAACCCTGAAGTCAAATGAAAAACTGAGAATTCATTTAAATGTATAGTCCATATAAGGAGATTTTATTTTAACTAAATGTTATATGAGATTACTATAAATGATTGTAAAAATCATTTATGTGTGATAGACATTTGTGTTTGTAAAACTTCAAAATATTTCCATTTTATTCTTATTTAAAATATTTTCTCCTCACACTAAGTATTGTGATAAATTAGTACCAGTAAGACTTTAATTAGTAATAGCCATCTGGTGGAAAAGATTTGTTAATAGATTTGATAGGATATAGATCTCTACTGTACAGAGAAGTAGGGAGAATCTGTGTTTTGTGCCCTGACAGAAAGTAAACTTTCACGACAGCATTAAGTAATTTTTACTAGTTTTTTATATAATTTTTCTATTCAAAATATAATTTAAGTAATCCTTGAATATCTTTTTAGTCACACTATTTTTAAAAAACTGATTGTTTTTAACTAAACAAGTAATACATTATAAAAAGAAATAACAGGTCACATAAAAAATATGGATCAAGTGGGCGCCTGGGTGGCTCAGATGGTTAGGCGTCTGCCTTCGGCTCAGGTCATGATCCCAGGGTCCTGGGATCGAGTCCCACATCGGGCTCCCGGCTCGGCGGGGAGCCTGCTTCTCCCTCTGACCCTCTCCCCTCTCATGCTGTTTCTCTCTCGCTCGCTCTCTAAAAAATAAATAAAATCTTTAAAAAAAAAAAAAAAAAATATGGATCAAGTGAAAAATATAGATAAGGCAAAAGTAATAGTTACTAGTTTGCTGAAATTCCTGTGTAAACATACGTACATGTAAAAATATTGTTTTCATAGCTTTTTTTTTTTTTTTTTTTAAGTTTTCAGATACAGAGGTGAGACATGAAGACTAGAAGTGTTCTTTACTATCATGCTGTGGTACTAAATAAAAATTCCATTCTTGAAAGACAGGTTTTGTCAAGTTCCCCATCTCTGTCCTTGCTCTTCCCCTCACCTGGATTCTTTTTCATTATCACTCTTCTCCTTGAAAGGAGAGAGGTATACTGATGTGGTACATCTCCATTCTGGCTTGGCTGTACATAAGAATTAACTGAGGAGCTTTGAGAAATAACCACATCCTGGCTCCACTATCCAGAGATTCTTATTTAATTGGTCATGATGAGGCAAGACATGGGGGAGGAAAATGTGCTTTATCTTAGCCTGCATATGGAAGCTTGCCGGAGCTTCTGAGTTCCAGTATGGGATCCAGGAAAGCAATGATTAGTCCAAGGATCTTCTTCCTCAGTTTCCTGTCTTTAAGAAGGGTGATAGGCGGGCGCTTGGGTGGCTCAGTTGGTTAAGCAACTGCCTTCGGCTCAGGTCATGATCCTGGAGTCCCGGGATCAAGTCCCGCATCCGGCTCCTTGCTCAGCGGGGAGTCTGCTTCTCCCTCTGACCCTCCTCCCTCTCATGCTCTCTGTCTCTCATTCTCTCTGTCTCAAATAAATAAATAAAATCTTTAAAAAAAAAAAAAAAGGGTGATAGGCATAGATCTTTATAATCCCTCAAGTTCTCAAAGGAATGCAGTGCCACAAACTTCTTCATTTAGTCCAGTATTGGTTCACTTACAGAATTTGTAATATTTGAATTCTAAGGAAAATCAGCTCATTAATGCAGCACAGATTAGATAGAGAAGAAGGTCAGTGGTGAAGCAGTATAGTGTTGTGGTTAACTGCACAGATGCTAGAGGCACACTGCCTGGGTTGTAATCGCAGTTCTGTAATTTATATCTGTTGAGCTTGGGCAAGTTCGTTTGAGCCTCTCTGACTCATCAATAAAATGGGGATAATAGTCTCTACCTCAGGGATGTGAAGATTAGAAATACTAATGTATAAAGTGCGCAAAGCAGCATTTTGTGTATGATAACTACTCAATAAATAGTACAATTAATGTGTTCCTTTTCTTGTATCTTCTTTTCTAACAATGTTACTCTTTTCTTGCCCATTCCTCCTGGAGGTAAATTAATGCTTTCTTTGGTAAACTGGAGCAGGGGTCAGCAAACTTTTTTCTGTAAAGGGCCAGATAAATATTTTAGGTTTTTAGGGCCATATGGTCTCTGTTGCAATACTGTGGGGCAAAAGCAGCCAGAGACCATATGTAAACAAATGAGCATGGCTGTGTCTACTTTATTTATGGGCACTGAAGTTTGCATTTCATATAATTTTCACATGTCATGAAGTGCTGATTTTCTTTTGATTTAAAGAAAAGATATTTAAGACTCTAAAAACCGTTCTTAGTTTATAGGCCACACAGAAATAGGCGGTGGGCCCTGTTTGGCCTGCAGGTCATAGTTTGCTGATTCCTGAACTAGCGTAAAGGAACCCACACATTCTGACTATTTTAGACACCCTTTCTTTCTTAAAGCATGCCTTCATTCTTTAACTTCCCTGTACTTTGGAGGAATCTAGAAAATTATTTTTATTGCCATCAGGTTTAGAATTTAAAAATTCTACTTAGAGCTCTGATCTTAACGATAAGCACATGTGTGAAACAGGGAGCTCTGTGAACTCTCCTCTCCTCAGTGACATATATAATAGTACTTAGGGTTCTTTGGTTGCAAGCAACAGAAACAGACTTTGTCTTGTTCTCAGCACCAGTATAGTAGGTGTTTGTATTAGGGTTCTCCGAAGAAATAGATCAGTAGGATACATACACGCACAAATATTATACATTTTGTGTGTATGTTTGTATAGTGAGAGATTTATTTCAAGAAATTGGTTTACATTGTTTTGGGGCCTAGCAAGTCCAAAATCTATAGGGCAGGGCAGCTGGGAACTCTCTGGCAGCCTTGTGGTAGAATTTCTTCTTCATGGAACCTCAATTTTGCCGTTAAAGGCCTTCAGCTGATTGGATGGAGCCTCCCCCACATTATTGATAATTTCCTTCACTTAAAGTCTACTGGTTATAGGTATTAACCACATTTACATAATACCTTCACAGCAACACCTAGATTTTGTGTGTGTTTGAATAACTGGGCACTACTATATCCTAGCCAAGTGACACATACAACTAACCATCACATAGTTCAGTAAATATTTTTCCAATAAAAGGATGAACAAATGGCTAAAATGGTTAATTTAAGCAGAAAAAGACATGTATTTGAAGGATGTTGAATAATAGAATTTAAGAAATAAGCGTTCAGGGATGCCTGGGTGGCTCAGTCGGTTAAGCGTCTGCCTTCAGCTCAGGTCATGATCCCGGAGTCCTGGGATCGAGTCCTGCATCGGGCCCCCTGCTCCGCGGGGAGCCTGCTTCTCCCTCTCCCTCTGCCTCTGCCTCTCTCTCTATCACTTATGAATAAATAAAAAAAAAAAAAAAGAAAGAAGTGTTCAGACCTAAGGAAGCCCCAAGAAGCACTGGGCAGTTTGCAGGGTTTGAGACCTAGGTAGCAGGAATAAACAGTGTCTTTAGTGTAGCACAGTCAGAATGAATCTGCTCTAACCTTCTCCAGTCCTCACATCATTCTGCTCAAGATTCAGCTTCTTAAGAGATTCTGCCTGATTGGCCTACCTTGAGTTTTTGGGTAAGAGAGCTCCTTTGCCCAGTAGAGGGTGGGACACCTTGATTGACATTTCCACCAAAACTGCCGTGAGGGAGTGAGGTTATTTCCCAACAGAGCGTTAGGATGCTGTTACCAAAAGGAGGAGGTGGGATACTAGACTAATGCAAAAATAACAGATGTCTGCTTCACCAATTCTTGATATCTGCCCACATAGAAAGACAGCTGGTGAGTCTGACATGGACCGGGGCCAGATCATGGAGAGCTTTACAGGCCCTGGTAATCAGCTTGGGCCTTAATCCTCTAGAAGAAGGAACTTTTTTGGAGTCATAGCCTCCAGTGAGAATTTGAAATTTTTGAACCAAATTTTGGACCATCTTCCTTTCTTCAGAAAATTATACTTAGGCTTTAAAAAAGGTTTGTTTTTGGAGCACCTGGGTGGCTCAGTCGGTTAAGGTCTGACTCTTGATTTCGGCTCATATCTTGAACTCACAGTTATGAGATGGAGCCCCACATTGGGCTCCGTGCTCGGTGTGGAACCTGCTTAAGGCTTCCTCTCTCTCTGTCTCTCCCTCCTCCCCACTTGTTCATGTGTTCTCCCTCTCTAAGAAAAGGGGGGGGGTTGTTTTTGTTTTTTGTTTTGCATAGCATTTCAAAAGATCCTCTTACCTTTTGAAGTACATCTATGTTGGTGGGAAGAAGGGCCAGTCTCTTAACCTGAATGGTTAAGAACTCATAGGGAGACAGTGGTATATACTACGTAAGGATTTTAGGCACAGGAACCACAATATAGAGTTGCATTTTAAATAAATCATTCTGGCTTGAATTGGAGGGTGGATTTGAGAGGTGTAAGGCTGGATGGAGGCTGACAAACAACCACAAAATTACATCTCTTCCCTCAGCTTCTGATAGTTGCAATTTTATGATTCTCTTTAATCTCTGATTGCTTGTGGAAAGATTTGGTTAAGGGATGATGAGGGCTTCAATTAACAAAGAAGAAATAGGGATGAAAAGGGAAACAACTTTCAGAAATATTTGGGATATGAAGTTCACAGGACCTAGCTGTTGATCATATTTGGGGAACAGATTGTCTGTGGCCATGTATGTCTCTAGCTTGCATGACAGAAAATTG
>NC_138372.1:85940440-86021605 GCF_054177405.1 Leptonychotes weddellii
AAAAAAAAAGGTGAGGAGGGACTTTATCCCCCGAATGGGACTTGAGGAAAAAAGATCATAGTGACTGGACTTGATAAGTTTACCAGTGAGGGGAGGGAATGAGGGAGGAAGTAAAGCAATGATTGGTAAAAGGATGATGTGCAGTACTGAAGGTCCAAGTGAGATTTCAGACCAGGAATTTGTAGTAGTGACATGAGTTACATAATGGTGTTTTCTCCAGCAATAAAGAGATTGTTAAGATTCATTCATGGTTGGGGCACGCGGGTGACTCAGTCGGTTAAGCACCCGACTCTTGATTTCGTCTCAGGTAATGATCTCAGGGTCTGAGATTGAACCCTGAGTCAGACTCCGCGCTTAGCGGGGATTCTGCTTCTCTCCCTCTCCCTCTGCCACTCCCCCCTGCTCTTGTGTGCCCGTGTGTTCACTCTCTCTCCCTTTCTCTCTCTAAAATAAATAAATCTTAAAAAAAAAAAAAAAGATTCATTCGTGGTTGTTACACTGGCTGATTTGGGGGGAAACACAGGAATACATAGAATAGAAGTGGCTGGGCAAACAATAACTCAGACAAAGAGTGTGATAATGATAAAGAGGAAACACAAATAGAGCCCTTACTCTGTGCTACGCACATATATAAGTATGCTTTGAAGATACTAACTCATTAACTCAAAATAACCCTGTGAAGTAGGCACTGTTATCCCAATGATGAAACAGAGACACAGAGAGGTTAAGACATTGCCTAGGATTACAGAGCAAGTTAGTAACAGCTGGACTTCAGACCCAAAATTTAGTTTCCAGAGTCTATGCTTAGCTACTAAGCTACACTGATGATCACTCTTGGAATCCAGGTTTGGGAGAGAAGGAGAGGAGATGATAGGCTAGGAGATGGTAAAGGGATCAAAGTGTCTGAAATTTTAGTGTGGCGGAAAACCTGTGCTGTAGGATTTTCCTCAGATTACAGACATACACAAATACACACTGATTTATACCAGGCCAGGTATTGCAAAAAAGGAAATTAATTTAGACATTTACTAGTAATTCTTAATGATCAAGAGCCTTTTTCATGAATTATATTTGGACTTCACAGTTCTTTTGCTTCATTTTTGCGTGCTGATAAGATATTCTTGTAAAAGTAAACCTCTGTGTTTCCTTTTGTATGCTTCATCACCCCAGTTTTGACAGAACCTTTAGTAAAAGACCAGATTTTTTCTACTCTTTTTCTTTGCTCTCATAACATTAATGTGGCAGGCTTTTTCATTTTAGTGTTTTTGTATCCACTGTACTGCTGTTTAGTAGCGGAGCCCTGCCAGTTAGAGCTAGAGATGTTTTGTTCTAATTTGGAGAGACAGCATGTGTCTCTCTAAGTTCTCCATCAGATTTCCTTTTCTTTCCCTTTTCCCCCCCCTCTTAACTTGGTGCCAAATTTGTAAATACATTTCTGCAAATGCAGACTAAGGAATAAAAAAATGAATGCATCCCTCAGAATGGAGCACCTTTTCAACATAGAACTAGTTTGCTTTTTCAAAAAATGTTTGGCTTTTTCCAATGGTGTTACCTAAAGGCCATACAATTGATAAATTAATCAAACTAACACTTTGAGAAAAGGCATCATAATATTTAATATTTTTATCTTACTAAATTTCGACAGCTGGTTTTATTTTCCGGTATCTCTCACTGTCTTATATTCTTAGATCAACATAATGGGTATTTGCGGTATTAGAGACCACTGGAATGCTGCTGCTGTTGTTTTTTTTTTTTTTTTTCCCTGTATTAATCTAGATACCGAGTTAAGTTTGATGTTTGCCGTGCTTGGTGTGCTCTACAGATTGATTTGGGCTAATAATTTCAATTATTTGCTTCTAGCCAATGAAAGGCATTGTTAGAAACAGGACTTTAGATCTAGATGTTGAGATTTTAGCCTCTAGAAAATTTAATCATATATGTTTAATTGTAGTATCGGCCTTTGAACCCTGACCCTCAAGGCTTTAGTAATAAAGTTTTTTCTGTAGTCAGGTGGCTTTCGATTTGACTATAAATACTTTTTCCCAGTTAATAAGCTTAGTTCAGATCTAGACCTCAAAGTAAACTCTTTTTATGCTTAAGAGAATTTTAATAGTTATTATTGACTGGTATCTTTTAACTTATGTGAAGTTATTTAAATTGGCAAATCATTATCAACAAAGTATTGTAATAATTCATTTTTGTAGAACTTTGAGGATTCTGTGAGTCCAAAAGTATTAGACTCAAGCACAGTTTTAAGAGTTGGTAATTTTGTAATTTCTTTGTATGTAGCATTGTCCAAATTTCACAGTTTATATATGACTTTGTTTGATACTTTCATACATACCAAAGGATTAAGATAACATCTAGATACTGAGAAATTTCTTTTTTTTTTTTAAAGATTTTATTTATTTGAGAGTGAGAGAATGAGAGAGAGCACATGAGAGGGGTTAGGGTCAGAGGGAGAAGCAGACTCCCTGCCGAGCAGGGAGCCCGATGTGGGACTCGATCCAGGGACTCCAGGATCATGACCTGAGCCGAAGGCAGTCGCTTAACCAACTGAGCCACCCAGGCGCCCTAGATACTGAGAAATTTCTAATAAATGTGAATGTGTATGAATGTTGTAGATAACCTATCAGTCTTTAAATTTGTACTATATTGAGAATTTTACTCTTCATTGAAAATAGCTGGTATACTTGTCAAGAATTAATTCTACATAGAAATTCCTCTATAATCATATTTTCAGGTGTTTTATAACAAAGTCATTGCTCAACTGTGCTATATAATTTCTGTTTATTTGTTGTATTTTGTGTATGTGGTTACTTGGAAATTTTATCATATATCATGGGAATAATTCTTTTATGACAATTTAAAGATTGTTCTCATACCCCTACATTTTATTTTTGTAGTTTTAATTATTTTATTAAATGTTGGGGTTTTTTTTGGCAGTTCTGATATCCTTAAATGTTTCCAGGCTTGTGACCCTTGGTCATTGTCTTTCAACATATTGATGTCAAATGCAAGATTTGGGGGTTATTTTCCCCTTATACAATGTTCTTTAGATAAAAGAAAGATACAATTCATTCAGACATAACTATTTTTTTTATTTTTTTTAAAAGATCTTATTTATTAGAGAGAGAGACAGCGAGAGAGGGAACTCAAGCGGGGGCAGAGGGAAAGGGAGAAGCAGGCTTCCCGTGGAGCTGGGAGCCCTATGTGGGACTCTGTCCTGAGCCAAAGGCAGACGCTTAACGACTGAGCCACCCAGGCGCCCCCAGACATAACTTTAAAAAATAGAATTAGATACTATTATTGAGCACATATTTTGCAGGATTAATATTCTTTCTAGTTAGAATTTTCCTGGCAAAAATGTTATAATTTTCAGAGTTGAAAGTATTTTAAAGCTTTGATCAGAATTTTCAAGGAGGTTGTTGTAATTGGTTTCTTAAAACATGCAGACTCCTTAGGTACCAGACCTTACACTGATGTATATACATAAGTAAAAATGGGAGTAGGGAAAGTGGAGGTGGGATTAGTTGGTTATGCTGATGGAATGTGGGTGGACCTGGATGATGACAAGTATTTCCTGGTGATCATTTCTGTCAACAAATAGTATTTCAAATATTATTCTCTGAGGCAAGTATTCTAGCACATATCAACCACAGTGACTTAGACTTATAGTCATTGGAATGGGTTTTCTTAAAAGAATGTAGCCACTGTGAGCAATGTAATCCCTTGAAACAAGGCTTAATCTTGAATTAAAAAAATTAAATAGAAGCTGATATTAAAATAAGTAGGATATGTTATCTCAACCCTTCATTCATCACCCTATTTTGTTGTGTAGGCTTCTGGTCATTAACTACTTTTTATCAGTTTTGTAGTAATTGGACAAGGAAAGAAAATGAGATGAAATGCACATCTGGAAATTTTGCCTTTTTTTGGATTTTGTTCTTGTTTTGCTTTTATTATAGAAAATAAAATCTGATAAACAATTTAGGAAGAAGGCATAGAGTTAGGTTAAGAATGTGGGCACTAGAGTCATATTACCTGAATTCTGATCCTAGCTATGCAAATTATTGTGTGCAATCTTTAAGATACTTTTCTTAGTCTCACTTTCTTTAGCTATAATATCATGATTATAATTTTAACCCTGCTTTATGGTCATGAAAATCAAATGGTATGGTCCATATGAAGTACTTAGCATTGAATATTAAATATTATTGTTTTATTATCCCTTTTCTGTTGATCAAAACTTTACATGGATTCTGACTTCGTTTTTGAGGTTACTGTTTGGTTCCCATTGAATTTTTACCGGGCAGTTTAGTGTTTAAAGGAATATTTAATACATTTTTCCTTTTAACTGGAATAAGTTAAAGATGCAAAAGATTGAATGTTGTCTTAGATTCCCAAGACCTGGGGAACGAGTCTGAATACTTTTATGCACTTGGTTAACCTTTATGCCATTCAGAATGTGAGACCAGTTTGTGCTGATTTCCATTCCTCTGTTAGTCTTAAAAAATGAATCACCATAGTCTTCAATGATGTCATTAGGACCATTAGGAAAAATACCTGTTATAACTATGAAGATCCAGAGAACTCTTGTTTATACTTATTTTAATAGTGAAAGCTTGGTTTTGGTTATTTCTTCTAACAATATATTAGTAATGTTATTAGTAGAGTGCTTTTTGTAGACTTTTATAAACTTTGTATCATTTGATCTTCACAATTTTGTGAAAAAGGTAGGACAAATGGAATCACTCCTACTTTTAAAGATGAGAAATCTGGGCTTCAAAAAGTTCAGTGACTTTCCCAGAGATAGTGATGTCTGTCTCTTTCATTAGTTTTTATTCTACCATATCAAAGAGTTTCTATGTAGAACCAATTCCTTCTATATGATCAACCTATAATTTCCAGAATGTAATACTCAAATTGTTGAAATTACTGGATTTTCACATTTGCCAGAAGTATGTACCTTTTGTTTTGTTTTGTTTTGTTTGGCTATATATCAAGTTAGAAGAATAAATACCAAGTTCTGCGATAGTATATTAGTATAATTTTAATCTTATTTGTAGCTGTAGGATTTAGAGATACCTGATGTGGAAGTATATCCTTAAAATGCATTTGGTGCTAGAAAGTTATTTTAATAAGTTAATTAACTTTCAATATAATTTTGATTCAGAGGGCACTATGAAAGATTTTTTTTTCTCTGATTCTTTTGATATTCTTAGTCAAGTTGCCCAATTTCAAAAGAAAGATGACTTTTTACTTTGAGCAATCATTTTAAAAACTAGTATACTTTATATTGTGTAAATATCTATGGAGAGATGGATATTTCTTTTGATTGGGGACATTCTTTGTGTAAGAAGTTCAGTTAAAGTATTTTTAGATCCTCTGCTTTTGTATTCAGGGGCTCTATGCACATCACTATGAAGGAGTATGAAATAATCCTTGCCTTGCTTTCAACAAAGTTGAAGCATTGATAGAGAAGGTAAAGCTAATTATGACACAGAGTAGAGGCTGCCAAACTACAATCTAAGGCCTGATTTTATATGGCAATCAAGCTAAGATGGTATTTGCTTTTGTTGTTTAAAAAAACAAACAAGAGAGTGTGTAACATAGACCATGTGTGGTCTGCAAAGCAAAAAATATTAACTGTCTGGCTCTTTACAGAAGAGGTTTGCTGACTATGAATTAGAGGCATATGTATCACATAAGGTAAAGTATAGCTAGAGACATTAAGGAATGCAAACCAAAACCACAATGAGATACCATTTCATACCCATTAGGATAGCTGTAATTAAAAAATGGACAGTAACAAGTGTTGACAAGGATATGGAGAGATTGGAATTCTCATGCACTGCTGGTGGGAATGTAAAATGGTAAAGCCACTGTAGAAAACAGTCTGGCAGTTCCTCAAAAAAGTTAAACCTGGTTACCATATGACCCAGCACTTCTATTGTAGGTATAAGCCCAAGAGAATTAGAAACATATGTTCACATAAAAACTTGTTCATAATATTATTAGTCACAATAGCCAATAAGTCCATCAGCTGATAAATGAATAACCAATATGTGGTACAGCCATACAATGGAATATTATTCAGCCATAAAAAGAAATGAAGCACTGATACATGCTACAACATAGATGAGCCTTGCATTATATGTGAAAGAAGCCAGACACAAAAGATCACAAATTCTGTTTTTCCATTTATAAAAATGTCTGTCTAGAATAGGCAAGTCTATAGAGACAGTAAATTAGTGGTTGCCAGAGGCTGGGAAGGGGAAATTGGGAGGGACTAGTACTGGATGTAGGGTTTCTTTTTAGGGCAATGAAAATATTCTGGAATTAGTGTTGGTGATTGTACAGCCTTGTGAGTATAATTTAAACCACTGGATTATATACTTTAAAATGGTGAACTTTATGGAATGTGAATTATATGGCAACAAAAGAAAATGTAACTAAGTAGTTTTATAAAAGAAGTAATGAGAGATCAGGTAAAGAAGACTGCAGGCATGAATTGATTGATACAAACTTTGAAGTTGGGGCTTGAAATGCATCTCAAAGGGCATGGAGAATTTGGATAGAAAAGAGGAAGTAGGTGGTATGGCACTACAGATCTTAGGAACAGGTATAAACTAAAATCTTCCTGTTTGACAGGAGAGGAAGAAGTGGCAAGACTAAGGAAGAAAGACAAGCTGAACTTGTTTCCATGAGATTTCTAAACTGTCATATTTAACTGAATTGCACTGCTAGGGATCATGCTTTGCACTATCATTTTTATGGAATAAATTGTGTATTCTTCTAGGCCAAAGCAGGAATTTTTTATTCCAGCCAGAAAGCAAGAGCCATGGTACTTTTAACAGGTTATTGTAAGGATTTTAATTCTCAGTATATGCTTTGAAGAATTTGCTACCATCTTTTTTTTTCTTCAAGTTTTTATTTGAATTCCAGTTAGTTAACATACAGTGTAATATTAGTTTCAGATGTAGAATTCAGTGATTCATCACTTAAATATAACACCCAGTGCTCATCACAAGTGCCCTCCTTAATACCCATCACCCATTTAGCCCACCCCTCACTAATCTCCCCTCCAGCAACCCTCAGTTTCTCTCTTATGAAAACTCTGTTTTCTGGTTTGCCCTCTTTGTTCTTTTTTCCCTTATGTTTATCCTTTTTGTTTCTTAAATTCCACATATGAGTGAAATCATATGGTATTTGTCTTTTTCTGGCTATTTCCCTTTACATAATACTCTGGCTCTATCCACGTCATTGCAAATGGCAAGATTTCATTCTTTTTGATGGCTGAGTAGTAGTCGTGTGTGTGTGTGTGTTTCACATCTTTACCCCTTCATCAGTATTCGCGTGTGTGTGTGTGTGTGTGTTCCACATCTTTACCCCTTCATCAGTGATGGACATTTAGGCTCTTTCCAAAATTTTGGCTATTGTTGATAATGCTGCTATAAATATAAACATCAGGTGCGAGTATCCCTTTGAATCAGTATTTTTGTATCCTTTGGGTAAATACCTAGTGGTGCAATTGCTGGGTCGCAGGGTAGTTCTATTTTTAACTTTTTGAGGAAACACCATACTGTTTTCCAGAGTGGCTACACCAGTTTGCATTTCCACCAACAGTGTAAGAGGGTTCTCCTTTTTTGCTTTGTTTCGTTTTTAACCAATTTTAAGTCATACAAAGTATCTATCTGATTTTTTGTTGTTGTTATTCGGAACAAAAATCCGTAATAATATGGTTCATTATACTTGCCACTTTACACTTATAAAGTTCTTTCTTGTATATTGCCTCATTTAATCCTCTCACCACACCTGTGAGATAGATGGTATCATTCCCATTTTTTTTTTTTTAAGATGAAAGAGGCCATATGATAGAGTGATTTGGAGCTACGATGGGGCCACTGGAGTCAAAATGCCTAGGTTGGAATCCTGGTTTTGCCATTTACTAATTGTGTATGAGTTTTGAGTTATTCTAACCTCTCTAGGTTATATGTTTTCTCTTATGCAACATGGTGATTATAATATCATAGAGTTGTATTTATATAAGTTATAGAAGTAAAATTCTTAAGAATCATGCTTGATGCATAGTAAGCCCTCAATGTGATGCTGTTATTTATAAGAATTGAGTGAGATTAAGAAGGCCAAAGTCTTCCAGCTGATAAGTGGTAGAGCCAGCACTTAATTACAGGTGTTCTGAATACAAGTCTTGTTTTTTAGTTGCTTTTACCAGATTTTTATTATATACTTATTTATTGGCCATACATTTATAAACTTTCTAAACTTTCCATTTACATGGAAACCAGACAGTAAACCAGATATTGATAACGCAGGAGATTTTCTACCCTCTTTACAACAGAACTTTCATTCCAAAATCCAGTCTTTTGCTTTAATCCACCGATACCCAGTTCTTAGCTGTTACAAACCAAATTATGAACTATGGAGGGAAATTGACAAAGGAAAACATAGATTTAACATAGTTAACAAAAATCAACTTGAATATGATAAAATGAACAATTAACAGCAAATAACACCTGGGGGGAAACCTGGAATAATCAAAAGGGTGGCTGTCCTTAATAAATAAGCAGAAAAGACTGATTGATAGGAAAAACAACTTTTTTCAAAGACGAATGAGAAAAGAATAGGCAGTTTGCAAAAGAGAAAAGATGTGACTGATAAATATCTGAAAAACAGTTTAACTTCACAAGGTAATCAAAGAAATTTAAGTTTAGGATAATACATTTTTTTTTTTTAAAGATTTTATTTATTTATTTGACAGAGAGAGACACAGTGAGAGAGGGAATACAAGCAGGAGGAGTGGGAGAGGGAGAAGCAGGCTTCCCTGCTGAGCAGGGAGCCCGATGCGGGGCTCGATCCCAGGACCCTGGGATCATGACCTGAGCTGAAGGCAGACAGACGCTCAACGACTGAGCCACCCAGGCGCCCCAGGATAATACATTTTTGATGATACAGTTAAACCAAGAATATTTAGGTTAAAATTTAAAAATTTAAGTTGAAACTCTGTGCTGTTAGGAATATAGTGAAATAGGATCCACATATTCCTGATGAGAATGTAAATTGATAAACCTAGTAGTCTCCATGAAAAACCTTAAGAATGTTCCTAATCTTAGACCTAGTAATGATCCATCTGAGAATGTAACCCAGAGAAAAATGATTACTTTGGATAAAAATTTACGCACAAAGATTCATTGTAGCATTATCTATAATAAAGAACATTTGGACATATCTGGTCAAAAGAGCAAATTATTGTACATTTACTGCAGTATTATTTGTCAAATGGTTTTCATTAAAAATTTTAATGCCCTTGAGAAAAGATGATGAGATAATGTTTGGAGGGGGGGAAAAGCAAGCTTCAAAATTACAGCACTAACCTCTGTGTCAAGTGGTAAACTGAAGTCTTGAGAATAAATAGTTCATCCTGGACAAACATTTACTGAGTAGCTCTTAAATGTTTGATGTACTGAATGTCTACCCACTGTAAAAATAGAATAAATAACACAAAATACCTCTTGAACCCAAAACCTCTTTTCCTTGTAGTAGTGAACACTCATTTCTCTATTCTTTAAGCAAACTCCTCAAAAAATTTTCTACAATTCTGTTTCCAGTTTCTCACTCTTTCCTGAATTCGGTCAGGCTTTTGTCCCTAGGTTAGTCCACTGAAATGAGCTCCTCAAGTCTCCAGTGACCCCCAGTGGTCAGTTCCCAGTCCTTCTCTTACTGGACTCCTGAAAATAGCAGTTGATCACTTCTTTCAGATGTTTTCTTCTCTGTCTTGCAAGAAGCCACACACATGGTTTTCTCCCTACCTCACTGGCTTCTGCTTCTTGTGCTCCTTTGCTGACTGCTCTACCTATGATTTTTTTTAAGTTAATATGATGAATTACGTATTTTTAAAAATTGTGGTAAAATACACATAAAATTTACCATTGTACTCATTTTTAAGTATACAGTTGAGTGGAATTAAGTCTTTTATATTTTTGTAAACTGTTCCCACCATACATGTCTAGAATTTGTTTCATCTTCCCAAACTGAAACTGTGTACCCATTAGACATTTAACTTCCCATTCCCCTCTCTTCCCAGGCCCTAACAACCACCCTTCTACTTCCTGTCTATGAATTTGACTATTGACTGCTCTGGGTGTTTCATGTATCTTGGAATCATATAGTATTTGCCTTTTTATGACTGGCTTATTTCAGTTAACATAATATTTTCAGGACTCATCCATGTTGTAGCATGTGTCAGAATTTCCTTCTTTTTAAGGCTGAATATTCCGTTGTATGTATATGCCACATTTTGTTTTATCTATTCATCTGTTGATGGACACTTGGGTTGCTTCCACTTTTGACTACTGTGAATAATGCTGCTATAAACACAGATGTACTACAAATACCTATTTGAGTCTCTGCTTTCAGTTCTCTTGAGTAATATACCCAGAAGTAGAACTGCTGGATCATATGGTAATTCTGTATGTCATCTTTTGAGGAACTGCCATAGTGTTTTCCACATTCCCATTAGCAGTGCACAAGGGTTCTAATTCTCCACAGTCTTACCAATACTTGTTATTTTCTGGTTTCGTCATTTGTTTGTTTGTTTCGTTTGATTTGTTTTGGTAGTAGCCATCCTAGTGGTATTTAATTGGGGTTTTGATTTGCATTTCCCTGATAATTAGTGATGTTAAGCATCTTTTCCATGTGCTTATTGGCCATTTGTGATTTTCATATCTTCTTTGGAAAAATGTCTATTCCTTTGCCCATTTTTTAATTGTGGTGTTTTTTTGTTGTTGAGTTGTAGGAGTTCTTTATATATTCTGGATATTAACCCCTTGTCAGATGTATGACTTGCAAATGTTTTCTCCCATTCCATCAGTTACCATTTTACACTATTAGTCATATCCTTTGATTTCTCAGAAGTTTTAAATTTTGATATAGTCTGATTTATCTATTTTTTCCTTTGATACTTGTGCTTTTAATGTCATATCCAGGAGATCATTGCCAAGTCTAATGTCATGAAGCTTTCCTTTATGTTTTCTTTTAAGAGTTTTATACTTCTGTTCTTACATTTAGGTCTTTGATTCATTTTGAATTAGTTTTGTATAAACTGTAAGGTAAGGATCCAGCTTAATTCTTTTGCATATGAATACGCAGTTCCCAACACCATTTGTTGAAAAGACTGTCCTTTCCTCATTGAGTGATATTAGTACTCTTGTCAAGTCATTTGACCATTTATGTAAGGGTTTATTTCTGGGCTCTCTATTCTACAAATTTTGATATGTTGTATTTTCATTTTCATTCTATTCAAAATATTAATTTCCATTTTGGTTTCTTTCAATCATGGATTATTTAGAAACATGTTATTTTGTTTCCAGATATTTGGGGATTTTCTTAATGTCCTTTTCTGATTTCTAGATTAATTCCACTGTGGTCAGAAAACATACTGTGTATGGCTTAAATTCCTTTAGATTTATTGAGACGTATAGTCTAGATTATAGTCTATCTTGGAAATGTTCCATGTGCACTTGAAAATAATGTGTATTTTGTTGTTAGATGAAGTATTTTATAAATATCAGTTTGATCCAATTGATTGACGGTATTGTTCAGTTCAAATATGTCCTTACTGATTTTTGCCTGCTGGATCTGTCAATTACTGATAAAGGGGGCGTTGACGTCTCCATGAGTCTATAATAGTGGATTCATCTATTTCTCCTTGCTGTTGTATTTTTTGTCTCGTGTATTTTGATGCTCTGTTGTCAGGCACATACACATTAAGGATTGTTAGATCTTCTTGGAGAATTGATTCCTTTATCATTATATAATGTCACTCTTTATCCCTGATAATTTTCCTTGCTCTGAAATCTGCTTTGTCTGAAATTATATAGCCACTCCAACTTTTTTTTTTTTTTTTTTTAGTGTTAGCATGGTATATTTTGCTCCATTTATTTGCTCCTTTACTTTTAATCTATCTGTGTTTTTATATTCAAAATGGGTTTCTTATGGACAGCATATAGTTGGATTTTGGGTTTTGGTCCACTGGGCAGTCTTTTATGGTATATTTAAACCATTGATGTTTAAAGTGATTTTTTGATTTGCTGAATAAATAGCTACCATATAGTTGTTACTGTTTTCTATTCATTGTCCTTGTTATTTTTTTTTTGTCATCTCTTTTTCTGCTGCCTTCTTGTTTTAATTGAACATTTTATATACTTTCATTTTTCTCCTCTGTTACCATATCAGTTATACCTTTTTTAGTAGTTGCCTTTGAATTTAAAATACACACTACAGCTGATCCAAGTCCACTTTCATGTAACACCATACCACTTCACAAGGTTGTACATGTACTTTATAACAGTATTCCCAGTTCTCCCACCAGTCTCTTACAACATTGATGTCATTCATTTCACTTATCCATAAGCTATAGTCACCTCATATATTATTATTATGAGATAAGGCGCGTTCAGGGTGGTATGGCCGTAGACTGTTGTTAGTATTCCAAACAAACTGTTATCTGTTAGATCTACTGATGATAAGAAAAATAAAAGTTTTTATTTTACCTTCATACATTCATATTTAGTTCCAAATACCGGCCCTAAATCGTTTTCCTTCCTTCTAAAGAACTTCTAACATTCCTTGCAGGGTAGGTCTTCTGACAACAAATTCCGTGAATTTTTGTTTGAGAAAGTCTGTATTTATCTTTCATTTGAAGGATAATTTTGCTGAATATAGAAGTGTAGCTTGGTGGGTTTTTTCTTTCAATACCTTAAATATTTCACTTCCCTCTCGTTATGCTTGTGTTACTTCTGAAGAGAAATTGGATGTAATTCTCATCCTTATTCCTCTGTAAGTAGGGTGTTTTTTCCCCTCTGGCTTTTTTCAACATTTTCTTTTTGTTTTTGATTTTCTGCAGCTTGAATCTATGCCTACGTGTAGATTTTTTGGTATTTATTCTGCTTGATGTTCTCTGAACATCATGGTTTTGTGCTTTGGTGCCTTCTCTTTATTATTATTGTCTTGATTATTATTTATTAGTTATTAATTATTTTTTCCTCCCAACTCCTCATTCCTTTTGGCCCTGAATTCAAAGTATGTCTGGAAGATAACTAATTCTTACCACTCCACCACTACTACTTTGGTCCATGTTACCATTTTTTGAGTTGTTTCATTTGCTTTCACATAGTTCTCCTTACCTCTGCCCTTCACCTCCTCCTTCCTTTCACCACATATCAGGATAGCTGTTTAAAATTTCAGTGGGAACCTGGCATCCTTTGCTCACAACCATCTGGTGACTTCCCATCTCATACCAGGTAAAAGCCAAAACTTTACCATGGCCTGTATTTAGCTGTCTCTTACCTTATCTCCAACTAATCACACTGTACTCCAGTTAGGATGCCCTCCTTCCTCTTTGGAAGTCAGCATACATCTCAGAGGTCTGCACAACTCTCTTGTCTAACTTCCCATTGCCTTTAGGTGCTCTTGAAATTCAAATACCAGTTTTTCAAATTACAAATCTCCATGCCCCATGAACTCCCTGTCTTCCTTTCCTGCCTAATTTTTTTCCAAAACACTTTCACCAGCTGACCTGTGTCTTTGGCAGGAGAGAACATAGCACATTAGAGAAAATTAAAGCCAGTTGGCTGGAGCATTGAGAATGAGAGGGAGCATATTGTGGGGTGAAGCTAGAGTAGGAGTTAGGGACCAAACTGTGCGGAACCTTGTAGACCATCTTAACGTTTTTGATCTTCATTTAAAAGTAGTTGGAAAGCACTGTAGTATCTTAACTGGAGGGATTTGGGAGGATGACATGGGTCAGTAACATGATTTGATAATGATCGTTCTGGCTTTATTGTGGAAAAAAAGATTGGAGGGGGAAAAATTGGGTGTGGGGAAACCAGATGAGAGGCTATCGCAGTAATCCAGGTATAAGCTGATGGTAGCTTATCTGACCAGGGTTGATGGCCATATGGAAAAAATGTTTGGAACTGTTTGATTCTTACGAAGAAATCCACTTATAAACATATGTGGTCAGCAATTTATAACTCCTGATTGCCAGATTAAGATCTCCCATTTACGTGATCTCCATCGGATTCCATTATGAGAAAATAAAATTGTTCACCCAATGTAACTCTTTAAAATAGATCCTAGAAAATCAGTAGTTTTATATCTTTTTATATATTTCTTTGTGGTAGGCACAAAAATCAAAGATCCCTAATTAAGTTACTCTCATTTTAATGGCCAATTTCTAGACCTGATCAAATTGATTTCTCTGTCATGAAAACAAGGCTTTAAGTAATTTTATTATATTTTTTCTGACCTCCTCTCATCTCAAAATTAAGAAGTTGATTAGGACTAAGATTGTTCTCAACGGGATTTTTAAAAGACAAAGATGTCTGCCTGTGATATTTCTTGTCACAAAGCCAGTAACCTCTGTCAATAGGAACCTGGGTAGAACTTCAGAGTTTATGAGAATCAGAAACTCAAGACAACTCTAGCCATGCTAAGATAGATTTAAAGATCTTAAAGCAAACAAACTAGTAAACTAGGATCCTAACAGTAGTTTTCTAATGTGGCAATATTTTCATCAAACCAAAATGTTGGTCCTATATTTGTTTCAGTTTTAAGAGGGAAAAAGCATTTAACTTCTCCCATGCGAGGCATTTTATTTTATATGTGCCTAAAATATGTTATATTGTTTAATTATCAGAACCAAGTCAAGTTATCTGAATCCAGCTTTGTTTTGTTAATAAGAAAATTGCATATTAATGAGGGCAAATAACTTGTCCAGGCTCATGCAATTTATAGAGTTTGGTTTTGGATCCAGATATCCCAGCAGAAAGATCTTTCATTTCAATCAGGGGTGTTAATTTGGGTTCCCTGGGCTCTACTTCCCCCTATGTGTTTATGGTTTTCAAAGAGCTGTGGGCCCTTCAATTCAGTAAGGTTCAGAATCAATAAATTTTATTAATCTGCCTCCTGATTTGGGATTCCTAATCTGACAGTGCAGTCCACTCTTGGCTTATATTACTTTTCCACAATTCTTGTCAAAATATCAGCAACACTCTAGTTACAGTAGTAAAGCAGTGATAGTAGTTATTTTTTAGTGGATAATATTTGCCAGGCATTATACTAAGGGCTATATACACATTATCTTGTTCATAGCAACGTTGCTGACCTATGTCTTTACTTTAAGATTAATCCTCTTTCTATCTCAAATCCCAGCCCCATTCCTTGCTTTCCTAACTGATTTCCCTGCTCCAGCTTTTCATTCCTTTGTTCCAACCTACACAATTCTCATAGAGCTTTTTTTTTTTTTTTCTTTCCTCAAATTCTCTGCTCAAAAGCCTTAGGTGGCTTTCCCCCACTGTTAGGAAAGGTTCAAGTTCTTAGAATATCAAACAGGGCCTTTGGTAGCTTGCTAGCTTACTGTTTAACGTCTGTACTCATTCCTTTCCCACTGCCTTTCACTGAAAATACTCAAACCACCTAGCCTTCTTTCTAAATAGTTTTTTTCTATTAGACTCATTTTCTTGAGTCTGCCTTTTTAAATGGAATTCCATGTCTACAATACTGCTTCTTTCTCTACCCGCTTCCTCTGCCTCACCTTCAAGAAATATATGCAAGGCATACAGTGAAAAATCTCCCTTCTTTCCATGTCCCCTCATTCCTCAATTTCCTTTCAAAGGTAGTCTGCATTTACAAGTTTCCATGTACATACGTGAGTATAGAAGGAAGTTAGCATGTTGGTTAAAGAATGTGAACTCTGGAACCAGGCTGCCTAAGGTTGAATCATGGCAGCTCTTCCTAGATGTGTGGTTTGGGCAAAGTATTAGTTCCTACTTCATAAGCTTTTTGTGAGGATTTCTTATAACAGTACATGGCATGTGATAAGCTCTCAGTAAATGTATGCTATTATGTTATTGTTGTGTTGTTGTTTTATAACAGAGCATGATACATTCGGGCGCCTGGGTGGCTCAGTTGGTTAAGCGACTGCCTTCGGCTCAGGTCATGATCCTGGAGTCCTGGGATCGAGTCCCACATCGGGCTCCCTGCTCAGCAGGGAGTCTGCTTCTCCTCCTGACCCTCCCCACTCTCATGCTCTATCATTCTCTCTCTCAAATAAATAAATAAAATCTTTAAAAAAATAAATGAATAACAGAGCATGATACATTGAAAAGAGAATGGCATTTAAAAACAGCCTCTTAGTTATTTTGTGCCTGAGTCATTTAACCCAAGTTAAACCTTGTGTGGTTTCCTCATTTTCATAATTAGGATAATGATGTACAGTTTTGATTTTGATGAACTGAACAATAAAAGGAAAGAGCTTTGTAAATAATAAAATGCTATATGAAGTTTAGTTGCTGTTGGTCACATCATTTTGTTTTCTCTTCCAGGAAAGGTCACAACATTTCAGCTGATGATAAGAAGTGAAATAGTCTTTAAAGGATAAAGGATAAAGATATCACAAATTTAGTGATATCTGCTGTTTTGCTTTACTAATTATTCTAAATTCATACTTTTTCATTAGCTGTGGCTTGCTTTCATATTAGTCTTGCATTTTTAAATTATGATTATATAATTTATGTGTCACTGCCATTAAGGGAATAATGTTAAATACCTCTATTTGTGCAAATGTATCAATATTTCAGAATTGATATATTTAGCAGTACTTAGTATAAATTAGTAAACCTAATTTGGTAAGCCTTATCTTTTAAGGAAAAAAATTTTTGTCAACCTAGAAAATATTAGTCACTGCCTGTAACATTCTTCCATGGTTTACAAATGTGTTATTTGCCTGTGATGATAACAGTTGCTGAAGAATATTCATTTTACTAAATATGTGGTGATACATGTAAAAAGAGGTTCCCTTTGATGCATCTTTGGATGATTTATGCTGTTGTTAAAACAAGAGAGGCATTCACCTTTTTTTTTTTTTTTTTTTGATAACTCCTGGATTCCACAGTGCATATCAGTACCCAAAGACACACAGAATGGCATATTTTTGAGTACTCTGATATTCTCCCTTTCTTAATGAGAGGCATTTCCAGTATCCAATGTTTAGGAGGAAAAATGTAGTCAGGTCAGTAGGTGGTAGAGCAGAATTCTAGCCAGGCACTATGGATGCTAAGTTCAGGCTTTAAACATTTCCCTGTATTGCTTATGAGAATGAGATCACAAAAAATTACCAGTAGACAAGGGAGGGGAGATTTCTAGAAATAATATAAATTAAAAAGAATATAAGCTTAAGCTTCATGGAACACTTTAAAAACAGATTAGTCTAGAGAATTGGTGAAGTGGAAGACGATCTGAAAAGTAAATTAACCAAAATAAAGAGACAGGGATAGGACATATGTAAGAGAAGAAAAGAGAAGTAGAAATTTCTAGTTTTCTTTAATTCCTGTCTCTCTCTAAGTAATGGATGTATTAGTTGAATGCTTTGCTGTCCCGCTACAGCTTCCCATTCACTGCCTTTCTGATAGTGAAGTTTGACTACATGACAGGGTTTGGGCAGTTGAGATGGAAGTGGAAGTTATGTGTGCGTAGGTTTTAACCTTATAGGTTATGCCTATCAAAGGAAAGAGATATACCTTTTCCTTCCTCTGGACTTGAATGTGTACATGGTAGTGAATATTTTTAGCTTGTGGAAGAGGGCAGTACTCCAAGGACAACAGAGCAACAAGATCTAACAACTTAGCTCTCTGACTGCTAAGCTGCCCCCTGGACTATATCCCTTCTGACTGTCATATGAGAGAGGGAAGAAACTTGAATTTTGTTTAAGCCCTCCTAGGGTCTCTCATTACAGTAGCCTAGTCTATGTCCTAACTAATAGAAGAAGAGCATGAGAAAATCTAACAAATCTAAGCAGAATCCAGGTATGAAGAAAAATGAAGTAGAAAGAATATTTGAGGAGATTATGATTGAGAATTTCTAAAACTACAAAAAGATCCAAATTCAAGAAGTCAAATAAAGGGTAAATAAAAATATAATTTGCATAAAATGAGCAATCTTAAAAATAGCCAGAGGGAGAAGATAGATTATTTTTAAAAGATCTGCAGTTTATTGAAAGGAAAATTGAAACCAAAAGACATGAGGATAATAACTACAGTGGGCTGCAAGTAAATAACTCTTAAGGCAAAAATTTCTTTAAGAGTATAGGTAATACAAAGTTTTCAGATAAATAAAAACAGAGATTTTACTACCAATAGAACATCTCTAAGACAACTTCAAAAAGACATACTCTAAGATGTGATCCCTGTTGGAGGGTTTGAGATATTAATTAGAAAAGAAGAAAGGCTGAAAATTAAAGAGCCAAGCATCCAAGCTAAATTAGAAAAAGAACAGAATAAAGAAGGGGATGAAGAAATAGACATAAAATCAGATATTAAAGAAATAGAAAACAAGCTTATAGTAAAGGATGAACAAAGCCAAAGTTGATTCCTAGAAAACGACAAACCTGGTAAGAGCAATCAAAAAACCCCAGAGGATTAAGAATGAAAGAGGAGCTACAACCACAGATGCTATAGGATTATTATAAAAAAGGATACCTAAGTAACTTTTTGTTTAAGGAATAATTTCAATGGTAGATTATTGCATGTGTTGTCATAATAGTATATTAAGCTTTTCAAGACCACTTGTCAAATTTGCTTTCCTGAATAAGAGGGTTGGATTAAATATTTTAATCCTTCACTTGAATTTTTGGAGAATTTCAAGGGTGCAGTGAATGGGATGATTGTCTCACTCAAACTTAAGTCATACAGTATTAAGATTTTGGTAAAGATTTACTTGGGCATAATTGATGGATGAGTTTCTTTTAAAACAGTAGAATTTGTGTTCCTTTTTAATATATAAAAAAGTGAGGAAGTGTCATTCAGTAAGGAAATGCAAGAATGTAAGAAACTGTAGAAACCTTGTATTCTTAAAATTGTTTTTTAAAAACCGTGTTACTGGGGTGCCTGGGTGGCTCAGTTGGTTAAGCCTCTGACTCATGATTTTGGCTCAGGTCATGATCTCATGGGTCCTGAGGTTGAGCCCCCATGGTGGGCTCCTCGCTCAGTGAGGAGTCTGCTTGAGATTCTCTCCCTCTGCTGCACACTCCCCCCCCCTCCCCAATCATGCGCTCTCTCTTTCTCAAAAGAAACATGGAGGAGAACATTCAAAGAAGCTAGAAGTTTGAAGTAGCTGTTGTAAGTTAAAGGGGATACAGTGACTGCTTTTTTTTATTTTAAGCTTTTTAGTAATGCCTGCTAATAGTACTTTTAAGAGAGAGTAAGAACTAAAGCTTTTGCAGAGGAGACCAGAATGATTATAGAATTTGAAACTTTACCATTTAAAAAAGGAAATAGAACTGCTATTTGAAAAAGAGGATATTAGAGAGGGGGGAAAAAACTGTCTTCAAATATTTGAGGGATATGGACTTACGAAGAGGAATTCTCTTTATTCTGTTTAGCATCAGAGGACAGACCCAGTAAGTGGCCACTACAAAGAAATAGAACAGTGAACGGTGTAAAGAACATTATAACAATTAGGTTACCCAGAAATGGAATGGACTATTTTATGAAGGTAGAGTTCAAAGGGCTTAGATGACCATATCTAGAGATATTTTTAGACTGAATTTCCAGAAAAGAAACACCTACTCTAATTCAGGCATGCTGTTGTTGAATACTGACTTCTGTATGTAAAACAAGAGAAGACAAAACCAGCTATTCATACAACATGTCATAAGATTTGCTACATGGAAGTTAAATGTATTGTTTAACAGGTCTTATATTTGTCATCCTAGACTTCATAAAATAAGCTTTTATCATTTGTGGTTTGTAAACTTAGGATTTAGGAGGACTTCTTTTTATTGTATCAGGACTACTGATCTTTTTTTCTTATTCCTGTTATCTTTTGTTTACCTTTCTTTCCTGTTGTTTATTTTTCATTTTCTAACTTTTGGTTGAATTGGTCAAGTTTTCTTTACCCTAGTGATTTTTATTTTTTTATTTTATTTTATTTTTTTTAAAGATTTTATTTATTTGACAGAGAGAGACACAGCGAGAGAGGGAACACAAGCAGGGGGAGTGGGAGAGGGAGAAGCAGGCTTCCCGTGGAGCTGGGAGCCCGATGCGGGGCTCGATTCCAGGACCCTGGGACCATGAGCCGAAGGCAGGCGCTTAACGACTGAGCCACCCAGGCGCCCTACCCTAGTGATTTTTAAATTATATATAATCTAGTTGTATTTTTCATCTGTCTACATTTATATTTTTTCAATGTATAGAGAGACTCAGTATCTTATTTTTTTCCCCCAAGCAAGAGAAAAACTTCAACATGCCTTAACTTCCCTTCCTAACTCCTCTCTAACCAGTGTGGAGATAATCATGGAGTTTTATTTCCAAGTTTTTGTACATATTTTACAGCAATAATTAGATTTCTAGCCATAATTTTGACTGCTTTATCTGCTTGTCATGATTTCTTATTCTTAATGCCTTTTTGTTTCTTGAATCGTTTTCCTTTTTTTGTTGGCATACCCATACCTGTAAGTTTTAATATGTATTTTTATTGTCATTTAGTTCTAATTGCTTACTTTCCATTTTGATTTCTTATTTGACCAATATATTATTTAGAACTGTGTTGTTTAGCTTACAAACATTCTGTGATTATGTAGTTATATTTTTGTTGTATTGGTTTGTAGTTTGATTGCATTATGGATAGAATACTCTGTGATTTCAGTTCTTTGAAATTAGTTGAGCCCAGCATGGCCTTACTAGTAAATGATCCAGGCACACCTGGCTGGCTCAGACTGTAGAATGTGTGACTCTTGATCTCAGGGTTATAAGTTCAAGCCCCACATTGGGTGTGGAGATTACTTAAAAATAAAATCTTAGGAAAATTAAAAATAAAAAGTATGGGGAGCCTGGGTGGCTCAGTCAGTTAAGCATCTGACTCTTGGTTTCAGCTCAGGTCATGATCTCAGGGTCTTGGGATTGAGCCCTGCTTCTAGCTCAGCAGGGAGTCTGCTTGAGGATTCTCTCCCTCTCCTTCTGCCCCTCCTGCTGCTCACATGTGTGCACTCTCTCTCTCTCTAAAAAAAAAAAGTCTTCCTAAAAAATTAAAAAATAAAAATAAATGATCCATGTACACCTGAAAAAATGTGTCATTTGCAGTTGTTAGGTATGGTTATATATATATGACTATTGGGTTAAGTTGATTCATTATTTGGTCAAATCTTTGTTACCGATTTTATCTTCCTCTTCTGTCAGTTCCTGAGAGTCATGTTAAAATCTAATCATGGCTGTGTATTTCTCTAGTTTTCCCTTTAGTTGTGTCAACTTTTACATTACGTATTTTGCCTTGTGTTTTAATTTTCTTTCCTATTGAATATTTATTAATGTAATTACTGATATATTTGCATTGTTTGACATCTTGCCATTTCAATTTGTCCGTCTGTTCTTTGTTCCTTTATATTTTCTTTTCTTCCTGCTATATTTAGTTATTAAACCATTCCAAACTGTAGTGGCTTAAAGCAGTAACCATGTATTCTCACCCGTTAGTTTTCTAGAGTATGGAAATAGGGAGTGGCTCAGCTGGGTGGATCTGGCCTAAGGTTTTTCAAGGTGTTGCAGTCAAGATGGTGGCTGTCTGGGATCATCTTAAAATCTTCTTTATTCACAGATCTGTGGATACTGAAACTTTGAGGGCTCCTCACGCAACTCTCTCTGTCCCGACAGTCTCTGAAGTGGTGGCTTCAGGGCATCCTGACAGCTCTGGGCCCCATGGCATGGCTCCCAAAAGACAGATCCAGGAGGAGGCTCTGGCCACCCTTTCTAGCATCAAAAGTCAGACAATATCACTTCTGCTATATTTTATTTAATAAACCTGCCGCTGATGTCATGAGCACTGGGTGTTATATGCAACTGATGAATCACTGAACTATACCTCTGAAACTAATAATATATGTTAGTTAATTGAATTTAAAATTTAAAAAATAAATAAACCTGCCCATATTCAAAGGGAGGGGAATATATTTTTCCTCTCTAGAAGCTTTTTGGGATTTTGTCTTCACTTTCAGTGGTTTGAAATTTCAACTCCTGTATGTTCAGTTGTGAATATCTTGTTGTTGTTATTTATTATGTTTGGCGTTCATTGAGCACTTTAAATCTGAAGATGCCTAATTTTCTTAGTTTACCTCGGGAAATGTCTTTCTATTATTTCTTCAATTCTTCTGTTTCTAGACGTCCTGTCAGATAGCTGGTAGAACTTTGAGATTTAGCCTTCTTACCTCTTTCTTTCATATATTCCATCTCTCTATCCTTTTGTTCTGCACTCTTTGGGTAGGTTCAGTATATTGCTTCACTGACTTGCTTTTCAGCTACATCCATTTTTCACTTCAGCCCATCTACTGATTTCTTTTCTGATGGTCATATATTTTATTTCCTAAATCTCTAGTGTATCTTTTGCATAGACTTGATAACTTTCTAAGTCTCTTTAGGGATATTAATTTATTTTACAGTGCTTTTTAGGTCCTCTTAACTTTTTTCTTTGGTTTTTGTTCTTCTGTTTGTTGAATTCATTGCCTCTGTCAAATTGTTTTCCTCAAATCTGTGATTGTCTGCTCTTCTTGAGAATCCCTGTTGGCCTCTTCTATTTATAAGAGTTTATCTCCTTTCATTATGGGAAGGGGTAGGAATGTTGTTGGGCTGAATGTGCCTGGTTTTAGACTGTGAAGACTAATTTATATACTTCATTTACAAATATGTGATGTCTGATCACTTTATATATATCCTACCCCCAAAGTGCTAATCTTGAGAACAAGAAGAGAAAGTATCAAGGAAGAGATTCTTGCAATGAGATAATAATGTGATTTCATGTTACCAAAAAAAGTTGAATTTCCATTATGAAGTAATGTGAAGAACATTGTTCTTTATTTTAGGAGATTAAATCTTACCATGATTTCCATATTTACTTAACCATCACCCCCAGCATGTGTGGTCAGTTGTCAGTTTTAAAATATTCATGGCTTCTGGGGCGCCTGGGTGGCTTAGTTGGTCGAGCTTCTGACTTTTGGTTTCAGCTCAGGTCGTGATCTTGGGGTCATGAGATAGAGGTCCGTTGGGCTCCAGGCTCAGCGAAGAGTCTTCTTCCCCTTTCCCTCTGCCTCTCTCCCCCTCTCTAAAATGTGTAAATAAATCTTTAAAATAAAATAAAATATTCATGGCTTCTGTAAATATAATCAACAATATAACTGCTTGTTAAAAAACTACCTTCAGTGTTCCTTAATGTAAAAAATTTTTTCTCTGAAATTTCTCATCACAACCAAATTTCCTTAAATGAACTTTGTTTTCTAGGTTCATTTGTGTAGGAGAAACTATTTCATCTTGTAATTAATTAGCTTACATATTTAAAAACTGAAACAAAATTGGGATTGATTTATGTCATAAAGACAGTCATGTTATTTTGTGAAATTTAGAAGTTTTGCTGAAGGAAGAATGAAAAAATTGTATTATAGCTTAGACTATAATGTTAGGAACTCAAGATTGACTTAAAATTTAAACATAGTGTAATGTTTATTCTTGTCCTCCTTATTTGTCAGAGAATCTTAACCAGAGTGAGAAATTTTCTGGTGCTGTGTTGGGAGTGCAGGGCACAAGAGATTTCCATAAAAAGGCATGGGATTTGCTTGGAAGAACATAGTGGTTTTCTAACTTGGCAGTAATGAGTTAGAACTAACCCCTTTCAAAAGAAAATATTAATCCACATTATTCCTTATTGGGTATTTGTGTGTGTTTTCTTATCTGAGCTATATTATTTTTGTATTTGCATGTGTGTGTATGTGTTTACATTCATGACCCATGGTATTTGTTAGGTGTAAAGTTCTGTACATATCGTATATATGAAAAGTACCTTTGGGATTTGAATATCTTACTACTTGATTTGAGGAACAGGGGCCAAATATTTTGTTGTTGCAGAATACCCAAAATAATTTGGCCATGTCTGAGTGCTTTTCCCAAATTCTGTTGCCCTAGGAGGCAATTTGGGAAATATAAATGAGCCTTGCTATATTAGGATTCCCTCTTGAAAGATACACATTTTCGGATTAGAGAGATGATGTATTTACATCTTGTTAAAATGACAGTGGTCCCCAGCTAAGAATCACCAGGGACCTGAGGAGGGGGTTATAGATAATGTAGATCTGTCTGGATATATATATGCTCTTGTGTTTAATAATCAAGGTGTTTGTTTTAATTTTGTTTTCATAGAAATCAGAGAACCACCTGGTACAGATAGAGGTATAGGATGATTAGTGTCCAGCACGAACCTCTTCCAGCTCATGTTTTCCTCCAGTTTCCTGTACATCTACATTGTAAAATGTGGTCTTTTTCAGGGCTTAATTCTTAGCTTTCTTCTGTTTTCACCTAATAAATTCTCCTCATCTGCTGTGGTTTTAACTACTAACATTGCTTACAACAACTCCTAAGTCTGTACCCTCTAGCCCTTTGGTTTCTACTGAGCTTCCAGACTTAAGAGTTTTAAATACCACATATTACCTACTTTTCCCCATAGGAATTTCAAACTTAATTTTGGGCAGGAATATTAACTTTCTTTTTAAACCTCCTTTTAGCCACCTAATTTACCCAAAGTAAATATTTAGGAGTTATCCTTGATTCCTCTACATTCCCCTAAATAATAACCTGTAACTAGCTACGGAGGCCTGTCGGTTTTACCTTCAGAAAACCACTGTCCCCTCATCAGCCCTGGTGCTGCTATTCAGGCCTGTGTCATTTTCCACGTGAGCTATTTCAATAGCTTCCTGACTATTCTCCCTGCCTCTGGTGTCTCCTTCAGTCCATTTTATATACTGTTAGCAGTTTTCTTTCCAGAATATATATCTGACTATATTACTTAAAAAAAAAAAACAAAACTGTTTTCTCCCCATTGCTTACTAAATTGTAGACTCTTTTACATGATAAGTGCCTTTGCAAGCATAACCCAGTCTCCGTACCCTGCTCCATTTTCCATACCTTGCTTTTTTTTTTTTTTTCAAGATTGTATTTATTTATTTGACCGAGAAAGACACAGAGAGAGAGAGGGAACGCAAGAGGGGGAGTGGGAGAGGGAGAAGCAGGCTTCCCGCTGAGCAGGGAGCCCGATGTGGGGCTCGATCCCAGGACCCTGGGATCGTGACCTGAGCCGAAGGCAGACGCCCAACGACTGAGCCACCTAGGCGCCCCTCCATACCTTGCTTTTAAACAAGTTCTGTTCTGGCCACACCCAGCTGTGGGGTATTCCCTGGATCTTGTGTATTTAGTGATTTAGAGTATTTGCTCAAGCTGTTTCCTCTCCTTAGAATGCCCTTCCCTACTTACCTGGAACATTCCTATTCAGTTTTTCATTTAGTTCTTATGTAACCTCCATTGAAAAACTAACTGCTCTCTCCTCTGTTTCTCCATCCTTCCCCAACCTTTTAATCTCTGTTCTGTAAAAACAGAAACACACACACAAAAAAGCATGTTCACATCATATTGTAATTACTTACTTTTTCCTCCTCCATGAGCTCTTCAAGGATGGGAAACATACTTTTCATTTTTGTGTCCCTTGCACCTAATACAGAATTGGTACCTGGGAGATACTTTGTAAATGTTTTTTGATTCAGAACAGCAATCATAACCTGCTGCCATGTCTGTTGCATAGTCTACTATAATTTATCCTTACTATGTTTCTTAGTAAGGGCTGCTGGAACAAATTGGCATAGACTAGGTGGCTTAAACAACAAATTTATTTCTCATAGTTCTAGAGGCTGGGAAGTCCAAGATTAAGCACTGGAAAATCAGGTGTTTGAGGAGGACCTGCTTCCTGACTTATAGGTGGCTGTCTGTTTCTTCACTTGGTGGAGAGTGAGAGAAGCAAGCTCTTGGGACTCTTATTAAGGGCACTAATCCAGTCATCTAATCTTCCTCTAATCCTAATTACCTCCCAAAGGCCCCACCTCTTAATATCATCATATTGGGGGGCGACACATTCAGTTTATAAAACTATATATGTAACTGGTATTCTGAGAAATTTACCTTTTTCCCCATTGGATTTTCTTAAATTAATTCTGTTGAGCTACAATTTACATGTAATAAAATGTCCCTGTTTTTTTTTCTTTTTAAATTTTTAAAATTTTATTTATTTTTAAATTTTAATTCCAGTATAACATACAGTGCTATATTAGTTTCAGGTGTATAATATAGTGATTCAACAATTCTGTACATTACAGTGCTTATTGTGATAACTGTACTCTTATTCTCCTTTCCCTATTTCCCCCGTCCTCCCACCCACCTCCCCTCTGGAAACATCAGTTGTCTATATTTAAGAGTCTGGTTTGTCTTTTTTCCTTTGTTCATTTATTTTTTTTTCTTAAATTCCACATATGAGTGAAATCATATGGTATTTCTCTTTCTCTGACTTATTTCACTTAGCATTATACTCTCTAGATCCATTCATGTTGTTGGAAATGGCAAGATTTCATTCTTTTTTATGACTAATATTCCATTGTCTATATATACCACATCTTCTTTATCCATTCATCTATTGATGGACACTTTGATTGCTTCCATAATTTGGCTATTGTAAATAATGCTGCAATAAACATAAGGGTACACATATCTTTTTGAATTAGTGTTTTCATATTCTTTGGGTAAATACCCAGTAATGGAATTACTGAATCATATGGTAATTCTGTTTTTAATTTTTTGAAGAACCTCCATACTGTTTTCTAAAGTGGCTTCACTAGTCTGCATTCCCATAGAAAGTGCATGAGGGGGGTACCTGGGTGGCTTAGTTGGTTAAGCAACTGCCTTCGGCTCAGGTCATGATCCTGGAGTCCCGGAATCGAGTCCCACATCGGGCTCCCTGCTCAGCTGGGGGTCTGCTTCTCCCTCTGACCCTCTTCCCTCTCGTGCTCTCTGTCTCTCATTCTCTCTCTCTCTCAAATAAATAAATAAAATCTTAAAAAAAAAAAGTGCATGAGGGTTCCTAAAATGTACTTATTTTAAATGTGCAATTCAAAAAGGGGGCGCCTGGGAGACTTGGTCAGTTAAGCGTCTGCCTTCAGCTCAGGTCATGATCTCAGGGTCCTGTGAGGGAGTGCCGCGTCTGGCTCCTTGATCATTAGGGATTCTGCTTCTCCCTCTTCCTCTGCCCCTGCTTCCCCCCCCCGCCCCTCCTCCCCCACTTGTGCACGCTCTCTCTCAAATAATCTTTAAAAAAAAATAAATGTACAATTCAATAAGATTTGATAAATGGAAATACCTATGTAACCACCACCATTGTCAAAGTACAGATCATTTCCGTCACCCAGAAAAATTCCTTTATGCTCCTTTATAGTCATCACCCCTGCCCCACCACTGGCCTCAAGTAACTTTCTGGCACTATAACTTGGTTTTGTCTTTTCTAGAATTATATAAGTGGAATCATAAAGTAGTCACTCTTTTGTGTATTTTGCTGAGTGTTTTTTGAGATTCATCCATCTTGTTGAATCTGTCAGTAGTTTGTTCTTTTTTATTACTGAGTAGTATTCCATTGATTGGACGTACCACAATTTATCCATTCACTTCTTGATGGATACTTGGGTTGTTTCTAGATTTTGGCTATTATGAACAAAGGTAAGAGTTGAAATTTATTTTTTTCCAACTTGACTTGTTCAAAAGACTTTTACATACTGAATTACTTTTGCCCCTATCTTAAACAATCTATTCCTATGTAACAGATTAACACAAATCTTACTGGGCTTAAAGCAACATTAATCATTTATTGTCAGTTTCTGTGGATCAGGGGTTGGGAGTGGCTTGACTGTAAGGTTCTGACTTATGGTCTCATAAGATTGCAATCCTCTAAATTAAGGCTTGACTAAAACTGCAAGATACACTTCTGAAGGGGGCTCACTCACATGTTTGGTAAAGTGTGCTGTTGGTAGGAGTCCTCAGTTCCTCTCCAGTTGGGTCTCTCTGAAGGGCTGATAGTTAAATGTCCTCATGGCATGGTGAGTGGCTTCTCTTAGAGAGAATGATCCCAGAGACCATGGTATAAGCTGCAGTGCCTTTTAAAGGAGGTCACATATGGTCACTTCTGCCATATTCTATTGGTCACACAACCAATCTTAGGAAGAAACTACACAGGGATATGAAAACTGAGAGTGAACAGTACAAGTTATGAATACCAGGAGGCCAGGATCCTTGGGGGGTTATCTTGAAGGATGGGTATGACAGTCCCTCCATCAAAAATGAACTGAAGATATATATGTGGTTTTATTTCTGGATTTAATTTGGTGCCACTGATCCGTTTGTCTTTATGACAGTAACAATATCTTTATTACTGTAGTTTTATATTATGTCTTAAAATCAGTGTAACACTTTTTTTTCTTTTTCAGAACTGTTAACTATACTAAGTTATTTGCATTTTCAAAAAAATGTTAAAGTCATCTTATCAGTTTTTACAAAAAAGAAACCTGCTGATTGGGATTGCATTCAATCGGTAGACCCAGCTTGGAGAGAATTGACATCTTAACAATAATATGGACATATCTTAATATAATATGGCACGTCTCTCTAATTACTATGTCCTTAATTTCTCTGAGCCATGTTTTGTAGTTTCAGTATATAAGCGTTGCACATATTCTGTTAAATTCATCTTTTAAGTATTTTATTTCTTATTAGATACTATTGTAAATGGTATTTTTTTGGTAAATGGTATTTTTTAAATTACATTTTTCAGTTCTTTGAGAGTACATACAAATATAATAGTTATTTTTTTTGTATCAACCTTTTATCCTGAAATCTTGCTAAATTCACCTGTAAGTCTGGTAGCTCTTTTTGTGTATTGTACATATGGGATCATGTTATCTGTGAATAAAGACAATTTTACTTCTTCCTTTTGCATAGGCTAGACCCTACTATATCTAGCTTAGAACAATGTTGAATAGAAGTGGAAAGAGCAGACATATTAGTGGGAAGAAAAAGAAAAACTGTATAATACCAATAGATGCAGAAAAAGTATTTGGAAAAAATCCAATATCCATTCCTGAGAATCCATGTAAATGTAAACTCTTAAGAATATAAAAGTGTATAAAGAAGATGTGAAACCAAAAAGTTTGAGTTTGATTAGAGTAACCAAAATGCTAACTGCTTGGAGGAGGTAGGGATTCATAATCTAGGGTCCCCAACACTTGTATAGAAAAAAAAAAAAAATCTTTATTTTTCCTTAACCTCTAGTATTTGTTTCTATTTTGAGTGCAGGCAACAAACCACAGTAGTGATATTAGCAGCAACTGTTAACTTTGTCACCAACAAATACTACTTTTAACTTTCCTTGTATCTTTAAAGTTTGTTTCTTGACAACATGGTTAGGTCTTGCTTTCTTATCTTGACTTCGAATTGGAATTTTGGAATATTGGAATAGATGATTTACATTTAATGTAATGGTGTGGTTGCCTTTTAATTCTGCTCTCCTGCTGCTTGTTTTATATTTTTCACATCTTTTCTTTGTTCTTTTCTGCCTTTTTGTATTTTTTCTGCTGTTTTTTGGATGAATCAGTTTGTTTTCATTGGCTGCTCTGGGTTTTACAGTATGTATCTTTAACATACGACAGTTTATCTTCAAATAATATTATACTACTACAAATACACTGTAAGAACCTTGAACAATATACTTCCAGTCCCCTTCCTTTTTTTGTGCTATTATTGTGGTATTATTGTGCTATTACTTCTGTGTGTGTTGTAAAACCTTGTAGTACATTGTTATTTAGTTTTGCTTTAAGTGGTCAAAAAGGTCTTGTAGATTTACTCTCATTCACCATTTTTGGTACTTTTTATTCCTTTTGTAATCTTCATTCCTTTATGTAGATCCAGATTTCCGTCTGTTACCGTTTTCTTCTACCCGACGAACTTCCTTTGCTTTTTTTTTTTTTTTAAAGATTTTTTTTATTATTTATTTATTTGAGACAGAGAGGATGAGAGACAGAGAGCATGAGAGGGAGGAGGGTCAGAGGGAGAAGCAGACTCCCTGCCGAGCAGGGAGCCCGATGGGGGACTCGATCCCAGGACTCCAGGATCATGACCTGAGCCGAAGGCAGTTGCTTAACCAACTGAGCCACCCAGGCGCCCTTCCTTTGCTTTTTTTAAATGGTACTGGTAAAATTTTTTCCCCAGCTTTTCCTTCTTCCTTCCCTCTTTCCTTCTTTTGTTTCCTTTCATTTCCTTTTCCTTCCTTCCTTCCTTCCTTCCTGAAAAAAAACTTTATTTCACTTTCATTTTGGAAGGATAGATTCATTGTATTTAACATTCTAGATTCACCATTTTTTTCTTTAAGCATTTTATTTTATTTTTTTAAGATTTTATTTATTTGAGAGAGAGAGAGCACAGGGGGCAGGGGTGAGTGAGCAGAGGGAGAGGGAGAAGCAGACTACACACTGAGCCTGGAGCCCTATGCAGGGCTCAGTCCCACGACCCTGAGATCATGACCTGAGCAGAAACCAGGAGTCTGATGCTTAACCGACTGAGCTACCCAGGCGCCCCTTCTTGAAGCATTTTAAAGATACTCCATTTTCTTCTGTCTTACATATCTTCTCAAGAAGTCAGTCAGTCTTCTGGGATTTCAAGTGAATTGCCTGTTTTTCAACAAGGGGAACTTTCCTGACCAAAACTCCCAATATTTCTCAGCACCTGGAATTGTTCAGCTTATAGATCCCTATATATTCTTTGCCTTTACCTCATGGAGTTTCATCCTGCATGCTCTGCTTAATGTTTGGTCAGAGACTCGAGTGAACGCCTGTGCAGATTTCTGGAATTTTCTGTGCTTAACCCCCTCTTCTCTGATACACATTCTGGTCTCTGCTTGAGTTCTTCCCCCCTGTACCTCAGTCTGAAAAGTGCCTCCAGGTAGAAAGCCAAGGCAGGTGTAGGCCTCACTTCATTTTGTCACATCACTCGGCGATCAGAGTCCTATACTGCTTATTGTCAAATGTCTGAAAACAGTTGTTTCACGTATTTTATCTGGCTTTGGTTTTTACTGTGGGATAGAAAGTCCATTCATACTTATTCCATCATGGCCATTAGAAATTCTTTCCTGCCTTTTTACCTTTTAAGATAACTGTGGAGATAAAAAAGATAAAGTTTATATTTCTTTTTTTTTTATCCTTTCTAGCAATTTGGGCCTTATGGAGTATATTGCTAATACCTACTTATAGAGTTTTAACAATTTCATTAATTAACATCCCTTTCGTATCCTAATAATTTTCAAGGTAATATTTTACATGGTTCAGCTATAATAGAATAATGATCAAAATAGTATATAATTACCATGATATTTTAAGCAAATAAAATAACATATACTTTAATGCTAATGAGTGAATTTTTCAAAAAAGTGTGTTAGTTGTTTAAACAATAGCTTTATAAAGAATTGGGTTCATGATTGTAGTTATAAGACAACTACTAGTTTTATTTTTTTTTTTCTTTTTCTTTCTTTTTATTCTTATGTTAATCCCCATACATTACATCATTAGTTCTAGATGGACAACTACTAGTTTTAATCACCTTATTTTCTAGTCAGTCACTTACAAGTAACAGTTACTTACAAGTAACATGAACAGGCTCTAATGGTGATTGATGCCTAGTCAGAGATGATCTTTAATGAATTAAAATGCCTGGCAGTAGTCCTATAAACTTAGCTTAGAATCTGCATGGTTTTACTGTGTGCCTGTCTTCCTCTTAATAGTCTTAAAGGAAAAAGCAAACAAAAAACAAAATACCATATATTTCATGTAACAGTTGCACATTCTTGGCTATTCTCAGCATGTTTATTAATCTTTAGGTTTTTGTTTTTTTCCCCAGATTGTCAGTATTTAAACAGACCACATCATGCGTGAGTACAAGCTAGTGGTCCTTGGTTCAGGAGGCGTGGGGAAGTCCGCTCTGGTAAGTTAGC
Organism: Leptonychotes weddellii; assembly: GCF_054177405.1. Lineage (NCBI taxonomy): Eukaryota > Metazoa > Chordata > Mammalia > Carnivora > Phocidae > Leptonychotes > Leptonychotes weddellii. The sequence goes on from NC_138372.1 coordinate 85,972,394, forward strand.
CACCTAACTCTAACTTAATTAGTATAGTACAAGAAGAACATTGATATTTGCTTGCCTTAGATGTTTAGTCATTAGTGAGAAAAGGTGGCAGTATTTTTTATATGCCTAGTATCTGGCCTGCAGGAGGGGACAGAGATTCATTCAGTAACCACACATGTGTACAGTGTGTACAATGGTGGCTCATTCATTCTTTCCCTTACCAAATATTTACTGGCTGCCTACCATGTTCTAAGCACTCTGTGATTGTGATTCAAAGAGGAATAAGATTGTTCTCATTTTTTAAGGAACTTACATTCCAGGTGGGGAGGACTGATTATTTCAGATACTAGTGGAGTAAGTCCTGCCTGCTCCCACCCCAGACTTAAGTGAAATGAAGTTAGTTTTTGTTTATTTAGTAAATATTTATTGAGATTCTACACTGTCAACTCTAGGGTTACAGCAGTGAACAAAAACAGTCATAGTCCCTCAGAGCTTACCATATAGTGAAGGAGATACAATAATTAACAAAGTTAAATGAAGAACTACCTCATTATAATTGTGAGAGAGATACTTTGAAAGAAAAGTACAGACTGTTAAGAGAGACCCTTATGACAAATGAACCTCAATTAGCATTTGAACAACTGAGAACAGGTCACAATTGCCAAGGCAGGAGTGAACTGGAAGGAAAGTAGAAGGAATGAAGTGAGAGGCAGGGACCACGTCATGACTTGAAGACCATATAACAACTTGAAACTTACTCCTAATGACAGTGAGAAGCCATTGAAAGTGTTTTTTTTCGGGGGTGGGAGGGGTGTTGACAGAATTGGATATATATTTTAAACAGAACCTGTGTGAAGTAATTTAGAAGAGAAGCTGAGTGGACATGGGAGACCAGTTGGGAGTTAACTCTGAACCCGATTGTTTGTGGAACCTTATATTGGGGCTGTGCCAGCGAAGAAGAGAAAAGTAGATGTTTTGAGAATTAAATAACTTGGTGCTGGATTGATGTGAGGACTAGGAGAGAAGGAGCTGTTGAGGATGATTCCCAAATTTCTAGTTGTTGAGCTACTAATTTTATGGATGGATCATTTAAGTAAAAAGGAAACACTGGAGAGTGAGCAGATCTGAGAGTAAAAATCAAGAGTCATGTCAAATTTGGTTATGTGAGATGTTAAAGTAAATACATCAAATAAGTAATTGGATCCTCAAGATAATAAGCTTAAGAGAGACTTGTGATATGATTTGGGGCGCCATGAATATATCAACGGTATTTAAGTTCATGAGAATTATGTTACTTTTAAATTAGTACCTGTAAATTAGTACCTCTGTGGTGAATGAGAATATCTGTCATTTTATTTTATTTTTTTTTTATTTATTTTATTTTTTTTAAGCTTTTATTTATTTATTTGACAGAGAGAGTGAGAGAGCACAAGCAGGGGGAACAGCAGAGGGAGAGGGAGAAGCAGGCTCCCCGCCTAGCAGGGAGCCCGATGCGGGGCTCGATCCCAGGACCCTGGGATCATGACCTGAGCCGAAGGCAGACACTCAACCATCTGAGCCACCCAGGCGCCCCAATATCTGTCATTTTAGATGCACATATTCAGGGTACCTGGCTGGCTCAGTCGGAAGAACATGCGACTCTTGATCTTGGGATCGTGAGTTTGAGTCCCACATTGGGTATAAAGATTACTTAAAAAAAAAAAATAATAATAACTTAAAAAAATAAAAATAAATGCATATAACTTTCAGCAAGTCTCTTGAAATTTCACGTATAAGTTCATATATACAAAATAACATGGTCAAGGATATCGATCACAACATTCCTTACAGTGGTAAGAGTTTGGAAACAACCTAAATGTCTACCAGTAGGGGCTGGTTAAAAGTAAGTTTTTAATATACATTTTGAGTAGAATAATATATAACTATTAAAAAGAATGCAGCAGCTCTGTATATACTGATATATAGTGATATCTAAGATGTATTATTTAGGGGGGAAACAGGTACCAAACAGTGTAGACTATCATTTGATAAGAAAAAAAAGGAGGCTAAGGGGGAAGATAGTAAAAAATGTAGAGACTATCTCTGCAAGGTTAAATAAACTACGATAACATACTGGTTACTTGGGGGTGGAATTGGATAATTGGGAACAAAGGTGATAGGTAGGTTTGGTTACCACTGCATACTCTTTTGTGTCTTTTGTATTTTGTCCTCTGTCCATGGGATTACCTTTTCAAAAATAAATAAAATAATTGAAAATAAAAATCCATAGGAATAAGTGAGGTTGTCTAGGAAGAGACTAGAGAAAGAAGAACTCAGGACTGAGCTCTGAGTACTTCTCAACCTTTAAAGAGTAGGTAGGATTGAAGAATCCAACATAGAAGAGTATATCTTATACTTGCATGTAAGGAAAGCAGCTTTACTTTAAGTCAAGTAAAGGAGAGGAAAGAGATGATACAGAAACATGGAGGTAGCTGGACTTGTTAAAGGCAAGCTTCAGTAAGGTCATAGTGCCATAACCATGCTGGGGTGATTTAAAGAGTAAATGAGTGCTGAAGAAACAGAACCACGATTGTAGACAGATGAAGTTTGATTATGAGAGGGAACAGAGAGGGGAGGTGAAGCCGGAGGAGTTGTGGAGTTAAGGGAAATTTTTTATTTCTGGGTGGGAGATGGTAGAGCAAACGGTTTGTGTGCTGGAGGCAGTAATCCCGTGGAAAGGACAATGAAGACATAGGAGAGGAAGGGAATAATTGTTACAGGGGTCAAAAGTTCAAGAAATAACAGAAGTAAAATTAATGAATCATTGAAGTGGTAATTAGTAAGTTTATTGTGCACACACCAAAAAGACAGTTTGCAAACCGGGAACCTTCAAAACCAGAACATGGAATGAGGCTTAGGGGTATATTGTTATAAAGCAGCTTATAGAGTGAGAAAACAGTGGCTTTATTCTTCAGTGACTGGTTATAGTGTTAGAATTTTCTTTAAATGATAGAGAATTGGTTAGTGGTTACCTCAAATCAACCTTGGGAAACAGTGTAAGTTTTGCTTTTGACTTCCAGAAGCATAAGCAAGAAATGACCCCCAGGTCAATTTAGCTTTGCTAAATAAACTAAATTAAGCTTTGTTTACAGACTAAACTGGTTTTATCTGCTCAGGGAATTTTCAGGCTGGTCTCTGTTTTTGATTTTAACACAGAAAGGACAGTAGGTAAGGAAGGAAGAGGAGGATCCAGTAGGAAAACTGAAGGTATAAAAGTCGGTATGAATGAATAAGATGTCCCTGAGAACTGAGGAGATGAGATTCAGAGAAACAATGAAAGCTTGCTTTAGGAAGAAGGAAGTGAAAAGTGGGAGATTGTTTTTCATTTTTGCTAGTCTCTAACAACCGCTTAGAGAAAGCACTTGGGTTCTCATACCTGCTTCTGCATCTAGTATCTAGCTATAACATGTTATATACCCTTTGGAAAACACTGTAAATTTATGAGAGTAAGCAAGTACGTCATGGTATTATGAGGACAATAGGTTTTGTTCTAAACATCTGCTCTGGACCACATTTTGAGAACCTCTGTTCTAGTATAAAGCATATTAGGAAGTTTTCCATGTTTGAATTCTATGTAGTGCTAAGAAGCTGAGGTGATTAAATCCTTGATAAAAATAACGATTAAAGTTTTTGGTGTAATTATATCCTGAGTCTCCTTTGAAGAACAGGAGCTTAGAGGAAGAAGTGTGAAGTTTACTATATTCCAGCTAATGTGTTTAGCTCAAGCTAAAATCGTGCATGATTTAAGTGTAGGTGACCTCGGGCCACATTCTTACCCTTCCTTGCTTTTAGGTGACAATGTACCAGACCTTGTTTCAAAGCTGTCCAGGCAATATTTCACAACCATCTTCCGTACTTCTTTTTATTTACCAAATGATAAAATACCTAGTTTCAAGTCTGTATTTATAGAAATCTTAGAGAAAGAAGTAGGTAACCTGAAAAAGATGAGTAGGCAGTATTTCCGATGAAAAAAGTAAGGCTTTGGAATCAGAAAGGTTGTATATTTGAATCTCAGCAGCAAATGGGAAAAATACCTACTTCTAGGGAGAACATGAAACTTGAATGTGACTGTAAATTTAGTAAATTCAGTACTTTCTAATTTCCTTTTCTCTTTTCCCCCACAATTAGACTGTTTTAAGATTTTCAAAGATTTAGAACCTTTTGTTTATTCCTTTAAGAGCATGAAATAAAAGTTACTATAGATGCGTAAAGAGGTATTTGGAGTTTAAATACTGATAAATTTTCATTTTTTCATTAATTTGGATCTGTGTCCTTATTTGTATCTTCATTGTATTTTGAAACTTAATATAGTAATTATTTCACAGTGGGAATTGGCTGCAGTATTGTTGACAGCTTTTTAACACAACCGCTTCCTTTCTCAATGTGCCCTCTTAGTTGTGGGTGTATCCCTGTATTGAAAAATAATGAGACTGTACATCTGCATGTTTACTCAAAATTTTCACATAATTTCATTTAGTCTTTATCACTTATAAGGGTGTAAGTAGCATTCTAGAAGAGTTGATTTTTCTTTTAAGTTCTTAATTTTTCTCTGCTTCTTTTTTTCTAGACAGTTCAGTTTGTTCAGGGAATTTTTGTTGAAAAATATGACCCAACGATAGAAGATTCCTACAGAAAGGTAAAATGTGAAACTTGTGTACACATGCTTACCAATAGTTCCTTGGGACTTTAAAACTTGACCCATAGAATTGCTTTTTAAAAATATTTTTTGAGAAGTGATACAAATGTTTCATACCTGTTTTTAAAAATTTCACAAGGACAGAATATTTCTCATTAAATACTACTTAGCTAGAGAACTCTATGCTCTGTTACTGATTAGTAATCTGTTCTTTAGTGTACACATTTTCCTGGTGGAGGGTTTTTTTTAATTTAGAAAAATTGCATATAAATAGGTATATTTTTGACAACTCTTTTTGTGAAGTAAAATTAAGATCGCTTTTATTCTCGAAGTTATCCTGTGACCAAAAGTTTTTATTTTTGTTTAGTTTTAGAATAACTTTAAGGGATTTCATCTTTAGACTATAAGAAATTAGATACTGGATTCTACATGATACCATAATGGTAGCTACATGTCATTACACATTTTCCCAACCCATAGAATGTACAACACCAAGAGTAAACCCGTAATGTAGACTGTGGACTTTGCATGATAATGATGTCTCTACGTAGGTTCATTGAGTCTAACAAATGTGCCACTCTGGTGTGGGAGGCTGATGGTAGGAGAGGCTAGTGGGAAGCAGGAGAAGGGTATATGGAAACACTGTACTTTCTGCTCAATTTTATTGCGACCCTAATGCCAAAGTTCTAAAACACAAAGATTATTCAAAAGAAAAAAATTCAGTAGTCTTGACAGAATACTATTTTATTTCATTATAAGACTAACATTATGAGGAATGTTCATGATTTTATTTCCCAAGTATGTTAAGGGGGAAGGAAGAGAATTAAACCTACCTCTCAACAAATAGGAAAGGATTACTTTGTTAAATGTTGTAGAATTTATCTTTAATAGTGTTACAAGTTTTGTTAAATTATGTAAGCTCATCCAGCCATACTGGCAGAGCAGTTTCGTTATCTGCAAATTGGAAATAAAGTTGTGTTCCAGGTACATTGAGAAACTACAGACCTAATTCATTGTTCACTGAGCATGCCCACTTACTGATTGTGCAGATGACCACAGGAGTCCTGTAAGTGGTGTGACACTGAGTTTGTAGGTCCACCAGTGGTGCTTCTCAGCAATCCCTGATCTGACGCAGAAGATTTTAAAATAGGCCTTATGTTAATACACTTATTTTTAGAAGACAGTGTTGCCGTACTAAAATTGCTCCCAAACAAGTTGCTGGCTAAAGCTGTAACTACAAACAGATCTGTACCTAGAATGTTGAAGAGTGGACTTTTCTTAATCACTTCTTTATTAAAAATTTTCCACACAGTTGATAAGTTGATACTTCTTTTAGGCCAACCTTCTCTTACTTTATAACGGAAATACAATTCAGTATATAAAATTTCACCTTATGCACATAGCTTTTCCAAAGACATACCTTTTCCTTAAAGTCTTGAGGACTGTATGAGTTCAGTGTTACTCATTTTAGCACCTCTGCATTCCCCTTATCTCTTAAAATTTTCCTATATTAAATTTGGGGCGTATTTTAGTAAAATTTTCTTTAAAATCTTATCTGCATTTTGAGCTATTTAATACTTTTGTGCTTTGTTTTCTTTGAAGAGAATACAAATATACATATTTTTATACATTTTTATTTCTGTTAGAACTATACCTGTTTGTTGCAGTTTTTCTTAAATTGGAGTCTATGACCGTTACCTTCTAATAATAGCAAAAATCATTACTCAGTTTATAGTGGTCAGAAAATATCTAAACTCAGCATTAACAGTCCTGGCTTCCGTAGTATTAATAGAACGTGCTTGAGACCTCCTGTTGTTTATTATAGTGCCAAGTTAAGTCTCAGCCAATAGAGCAAACTCCTAGAGAAAAGGCTTTGTAGTTGTTAATAGGTACTTGGAGTAAAGAGGTGGCAGGAAAACAGACTGACATTTTGATTTTGATATTACTCTTTCATTTTTCCTCCCTTCCCCAACAGCAAGTTGAAGTAGATTGCCAACAGTGTATGCTTGAAATCCTGGACACAGCGGGAACAGTAAGGATGTTTTCTCTTTTTCTGATAGATTTTAGTTAACTAGTGAACAGGTTTTGTCATCTGAATAATTCCTCTGAGTAAAAGTAATTACTCTGATTAAGAACAAATTATCTAAATGTAGGGCTTCTTAAATTTTCTTATGTGCTTCCAACCATCTGTGATGTACTTCATGCCCACATACCACTCTTACATTGTATGTCGAGTTCACCTACAGAATGTGTATGTTGGGTATCTTCTCCCAAATTGAGATGAGGATTACCCTATTACTGCTTTTTTTAAAAAAGGTATTTTAAATCCAGAATTTTAGTTAAAATGGGTATTTCTCTGGGTTTATGTAAGACTTTGTCTCTTGGCACCATAGTTTTTAATTTTTATCAAAATTGTTTTTGCCTTTTATTAGTATTTTAACATATCAAGGGGCTGTTGACAGATACATGTTTTCTGACAAAAATCTTCAGGATTATTTTGAGCCTTATTTTTCTCATCTTTAAATGACTACTGTATGATGACATAAGTATATCATAGGGTGCTTGTAATGATCAAATGAGATAATGATTATAAATCACTTGGCATAATGCCTGTTTCATAGTATGAGCTCCAAGTATTTGCTTTTATTTTCATTGCCTTCATTTGTCATCTCTTTTATAATTTTGTTATTAATTACTGATGATTTCCTGTTATACTGCCATAAATGCACACGTTAAGTGATTTTTCTTTTTTTCTCCATACATATAGACTTTACCTATTAGGCAGTTCTCAGCTTTAGAATGGATGGTATTCTTAAATGTTATAAGTTGTTTAAAATTTAGCACAAATTTTCCACATAATTTTATGAATGATGAGAAAGTTTCATGTCATTGAGAAAAGCATATAAGTAGACTGGCGCAATTGTAGTGCTAATGATACTATATTTTTCCATTCTTTTGTGGGAAAGGAAGCTTGGGATCATTAGAACTACATCTTTCTTGTATCTGCTGACTCAAAATATCTCCCCCTTTTGCCATTCCAACCTCCCCTAATTTCCTTAGCCTCTGAATCAGCAGTCATTCCCCTCTGTTCCCAGATACCCCCGTAGTTAAAGAGCACTTTTCTACTTTTTCCTTTCATCACCTCCGCAAGGGTGAAGGAGTTTTTTGTTCTTCCTCTTGTCCAAGTTAAGGAAGTTCTTCCCTACTGTAGAGATCTTTCCTTTGTGCTCTTAAATATCTTGTCATTCTCCCATCCTAGTGCTCAATGTATGGTGTCATAATTGCCTGTTTAGTTGTCTTTGTCCCCAGTGCCTTGCATAAAGCTTGGAAAGTAGTTGATGCTCATTAATCGTGTCCCAGATCACTCCTATTCCTTGAAGAGTTTTGCTCACTCTCTTCATCACTGCTTCCGTCAGAATTCTTGGTGATTTTAGTATTCAAATAGAACCTATATGGATATTATAGATGATCCATTTCCTCGGCCTACCAGTTTATTGACCTCCATACTGCTTCAGCCATTCCCGCCCATGGTCTTACCTAGACTATCTGATTACCAATAACTGTGATACCACCTTCATCTCATTTTCAAGCATGCTACTCTCTACCTCTTGTTTTTCCATCTCACTTCCTTTTATACCTTCAACTTCACTGGAACCTGCAGTCCATTTATCCCACCATCTTTTGATTGTCCTCATATCCTAACCCTCTCTTCACATGGCTTCAAGTCCATGACGTGTCATTCATGATCAGTCCTCTGCATGAGTTGAGGACAACTCCCTTGGACTTTTCAGCAACCTCCAACTCAGTTGATCACTGTCCTCTGTAAAAATTTTATTCATTTGGCTTCCAGGAATCAACACTTGCTTGGTTTTCTCCCTCTCTCATTGGTTACTCCTAAGTCTCCTTTCCTGATTTGTCTTCATCTCCCCAATCCCTTAATGTTGGAGGGCCTCAGGATTCAGTACTCAGGCTTCTCTTTTCTAACAGCACTTTCTTGGAGGTCATCTTTAGTAGCATCAAAATAATTTAATTAGGATCTATATGTACAAAGGAATTATATACAGTTTCTAAACCACACAGAAAGCATGATATTGCATGATAAGGTGGTTAAGATCTCCCTTCTAATCTTCTAATTCCTTAGTTCATTGTCATTGCTTCTAGTTGTATAAGTAGGGAACAAGAACATCTATCTCAGAGTTTCTAGAAACTGTGTAATAGGTCTTATATTTCCTGTCATGATAGAGTGTAAGAAAAAATTGAGTAGCTTACTTGTGATTATTCAGATGTAAATTGTTCCAGTGTACATTCAAGAAATCATACTTATAATTGTACATTTTTTATTATAGGAGCAATTTACAGCGATGAGGGATTTGTATATGAAGAATGGCCAAGGGTTTGCACTAGTATATTCTATTACAGCTCAGTCCACGTTTAATGACTTACAGGACCTGAGGGAACAGATTTTACGGGTTAAGGACACAGAAGATGTAAGTATTTTTCTACTTGTTTTAAAGATTTTATTTATTTGAGAGAGAGAGAAAGAGACAGAGCACGAGCAGAGGGGGAGAGGCAGAGGGAGAGGGAAAAGCAGAATCCCTGCTGAGCAGGGAGTGGAGCTCTATCCCAGGACCCCGAGATCATGACCTGAGCTGAAGGCAGATGCTCAACTGACTGAGCCACCCAGGCACCCCTGTTTTTCTCACTCTAAGACATACTGCTATCTCTCTGTGGCCAAAAAGTGTTTTTGTTTTTCTGTTAAGAGGATTTGGAGGGTATCTACCACAAACCTAAAGGTGTCTCTGTGATCAAAAAATTTTTACAACTTTCTGAATTTACCTACAGATTATATGCTAAGATAGAGGGCATGTTTGATAAAGTGCTCATTGTGCTGTGTGTTAATAAGTGCAGTAGGGAAGAAAGAGGAGTCAGTACTTGGGAGAAGTGGGACTCGAATTGAGCTTTGAAAGGTGGTAGTTATGTCAGAAACAGTGTTCAAAGAACATTAGTAAGAACCATAATGGTATGTTTCCATTTCTAAAATTCTCTTGGTATAGTTTGTACTTAACAGTTTTTTCCTTTGAGTTATGTTGACGATTTTAATTAACTGGGCTTTTATATTTTTTTCATTTTATTTTTGTTGCACAATTCTTATTTGATGAATAACATCATTGCTGTTGTGCCTTTTTGCCTTTAAAGATGAAATGTATATTTTACGTTTTTACCTCAGTTCTGAACTACAGAGAGTTCCGTTTCGGTTGTATAAATTGGGATATAAAATTTCATTTGTACCTTTCTTTCTGTTTTTGCATGTTCTCTCTCATTATTAATGGGAACATATGCATCTGCTCAGGACCTTAACTTTGGGTAATACTGTAGGCGGAAGGGATTTCTACCATATGACTCATGATCAACGTAACCTAATGAATAGTTCTCTTGCTTCCCATGAGTAATTTATCTAAGAGCCTTCTGTTTTCATAGGCAATTATATACAAATCACCGAATTCTGGTGATGTTAATCTCTTTATCTCATGTCATAACTAAAAAAGATGGACTTGTAGATGTCTAGAATGTTTCATCTAACTTGTGATACACTTCTCCCAAGTACTGCTTATTTTAAGTACAAGATCCACCATGTCCCTTAAATCCTTTCTTGTGTGTAGTGTGCATCACCTCACAAATGACTGTGTTCTGTGGACACCTTTTATCTAAGGGTGTTATATAGTTTGTTAGCAACTTGTTTTATTGCAAGTAGGGGCAGCCTTTCTGGTATGGGGAAAAAGGGAAGGCATGGTTGCTTTGTGGCTCTATTTTGTGGGTTATTGTTAAGCTGTTATTCCTTCTTAACATCTCACCTAAACTGGTCTTCAGATCTAATGTCAAACATAGAAGTAGAACCTGTTACTGTGTTGGTCTTGCCAACTACTTTTGGAATTTGTTGAACCTTTGAGATGAAGCACTTAAACCACAGTTAGGCCCAGTGAGTACATTCTTCTCTGCATTGCAGAAGATTCCTTTTCCTTCAGATTTTTGTACTTGGAATTCAGCTATTATTAGTAGTCCACATGAGAATTATGCAATTATATCCTTAAAATAATTTAGCAAATGAACGTAGTAGGATCTCTTCCATATTTTTTCTGTCTCTTCCCCCTCCGTCTACCTTCTTTCCCCAATGTGCATACATAGAATTTTTTTAAGCACTTTGTGAAGCTTATAGTCCTAACTAATACATTTCAATTGGTGACAGGTAGTTGCTTACTTAAAAGAGGCTAAGGAACAAGTATGCTAGTGCTCATATTACGTTTTTTTCCTTCCCACAGGTTCCAATGATTTTGGTTGGCAATAAATGTGACCTGGAAGATGAGCGAGTAGTTGGCAAAGAACAGGGTCAGAATTTAGCAAGACAGTGGTGTAACTGTGCCTTTTTAGAATCTTCTGCAAAGTCAAAGATCAACGTTAATGAGGTAACCTACAGCTGCTAGGCAGCACAAACAAGTGCCTTTTTAGTTACCTTTAAGTTAATAGCCAAAACCAAATTTTTTGAAGAAAAAATTTTCTTCTAAGTGGTCTTGATTCTAGCAGTGTACAGAGAACACTAAGTAATTCCTAGAAACCATATTCCCTCACTTGAGTAAAATCACTTTGATGGCTGTGATGAAGACACTGATATTTACCTTATTGGCAAAGAGAAAGTTTAAGTTAAACAATGTGTTTCAAGTCCTGCTAAGCTTCTGAATGATATGCCAGAAGGTGGTGTGTGCACATGGTCCGGTCACCCTTGCATTGTAACAGTTACCTATGCGCATGTGTGTAAAGAGGTTGTAAAGTCAAGTAGGAAAATACAAAAATCAAAGTAGTTACTGAGCTTGTGAACCTATGTTATACAGAAAGATAATACTATTTTATTTTAAAATATTTTACTTTCCTCATGGATACCACAGAATTTGGTGTTTTGAGTCGTGCCTGCCTTTGGTTTCTGACTCAAAGGGAGGAATCTGTGAGCATGGGCATGGAACTGGAATTCACCCGCTCTTTGAGGCCTGGTGCAGCAGGTGCCCAAGGCTTTTTTTGTCTGTGACTTAAGCCTTCCACTATCCTGAGAACGTAGCTGTGACAGGAAATGCTTAATAAGCATGCCCGCTGCCTGGGTGTCAATCCAATACCCTCCTGGATCCCTGAAAGATCCGTGCACTTTCACCTGCCGCCACCAACCGACCAAAACCTCAAGAGGTTCTCTTTGCTTTTGTTTGTTTTAACATATTTAACATAAGCTTTTTTTAAAAAAAACAACCAGCCAACCAGAGTAGACTTCTTTCCTTTCCCCGTGATGCAGAAGTCTTCACTTGCCAGTTTGCTTGTCATTTGTGGTATCACAGGTCATCGGTCAATTTAGCTCACTTATAACATAGGTGAGACTTATGAGTGCCTTAGGTTATCAGCATCCTGTGTTTTTGTTTGCTGTTTCTCTCTGGCCTTTGGGTCTGTAGGTCACTTTTCCTTGATTTAATATTATGGTTATAGGCTCTTGTTTGACTTTTAAAATGACTAAGTTACTTTAAACATCTGACAGGCAAAAAAATTAAGCTTGCTACAGATCCTCTGTTTTCAAATAACCAAGAATGTTAAAGTTTACTTTTTTAGGTAAACCAATTTTTATAAGTACATAAAAAATTCATAAATTTCATTATTCAGCAAATACTTATTGCATGCTTATGTGTCTAGCAGTGTCTGGCACTTTGTTCAGCAAATATTTATTTTGTGCCTATGTGTCTGGCAGTGTGTCAGGCACTGGGGTAATCCCAGTGATCCAGACAGACACTATTCCTGCCCTAGAGAAGTTTGCATCCTAGTGGGGAACAAGTCCCTACTGAGATCTTCAACAGTCATTTCTTTTTCACTGCCAAGTAAATGAAAGGAAGTATGATATGCTTTTAGCTTCAACTTTCTCTGTTGTGTAATTACAGTTTTATAGATGTTACTTTAAAAATTTTACTAATCATAAAATTTTAAGTTTGTTTGCTTTTTAAGATTTTATTTATTTGAGGGGCACCTGGGTGGCTCAGTTGTTCAGCGTCTGCCTTCGGCTCAGGTCATGATCACAGGGTCCTGGGATTGAGCCCCACATCGGGCTCCCTGCTCGGCGGGAAGCCTGCTTCTCCCTCTCCCACCACCCCCGCTTGTGTTCCCTCTCTCGCTGTCTCTCTCTCTGTCAAATAAATAAATAAAATCTTTAAAAAAAAAAAAAAGATTTTATTTATTTGAGAAAGAGAGTGTGTACAAGGTGGGGGGTCAGCGGGAGAAGGAGAAGCAGACTTCCCTCTGAGCAGGGAGCCTGATATGGGGCTCCATCCCAGGACCCCAGGATCATGACCTGAGCTGAAGGCAGACGCTCAACCAACTGAGCCACCCAGGCACCCCTAAAATTTTAAGTTTTAGTACAGTCTTTTCTCAAAAAAAAAAACCAGAGCTAAAAAGCATGGTGGGGGCTGGTGCTTGTGCATCCTCGCACTCTCGCTGTCTCGTAAATAAATAAATCTTGGGGGGAAAAAGCATTAGGATTGATGCATGAGCTTGGTTAGGGAAACAGTAGTACAGGGTCACCATCTGCAGGATGATTGGCCTTAGGGATCTGGTTCCTTGCTGTTCCTGTTCTCACCCTCACTGGTACCCGCCTGCCAGGTTCATAGGACTTGGCTCTGCTGGGGCTGGGTTGGGCCAGGGTCCAGTGAGCACCATGGACTGGAGGTGTTCCTTACTTTTAAAAAGCATTACATGTTTGTGACAACTCACCTGCTACTTGCTAAGCCTCCTGGGTTATAGTTTCCAGTGCCCCAGAGCTCCATTTTCACAGCAGTCTTGTTAAACCTTGATGTGAGGGTTTATTAAAAACAGAGAACAGTAAAACAAAATGGAATACGTTAGCTATTTAAGGATCTTTACTCTTTTGAGGGACATACAAACTTTATGCTAGAGTATAATATTTGAGTTTCTTTTAATGTTTCTCTATTTATAGCTTGATAATCCAGCTACAGAGTTCCTTGGATAGTTCATAGTTCCTCAGACAGCTAATGCTTTGTAAATATACATGTGATTTTTGTTGGACTCAAATTTCAGATCACACAGGGACGTACTGCTTGGCTAAATAGCCCTCTAATTCCCTGATACCTGTAGCAGAATATATATATTAAACTCTTACCCACACCATTTTTGCTCTGTTCTGAAAGTAGGACTGACAGTACCAGAATCACATCAGTCTTAATCAAGAATTAATTGTTCTTTGCTGAGGCTGGAATAATAATTGGAATCAAGACATCCCAGTTGAGTAATGGCAGAGGGATTGAGAAACTATTCTGTCTTCCCTTTAGATTTTTCTATAGTTCAGAGAGATGAGGAAGAACCTAGGCTGAGGCCTCTAAGCGTATCTAACCAAATACTATAGTTTGAACTTGCCTCTATCACTGAACCAGCTGCTGCGGTGAGGTGGGCAGCATTTGCCAAAGAAGTCATTGAGGATATCACTACAAAACCAGTTAGTGGAGTACCAGAAACCCAAAACTGGCTGGCGTGAAGAAATATGTGGTTTTGATTCTTAGACTATTTTAGTTTATCCTTTTAATTTTTCATCTTCTAGCTTACGCATTAAGGCTAGGGAACAAAAGAGAACTTGTTCGTGGCTTATGCATATTAAGTTCTTGAGAGAGTTTCAGAGCTGTGAAACTGCTGTTTTGTTCATAAATCCAGTGTTTTCAACTTTCTTAGAAATAAGATAATAGAGAAGTTAAATGGACGAAGACGGCAGTGGGGAGGATGGAGCAGAAAGAAAAGAATATAAATGAATCACTTAAAGCTTTGGGATAAAGCTTTTCTTTTTAATAATTTAGCCTTGTAATCTTAGGACCATTTTAAAAAATAAATAGAAGTTGTTTTATCTGGGCACCATCTTAAAGAAATGATTTTTTAAATATTTTACTTTTTAACACTTACTGAAAATATGTAAGAACAGTAAGAATTTTTTCACTCTTCATCCAGATTCACTAGTTAATATTTTGTCAGTGTTTAAGTATCACACTCCTTTACTCCTAAATATGTTAGTGTATGTACCCTTAGATCAAAGACATTTTCTTACACAACCACAATTATTAAAATCAAGAAAATTGTTATTTACACAGTCCCTGTTTAGTACATATTCAAATTTTGTTGTTTGTCCCTATAATGCCCCTAAAAGCTAGGGCCTTTTGATACACTTCTACAAAGCACTATTTATTACAGATGAGTAATAGTAAAGAGATTCTGCGATATTTGCTTCTCAGGTCATTAGTAAGTAAGTATTTGCATTTCATAGCAAAGAACCAAATTCAGCTGATCTGTTGTTTAATTGTTCTAATACTTGGACATACTTAGCACTATGAAACATATAAACATATCAGTATTAAAATAATCTTCTTCTGTGAAATAAGTACTATTGTATTTTTGTCTCTGATGCCTTGCATTTTTCATCCAAAACAAATCCAGAAGATGTAGTAACAGAGATTATTACTTAAAATTGGGGTCACACACTTTTTCTCTTTTTCAGTTTAGCCAAAATTAGTATCACCAAAAGCAGCAAACAAAAATCATTTGCTTTTACATGTGGTATCTTGAGGGGAACACGGTTGTCCTATTCCAGCCAAAAATATATAACATGAATCTACTCATGAAGAAACATCAGACAAACCCAAACTGAGGGAAATTCTATAAAGTTACTAGCCATCCATTTTCAGAAATGACAATGTCATGAAAGACAAAGACTGAAGAACTGTTCCAGATTTTAAAAGATTAAAGTGACAGAAAATTAAATGCAGTATGTGATCCTAGATGGATCCTTTGGTGGGGGGGAGCAGGAATTCTATATAGGACATTATTGGGATAACTGATAAAATTGGGATCTGCGCTGTAGATGATACAAAGTAACATATTGGTGCTTAAATGTACTCAATGTGTAACTGTAACATGGGTATGGAAGAATATCCTTGTTCTTAGGAGATACACACTCAACCATTAAGGGACCTGTTGTATGCAGACTACTCTCAGATGGTTTAGAAAATAAGAGTGTATTTAGGGAGAAATGATAAAGTACACGTGGCAAAATGTTACTAATTGGTGAGTCTGGGTAAAGAATGTACACAAACAAGTCCTTGGTATTCTTGTAACTTTTCTGTAAGTTTGAAGTTTTTATTTTTATTTTCATTTAAAGATTTATTTAAGGGGGAGAAAGCAAGTTCGCACGAGAGCAGGGGAGGGGCGGAAGGAGAGGGAGACAGGCAGACTCCCCATTGAGCGGGGAGCCAGTCACGGGGCTTGATCCCAGGACCCTGAGATCATGACCTGAGCCGAAATCAAGAGTTGGACACTTAACCAACTGAGCCACCCAGGCACCCAAGTTTGAAGTTTTTAAAAATAAAATAAATGTGAAGATTCAAGTTGAGCATTAACTATTCCCTTAATAATTATGTTTTGAAGCATAGACGAGTCCATGACGAATATAACTTCACTATCTTGTTTTTCACTATGAACCTTTTTTCTTAAGTTTATATTGAATATCTAAGAGCAGGTTATTTCCCTCACAGTAAATTGGTAAGTCCTGCTTTACCTGGACTGAAAGCCACCTGGGGCTTCTGAGAAACCTGCTGTTAGAATAAAGCAGCAAAATATAGATCCAAGAGCAGAATAACATTTAACAGAACCAAGATGGTTTTGTGGAGCAAGATCTCAAGTGTTTGTTGAATAAGACTTTTTTTCTTGTTTTTATTTAGATATTTTATGACCTGGTCAGACAGATAAATAGAAAAACACCAGTGGAAAAGAAGAAGCCTAAAAAGAAATCATGCCTTCTGCTTTAGACCCACAGTGAGCAGCAGCTCTGAGCCAGGTAAGGTCCGGAAAGCAGAACAAACGCCTTGCTCACGCTCTTATTTTGGGCTTTCCCCACCCCTAGCCACTTCCCATTCCACCTGTTAGGGTTATTTCCAGGTTTCTGTGTCTTGTAAATGTGATACATGGCTTGTAGATGTGCTCATCTGTTGATAATTTGTCTCTCTCCCCATGAGATGAGATTCTAAGCTGTCCGAGGGCAAGGACCATAGATGTTTTGTTCACCACCATGTCCCCGATGCCAGCTACAGAACAGGTATTCTAGAAATAGTGGTTGAATAGGTAGAATTCCTTCCAGGGTCACTCCTGAGTTCCTGCCAAATTAAAGCCGAACATGGGTCATCTGAAACAAAATGCTTAAGTGAACATTTGATGTGTTATTTCAAAGTGAACACACCTCTGTGTATCAATAATAGTCATTCCTCCCTCAGGGTAATCCCTGCCCTGATTCCTAACACCGTAATTGGTTTTGCCTCTCTTCGAACTTAACATTAACAAAAACAGGTATTCTGTCTGGTGACTTTTACTCAAAAATATGTTTTCGAGAATTGCCCTAGAAGGGTACTACTGCAGTAGCATATGGGCTGCAGTAGTTCATTTGCATTGCCTGACTGTACTAGCAGTGGACTTACATATTTTGCTGCTGATGGACATTTGGGGTCTTCTCAAGAACTAAGGTGGATAATTCTCTGCATTCTTGCATGAGTCTTTATGCACATGTGCATCATTTCTACTTGGTATGTGCCTAGGAACGAGATGGCCAGACTATACACTATATATATGGATAGCATTAGTAGATACTGCTAAAAAGTTTTTCAAGGTAATTGTACCAGTTTACACACCTGCTAGCAGTTGATGAGTTCCATGTCCTCGCCAAAGATGGTACCGTCAGTCTTTTTAACTCAAGCCATTCTGCTGGGTATCTGGTGCATGTTTTGGTAGTC
Source organism: Leptonychotes weddellii (assembly GCF_054177405.1). Lineage (NCBI taxonomy): Eukaryota > Metazoa > Chordata > Mammalia > Carnivora > Phocidae > Leptonychotes > Leptonychotes weddellii. The sequence goes on from NC_138372.1 coordinate 85,989,899, forward strand.
ATTTCCTCTTGGTTCTAGGTTGACTTCTTTGAAATGTTTTGTCTATAGGCTTCTAAGTAGTAGTTGACGTTAAGTACCGCTTAAGTTTTCGTTAAAGTGAACCTATTGGAGAGAAATTAGTGGCAGCATTGAAGCTGCCTATCAAGTGAGAAACCAGGCCCTGTGGGACCATTTGTTTCTTTTTATCTAATTGTGTATATGAAATCCCTTGAACAATTTCTCCTTATCTTCACAAACGCTATAAACTATGCCATAAAAGAATATTTTCATGAAGTTATTTTATGAGGTAATTTGGTGCTAGTTATGTGCATATTACTAATCTTGGTTCGGTCAGAGGAAAGGCTACTGTTCCCAATTGAGAGTTGCTTACACTAAGTCTTTTAAGTCTCTTGGGTCCATCGAGCAGATTACCTCTTCCAGAGCACCAAATTAACTAATATGTGCTTCCTGAGAGACTTGGATGAATCTCTCTCTTCAGGGAAACAACTCAATAATTGTACTCCCTTTAATTTAATTTTCTTGGTACCCCCCTTTTAAATGAAGGTCAAGGAAAATGGGTAGAAAGGAGGAAACAGCATGGGGTTGCCTCTGGTTGGATTTAAGAAAGACAGCTTCTGGTCAGATGTGTGCTTTAGGCTTTAAGTGAAATCTTGATTCAGTAACTATAAATCATTAGCTCCGTGAAGGTGATTATTTTAAAATTTGCTGGTGTGTTTGTTTAGGTAATGGTGCAAAGGTAAGGAAAATAGGACTTCAGTTCCTGTTCTGAACTATATCATTTAACTCTCCTAGTTAAGTCAGCTGTAGTTGACTGTTTCGTTGATGCCATTACCTTAGCTGAACCTAGTTTAATTTCCAATTCTCTAGAAAATGTTTAGCTTATGTTTAAAGGAAGAAGTGCCATCTTCTGGCCTGTTATGAGCATCCATTCATATACACCCTGCAGTGTATTGTGTTTTACCTGAGAGGAGAGAAATCTTGGCCTACATCTAGAAATAAGACTTTCATCCTGGTTGTATAAATTCTTAGCTCTGATATGTAAGTCAGCCTAACAATATGTTTAATAAGTCACCTGAGATCTCTGTGGATGTTTGGAAATACCAAATAACGGGTCAATTAGCAGTCAGAATACTTGGCAAAGCAAAGAAATCACAGAGTGATTATAGACTGGAAGTGCCATGTTGATCTCACTTGAAAAGTACCGAGATAAGGGGTAAATTTAAGTAGCTATATATGTTTTTAGTAAGAGTACATGAACCTTGAGGGCAGTGTATCTGACCCTACCCTTTAAGTAAGATTGTATTGAAACATGTTAATCTCTTTCTTGTGTGTCCCACTTCTAAAGACTAGAAGAGAAATTCATCTTCAGGAAATTGTTCCTTTAACCTAATTCTTTTCTGCTGAGCAATACAACTAACGTGGATTCTTCTGCCCTTGCATATGGGGGTCAGCTCTTCTGTGTCATCTCTTCTGGTCCTAACCTGTATTAGAAGTGGTAATCCTAGGGGCGCCTGCATGGCTCAGTTGGTTAAGCGTCTGACTTGGTTTCGGCTCAGGTCATGATCTCAGGGTCATGAGATCGAGCCCCCCGACGAGCCCTGTATCAGGCACTGTGCTCAGCTCGGAGTCTGCTTAAGAGATTCTCTCTCTCTCCCCTCCCCCTCCCCCCACTCGTGCACTCTGTCCCTCTCTCTCAAATAAATAAATAAAATCTTTAAAAAAGTGGTAATCCTAATATCCTATAATCCTGAAATGGTTGGATAAAGAAATTTTATGCACAGGTATCATTTCCTTTTTGGAAAAATAAGATGATAATGGGATAGAAATAATTACTGTTTTCCTTTTTACAGACAGGACTGTCAGATTGTGAAACTAATAAAACTGTTTTTTAAACATTTTCAAAAGGAGTTTAAAATAGCCCTGTTACTGTAGCTGTTTAGTATAATTTAGTTGTCTAGTAACACTCAGCCAATATCTGTTTCTTTCTATATGATTGAATATCTCCTTGTTCACTACCATCTTCTGACATCAAGAGATTAACCATATATGTGTGTGTGTATATATATTTTATATATATATAAATATAAATATATATTCAATGTTCTAGATTACAGGAATGAAGAACTGTTGCCTAATTGGGAAGTGCCAGCATTCCAGACTTCAAAAATTAAATCTGAAGAGGCTTCTCCTGTTTTATATATTATGTGAAGAATTTAAATCTTATATTGGTTTGCACAGATTCCCTGGAGAAAAAAAAAATTGCTCTGTGTATATCTCTTGGAAAATAAGACAATAGTATTTCTCCTTTGCAATAGCAGTTATAACAGATGTGAAAATAAATATACTTGACTCTAATATGATTATACAAAAGAGCATGGATGCATTTCAAATGTTAGATATTGCTACTATAATCAGATGATTTCATATTGACCTTTTTATCATGATTCCTCCCTGTCAAGAACTAAAAGTTGAACCATTATACTTTATATCTGTAATGATATAGATTATGAAATTTCCCCTCAAACTCATTGCAGCAGATAACTTTTTGAGTCATTGACTTCATTTTATATTTAAAAATTATGAAATATCATTCTGTCATTATATTCTAATTAAAATTGTGCATAATGCTTTGGAAAAATGGGTCTTTTATAGGAAAAAAACTGGGATAACTGATTTCTATGGCTTTCAAAGCTAAAATATATAATATACTAAACCAACTCTAATATTGCTTCTTGTGTTTTACTGTCAGATTAAATTACAACTTTTTTGGATGATTAAATTTTAGTACATTTTCGTTTGGTTTGTGTGTTTTTGTTATTGTTTATAGATTTAAGACTTTTATTTTATAATGGCCACATTGTTTTAAAATGCAACAGTAGCTCCTTTCTGCCTGTACCTACAGAACACTTGGCTTTAAACCCCTAAGTCATTGGTAATTTCTCTAAGAACAGACCTCACACTTTCTGTTCTAGATGTATTTATTCCTACTATACAGCAGACTACATCGGACTACATAGATTAGTTTTGTATATTCTCTCTTGATCTTAAAGATTGTATCTTATTGAATAAAATATCCCACTGTGTATTATTTTTATATGTAAAAATAAGTTTAATACTGTATCAGGGGTTAACTTTACTATTTCAAATCTTCCACAGCTTGTAATTTCATCAAGGGAATCCTTTTGTCATTGTTAATATGTTGGGTATAAGCCCACCAATGAAATGTTATGTAAAAATGTTCAAATTTGCTTTATAATAGATCGAAGAATTTGAGAGAAGTGGGGAAAAGTGAAAACGCATACGGAGAATGTGTCCGTTGCTTTTGCTTCGACTGTATATGAAGTAGTGTAGTAGTCATAGTATGGAAAAGATCGCTAAGTTAAAATTTTAGCTGGCTATATAGTGGTGCTTTTCTTTTCCTTCCCAGTTGTTTCTGTTTTTACAAAGGTGACACTTAATGAGGACATGGATCTAGGGTATCGATACGGCTTACGTGTTCTCCATAGAGGTAGAGCAAAACAGCTTGTCGGCCAGTTAAGTGCTGGCGAAGGCAAGAAACAAGCTGAGAAAACCCTGTGCCTTGTCCCCGAATACTGAGGAGGAGACTAGTCCTAGAAAGTCTACATAGCTGCTCAGGGATCTAGATACTGTCTCGTTGCAACTAGGTATGAAGTAGTGTTCATGCCTTGCTGAGACTTCCCAGGAATGTGGTCAGGCCATCGGTTACTAAATTGAGATTTAGGAATAAGATTTCAAATGTAAGCTCTGACCAACCTAAGAAAATGTTAAAATATTGTAAAAAAAAAAAATGGAAATTGTATTCTTTTGAGTTTCTAATAAATTTAGTTAACTAATACTTTCCTTCTACTGATCCAGTTACACAGATGTCTGGGATTGAGGGGCCAAAAGTCTAATAAATGCAATAAATTAAAAATAAATAAGTGAAGCATTAGGGCCAGTCTGTCCAGGTCAAGGTGGCATATTTTAAGGTCCTCTACAGCCATTCTGCTTGAAAACTCACCTCTCAGACATGCCTTTGGACTTAAAATTATAGACAAAACATCTCACACGTAAGTAAAAATTGCTAAATATTACCTGTTACATAGGTTGTGTGGTTATTTGCCAGATAGATAAGAAATCATTAAGTAAGAGTAACTCCTAAGAGTAACTCCCCTGTGCTGGACTAATAGCATCAGTTTGCCCTCCGTTTCAGAACATGGGCGAGAAAGATGACAGTGCTGGATTCCTTGGTCACATCTTACACAGTCCACTTGGGATCCAATAGGACTGTGAAGAGACGTGCCCCGGAGCACACAGCAGCATGCAGAGCAGGACCCACTGAAGTCAGGGAGATGCATTACTCTCCACAAGGAAATCTGCCATGCTGAGTAAGGCGGAAGGGTAGCCTGTCAGAAAGGAAGATAGGTGTGCTTTCATCTTGTCCCTGTGGACTCTGTAGTCTTGTTTTCAGAGGGGAGGGTGCCCCAAAATAAGATGTATTTGATGTACTTTTTATAGCTGAAAAGTAAAAAAGCCCTCAAATATATATGAATTTCATATGATAAACATCCAAGAACTGACACCACGTTCGTATTTGTGACTCTTTAAAGTAGAACGCCTTTGGCCAGATGAGTAACATATCATTTAAAGGAGGCTTGATATCATAGTTGATAATGTTTTTCCCATTAAAACACAAATGACTTTAATAGCTTACTAGTGCCCCCAAACAATCTAGTTTTAAAAATTAACAGTAAATACATAATCTATCATTTTACCCTCCACCAGGGGGAGCTTCAGTATCAGTTAAATACTTCTGCAAGCCTTGAATGAACAGTATGAATTCAATCCATCTATTCTTATAAATAAACACTGCTTGCTTCACGAAGAGGCATAAAGGCCTTTCCTCAAGAATTTCCAATCTACCAGGCAGGAAAGATATGTAAGAAATTCATCAAAGATATGAAAACGCTGTAATTTATTAAACTGGTCACAGAGTTCTCTCAGGAATGTTTGGAGAAATATGGGTGTTGGTATGTTATTCTCTTTCCCCTACAGCTTTGAAGTAATCTCTCTTTGGTATCTTGATCTGCCATCATAACTGACCGCTTTTTACCCCTCAGTGAAACAGCTTGTTTCTTTGAAGTTAGAATGTACTTGGGAAAAATTAATCTTTGGGAAGGTACTGATCTCTAATTACCAGCATTATTAAGACAAGCTACTTGGTCTGGAGCTATTTTTCTCTATATAGGAACGTTCTCCGTTATCTGGACCTGCCCAAGTTCAAATATTTTGCCTCATTTTCCTCATTAGGTACACATATATTTGTCAGTTCATATATCTGATTTTTGTTTTTAGGACTGAGGGACAGGAAGAAAGATTACCTCAGTTTTTTCCTTGTTATGCAATCACAGTAGAACGCTAGAAGACCTAAAATATGCTCTTAAAAATTATATGTGTGTGGTGAAACCAGCGTGTGAAGAAATTGGTATTTGGAGGAAGAAAATAGCTTGTAATAATAACCTTTTGTTTTATTTGGGTCTTGTACTTATTTAAAAAGGTGCTACTTAAATGTGTATTGAAATAGCCCCTCTTGACTCAGCTCCAAACTTAAAAGGGTAGAGTGGTTTGGGTGCTTGTCCAGGATCTGGAAGAAGCCCATCTTGTGCAGGGAAGGAAATGAATGTGAGCTTTGAGGTAGTCCAGCCACCAAGCTTTTAGTATTTCTATTCCCCAAAAATGTAAAAAATGCAAGTTATTCTTGAAAATGTAGTACAGACATTACATTGAATATGAAATTTTTTTTTACTGCAGTTTCATCTTGGGTTTGCTGAATGCACAGTCCATTTATTTAATGTCATGTCTTACTAAAATTTGCTTGTTGAGAACAGCTGGAGACTTTGAACTGGATGCCTAGTTCTGTTTTCTGGGAAGGCGACATCGATTGTTTTGCAGACATTAAGAAGAGCTTTAAAAGGGAATTGGGGGATATAGCTCTGGCTTTTTAAGAAGAAGCCTCCTGTGATTCTGGGCTCAAGGTGTGACATACATTTCCTGCTAATTGCTTCTCTTAAGAAGCATGGGCTTGGCTGTTCCTCTTGAGGAAAAACCTTAATAAACCTTCCCGTTTTAAGCCGTGATGTGACTCTTATTTTGAGCTGTTGTTTTCAGTGTATTTTTTTGGTAAAGTTTAACCATGTGCAAGTTCTTGTGCTTGCTTTTAACCGTGTACAAATTCTTGTAGGGCATATAAAGCAGATGATCCTTAGGGGCCTATCAGCAAATAGTTGCTTCTACTCTATGCCAGGTACTGATCTGCATGTTGGGAATACAGCAGTGAATAATACAAAACAAAATCTTTTCCCTCGAGGAATCTTTGGCAGGAGGCAGAAAAATGTGCGTGCGTGCGTGCGTGTGTGTGTGTGTGTACGTACGCAATGAGGAGTGCTGTGGAGAAGAGTTCAAAGGCTAGGAGTGCTGGGCGGAGAGAATGTTGTGGTGGGCTGAAGGTTTATATCTTTGCTGAAGTTGTTGTTTGTGTAAATGTTTGAAATGTGCAGCCCACCCAACTGCATGGGGGAAAGAAGGGCCTTCGGTGCATTGGGAAGGGTCTGCAGATGCCATGAGATGGGCGAGTGCCTACATGTTCAAGTACAGTTCAAGCATTGGCTGCGTGGGGTCCACAGAAGGGACTTCAGCAAAGGGTATAGAGAGCATGATCTGACAGCCTCTCATCAGGACACTCTGGCTGCTGAGTTGAGAATAGCTTGTGGAGACCAGTTAGGAGAAAGTGGAGCCGGCAGGACCTCCTGACTCAAGTGCAGTGTGAGAGAAAGAGGAATCAAGGATGACCCCCAAGATTGCTTGCCAATAATCAAGATAGTGAAGATTGTGGCAGAAGCAGGTTTGGGAGTTCCATTTGGAACAAAGTGTTGGGAATGGGTCAGATCCTCGAGTTGCACTGTAGGCAGTCGGATAGGTGTCTGGAATTCAGATGAAGAGACCTGGCCAGGAGGTTCACACCATTTGAATGTTTAAGAACGTGGAGCTGAATAGGACTGCTAGTGTTGACTGTAGGTAGAGAAGTCCAGGGACTCCATCATGAGGTTGGGAGATGAGGGATTGGCAAAGGAGAGCATGAAGGTCATGGTGACCTCGATGGGCCATCAGTGGGGCGGTAGGGGGCATTGGAAACGTCAGGTGCGGACTCCTCTGTTAAGACGGTTGCAGCAGCACGTGTTGGTGCACTCATAGGAGTGGCCCACTGAGGAGGAAAACAGGCTACATGGACGGAATCTAGCATACAAGTAAAGGGGCTGAGCCAGATAGGAGCGTGGGCAAGCATGGCGGTGGGAAGAAAGGATGGGATTGTAGAAGCTGGGAGGGCACAAAGAACCAATAAAAAGTACCATAAAGAAATGTTCGGCAAAGTAGTAGGAGAGAGAAGGGACCGATGCTTTCTGTTCTGGGGGAGCCAGAATGCTTCAGGGAGGGGAGTTTGAACTGGCCTTAAAGGGTAGAATTTCAATAGGTGAGCATGGGGTAGAGTGTCACAGATTTGCAGGAAACGGGAGCAAGAAGTTGGCATTAATGTGGAAGCCATGGGCTAGGGAGTAGGGTGGAGCCATATTGTGGCCGGCTTTGAAACAAGAAGGTGACCTTCTGGTAGGGTGAGCTAGGAAAATAGGGCCTGGCGCTCATCTGGGGGCCACGGAGAAGGGACGGAGAAATTTCAGAAGGGATCTGGACGAAACGCCAGGTTGCAAGGGTGACTCCCCATGGACGAATGGTCTTTCCAGTCTGCATTTCTCACTTCATTTACCCCCTTTCCCGAATGAAGCTGGTCTCAGTCACGTGGTCGTGATCATTCGCAAACAAAAGCTCAGTCTAGAAGGGAACCAGCATTAATACTCTGGCAGACACTGGGGAGGGTACGTGCTCTGTTAAGCGCTGTGAATTGTGCAGGACTGTTGAGTCTCAGATCTGTACCTCTGAGACAAATAATGCAAGATATGTTAAGAAAAAAAAAGAAGAAGAAGAAGGTAGCGGGAGGGGAGGAATGAAGCAGGGGAAATCGGAGGGGTGGACGAACCATGAGAGAAGATGGACTCAAAAACAAACTGAGGGTTCTAGAGGGGAGGGGGGTGGGAGGATGGGTTGGCCTGGTGGTGGGTATTGAGGAGGGCACGTTCTGCATGGAGCACTGGGTGTTGTGCACGAACAATGAATCATGGAACACTTCATCTAGAACTAATGATGTAATGTATGGGGATTAACATAAGAATAAAAAAAAAATTGTATGTAAAAAAAAAAAAAAAAATACTCTGGCAGGCAAAGATACTCGGATTGAAGAGAAAAATCTCCCTTATTAACTGCTGCTCCACTCTATCTGACACGATTCTGCTCCCCTTGGGCCTTTTGGCACCTTGGGGGCATGCAGCAACTCTGGGTTCCACCCTCACACCCTCCCAAGTTTTCCTCCCCCTGCTGTTAGCTCACAGTGGGAGACCACAGCCTCTGGCCCTCTCAGCCCTTGCCTCGGCACCCACCAGTGATCGGGAAGTCTAGGAAGGGGGCTCTTTTCCTGAATTCACTCTGTTGCGTAGCTGCGAGCTTCCCCACCAAGGTCCCGTCATCCAGGCCTTCCCTTGTGGGTGAGAGGGAAGGCACAGGCCACACTGTAGCTCCTGTCGCATCACCAGTGTCCCCAGTTGGGTGGGTTGAGCAATTTGAAGGGGCCGCCGGGATTAAGGGGATGCTAAGCCTTCCCAGTTGGGAAAACTAGGGCATGGAATTGTGGGACAGGTTCTGAGCTCTGCCTTTCTTGGGAAAGGATACCTTTAAGGGAGAAGTTTAAAGATACTTGATCCCCGAACTCCTGGCAGGGTCCTGAAGCCAAGGCCAGAGGATTTGGAATTCTCTGGGCCCTTGAAATCTCAGATGCAGAGCCTACCCCCTTATTTTCTGCTATATAAATGGACTTATCTCAAAAGATGCTTGGAACCTCAGACTAGGGATTCTAAGACTGCCTAAGTCAGTCTGGCCCAGTGCTCCCTGTGGTAATGAGCAGGCTCCCTGGGCCGCCCCTGCGCCGTGGCAGTGTGCGTGGCAGGCTTTGAGCGAGTGCTCGCAGGCCTGCTGGCCCTTCTAGGCCCACGTTCCCAGCCTGAGTCCATGTAGGGATTTCAGGTGCTGCACTTGGCCCATTGGGAAGAATCTCTGTTGGGTTTTGGTTTTGTTTTTTTTTTGCTTTAAAAAATAAATTCATGCCTGATACCCTCCCCTTTCCCACCACTTTACACAAATGACTACAAATTTGGCCTTGTGGGCAGCTCGGTCCCCCCCTCCGCCGGAGACAATGCCTGGAGTGTGGCCAGTAGCGGGGCTGGAGGTAGGGAAGCCCGAACACCCAACTCTCAACTTCCTTCCCCGTTGCCCCGCCCTGCCTAACCCTCCATAATCACAATGGGGGAAGGAGAATCTAGCAGACTCAATGTCCCCAGGAGGGGTGGGGATCCCTGGCAAGGCAGGTTAGGAAAAACTCCTCGGGGAGAGTAAGTCTGGAGCCAGAGGTCGTTGCCAGAATGGACAAGGAGATGAGCCAGGTCAGCAAGACCGGTGTAGAGGGCGCAGGCAGAAAGGGGGACAATTTGGAGGCTGGGGTAAAAGCGATGTCCTCTGGGCTGGAAATGGGGACCCATTTGGGACGGAGCCAGCCTGGGAGAGAAGCGGCTGTGGTGGCCATCTGAAGGGCCTGAGCTCTGGGCGGCCCAAGGACACTGGGGCCCCCAGGCAGCCTGCAGGAGAACAGAACTGACCTGGGAAGCGAGGGTGGAGTAAGCCAAAGTACCAGGTGGCGCAGAGGGGACCGCACCACAGCTTGGAGACGGGGCCAGGAAGGAGCTTGTCAGCTGTCCTGAAAGTGGGCCTTGGGAGCAGCTGAGGAGGCCTTGACTGCTGGCCTTCCTGATGCAGGAGCTGGGCTGGGCAGAGGGCTCACCCTGACAACGAGGAGAGGTCACAGTCACACCAAGATACAGAAATGCGTAATGAGTACTTGCCACCCCAGAGGGGCTCACGATCTAGATGAACATGCACGGGAGCGATTTGAAAGTGGGTCCTGTGGTTCGGTATACGGGCACAAGTGAGGCCCCTGGAGAGGGCTTCTCAGAGGAGGTGCCCTTTAAACTGCAGCGAAAGCTGAGTAAAAAGCCAGTCTGGGGCCTTGAGGAACCTGGAGTCTCCGAGAACAGCCCATGGAAAGACCTAGGGGCAAAGAGCCCACGCTTGCAGTGCTCAGTAACACACCTCCCTGGAGGATAAAGAAGCAAGTCCCCCAGGGTCTGAGTGGGCAGGGCGGGGCCTCCAGACACCTAGAACAGTGAGGCCAGGTGAGGATGAAGTCACAGAACCTGAAGACCTTTCCTTCCCGTCCCCTGTGCTCCCCGCCGAGGGGCAGCATTTCCTTGCAGATGCAGCCTCCAGTCAGGAGGAGAAGAGGAAGGGGGCTAAGGGAGAGGCACGGGAGGAACGGGAAAGCGGCCAGACGGGGTGACAGCAGAGCCAGAAACCAGAAAACAAAACCGGACTCTTCCCTTGGAGGGAGACACCTCCCCCCCACCCCCCAACAAGCAGTGCCCCTGAGAGCCACCAGGTAGCCTCAGTTGGTGGCATCTGCTGTGTCTGAAGCCCCCCTCCCTGACCAGTTGGAGGCTGCCAGGGGGCTTCTTTCTGGGACTGGAGAGGGCAGGAAGAGGGGCAGGGAGGACAGCCCAGAGCTGGGTCATGGGCAGGAGAGGGTGGAGGTGCCGAGCATGCGAGAGGTGATTTTTGGCAGGGATTCCTAGGTCCCTGGAATGGGGCGGTCATCTTGGGCGCCATGCCCAGAGGGGCAGATCCAGAGAGAATGGATTCTGTGGAGTGGAAGCCAGGGAGTGCAGCAGCTGCGGCCTGAGGCCTTAGTATATGGAGCTGGAGATCCTGCTCCCTCCCGCACCCGGGGCCCCGCCAAGAGGCAGCACAAACAAGTATGGCAGTCCCTTGTCAGATTATGATTGCCCCAAGCACTGTGTTGAGGGGTAGGCACCCCCAGGAGGGCTCCCTGCCTCAGTGTTCCTCAGGGGCCTCTCTCTGACCAGAAACTCAAAGATGACTTTGGAGAGACCAGGGCGGGGCGGGGGGACCCTAGAAGAAAGGAAGGAAGGGGGAGGAAGAAAGAGGAGGGCTCAGGAGGGGATAGAATGTGGACCCAGGGATGTTTCAGGCAAGGCTGACTTCACCGTGACCCCTGTGTGCGCATGTGGCAGAATTGGGGGTGGGGTACACCTGAAGCTTGGAGGTGGTGGGCAGTGGGCGTGTCCAGACGGATTGAAGAGCACGGGCAGAGAAGCAGGTTCTAAGTCCTTTGTCAAATTCAGAGTGAATCTGGGAGAGTTCTCTTCATCCTCTTTGTTCTAAGGATTGGGTAGAGGAAGTAAGAGGGAGGCAGGAACATCCTAATAATAGTACCAGGGGGGTGACTGCTGTCTGGGACGCCCGACTGGCTCAGTCAGTACAGCATGCGACTCTGGATCTCAGGGTCCTGAGTTCAAACCCCACGTTGGGTGTAAAGCATAGTTTGAAAATAAAAGTAAAAAAAGAAAAATAGTACCAAGGGGGTAACTACAGTCTGAGGTGCTTATCTTGCCTTGTGCCCTGGATCTCCTAGGCCCTTCCTCCATCTGCACCATCCTGGGCCCCGAGACCTCCTGTGAGAGAGGGTTTCAGGGCACCTCCAGCCCCATCGGGGGGAGTGGATCCTAGCAGGACAGCCACTAGCATCTTTAGGCCATTAGTCCCCAGGGTGAGTGGGGGGATGGTAGGGGGTGAGGTGTGGAGCTTAGCAGGGACTCTAGGGACCAAGGCCTTAAAGAGCAGAGAGCAGATCAGGGGCTGGACTCTTCTCAAAGCCTTCAGAACTTGGCTCATTCAACTCTCCAGTCCTTGCCAGGAATGTGAGGGCCCGGGGGTTGACTGTGAGGGCCAGCTGGGGACAGAGGGACTGTGAGGGACAGACGGGTGGCAGTGTTCCCTAGAGCACATCCTCAGGCACTGGGGTCCTCAAGCACCATTTCTGCGCTCAGCCCCCCTGCTGCTCTCTCCATACCCACCCCCCCCCAACACACGTCATCCTCTATGAGAAAGTGTAAACTTTGCCATTTCGCAAGTAACAGCCCACCTGGGTTATATTTTTACCATGTACAAAAACATTGCAGAGAAGACAGTAGAAGACAATAGAGAAACCTATTGTCTTCTCTGATCCTTGCTACAGTCTGGTGAGGTAATAGGGCCAGTATACATTTTTTTTAACAGAAGAGGAAACCAAGCCCCAGTGAAAGTTTTTGTTATTTTCTAGCAGTTTCGCTCTGGTTCACATGGTTAGTGCCTGAACCGAAGGTCAGGTGACCCAGTAGAGAGCTTCTGCTGTGTCTACATGGTGTGCATGACGTCCTTCAAAGCTCCAGCAGCCCTGCATTATCCCCATGTAAGACAAGAAAAATGAGGCTCAGAGAGGTCAAGCGACATACTCAAGCTGACAGGGACAGAAATGGGTCTCAGATCCTGGAGGACTCCTAATCCAGTGCGCATTCCATTGTACTGGCAGAAGTGCCTTAACTGCTCTGGGTGGAGAAGGTGGGGGGTGACCTGAGGTGCGTTGAAAGCTGGAGACAGGCCCCTGCTACCCAAAGTCACAAGCTGTGCTTTTGCTTTTATGGAGGCCCTGTAGGAAATGGTGTGACTTGGGAAAGATGGGGTGCCCCCTCCCCGACGGGGAGCAAGGGGGATGTCGTGGGGACAGAGCCGAACCAGGTCTCTGTTCCTCTGGGCAAGTTTGGGTTCAGATCTCAACCTGAGGGGTGGGTGCAGGGGAGGTGCTTGGGGACGCCCCTCTGGGAAAGAGGGGTCCCAGTCCTGAAGGGTTGGAAAGAGAAAGAAAGGAGGGAAACCAGGCAGGCCCAGCAAGGACTCTTCTAGCTCCTGCTTATGGTGGGGGAACATCTAGAGACACACTCTGGCCACAGAGCCACAGAGAAGCAGGTGGGGGCCTGGGCAGATGCCTGGGCCAATCAGGGGGTCCCTGTACCTGCCAGGGAAGTGGGCTAGGTGTGAGGCAGGGCTCCATGCCAGGGAGAGTATTAAATGAGCTTCCAGCTTATTTGCATGTCCTAATTAACCATAAAATGAGCCCCAGGGGCAGAATTAAGCTGTCAATTTCCCTCTGCTAACTTCCACTACCTCCCCCTCATCCTGCTGCTCCCCACCCCTACACTTTTCCTGCATCACTTAGGCCCCAGGCATTCCCATTCACCTCTCCCCTCAGCTTCAGTGAAATACACTCTCCATCCTGTCACAACAAAAGCCCAGAAAAAGAAGGAAAAGGAAAAACTAGTGGTGGTGGTGGTGTGTGTGTGTGTAAATGAACTGGCCATAGTCTTTCATTAGCAAAGCATGACCTAGTGATGAGGGCATTACACCAGCCCAGTCAAGACCAGGGCAAAATTCCCCCACCGGACAGTGAGCATTCCATTTACTATCCATGCATGGATAATATGGGGAGGACAGGTTTTGTTGTTGTTCCTCTTGACTTGGCTTTTGGAGCAGAAATGGACACTTTGTGGGGTAGTGTGCAAAGCACCAGGCTGGGAGTCTATCGCGACCGGTTCACTCCCAGCTCCGCCGCTGTGACCTTGGGCAAGTTGCTTGCCTTCTCTGAGCGGCTCCACGTAAAGTAAGGGGATCAGCAGCCCCTTTCAGAGTGTGGTGAGAAGGAAATGAGAACACAAAGATGGCGGCGCCTGATGCCTGGGAGTTCTGTTGGTGGCAAATGTCACTCCTAATTGTTTTGTTCTGGCCTGAGTTAAAATGAGTTTTCATTCCCTTGGATCCCTTCTGGCCAACCGATGGGTTAGGAGTTGCTGCTTCTCACTGAACCCCTTGAGCCAGGAGCTGGGTCCTTTTCCTTGCTGTTTTGAGTTCCTGTCGCAGTGCCTGGCACTGGGAGGTGTGCAATAAAGTTTGGTTCACTTGGTCCGGATTGCCATGGCCGGTCCACAGAACAGATGGGTCACAGATGAATGGCCAAGAGGGGACTTGGTTTCCTGTGGAATCATTCCGGATTGAAAGCTTGGTGACCTCACCGCGGCCTAGTGGGAGGACCCTTTTCTCTCTCTCTCTCTCTCACACACACACACACACACGCACGCACACACACGCGCGCCCCCCCCCCGCCCCCCAGCAAGGCAGACACAGCCAATGGGGCTTCACCCCGCACTGAACTACCTCAGTTCCCCGGGGAGACAGAAAGGATGAGCGCGAACTTGCTCCTCCAGAAAAGGGCTGGCTCTACCAGCAAACTCCGGGGACAGGAGAAAAGGCCGTTTTGCAGCCAGACAATCCTGTTCCAAATCCTGGCTCCTCCATTAGCTAGAAGCCTGATCTGGGCAGCCTCTCTGACCCCTAAAGAGCCCCCACTGATTTACCGGGAAGATGGTACTTTGTAGGGTCATTCTGAAGTTTGGAAGGCATGCTTCTGCACACTGCCTGGCAAATAGCGAGCACTGGAGAAAATACCTAGAAGTAGCACCTTTCGTCTGGTAGCTTCCGCCACCAAGAACTAAACATTTCCCACGTGATTGAGCGGGGGTCTGAGAGTGACCCTAACTGGCCCCACCTCCGGCTGTGGAGGGGCCGCGCGAAGCCTCCTCCCTCCGCCATCTTGGTCTCCAGGGGTCCAGGATGCAGGAAGAGCCTCGCTTGTTATTCTTCTCCTCCAGTTAGCTGTTAATGCTCCGAGGGCGGGAAGGCGGCTTGCGTCTAATTGCAGCTGTCACCCCCCATCAGGCGGGAGGGGAGCTCAGCCGGGAGGGGCGAGGGGAGGAGAGGGGGAGGGCCTGCAGGGCGGGGCCGGGCCCAAACAGGGACCCGCATTGTCTCTTCCCAGCCAGCGGGCGTTCCCTGCGGGGCGGGACGGCCACGTGCGCCGCTCCAGGAAAGCTCTAGGCGCCGCGCGATCGGAGCGGAGCTGCCCGCCCGGCCCTTCCCCTTCCCCGCCGCCGGTCTGGTCCGGCCAGACGGGCCTCCGCGCCCAGCGGGGAGGGAGGCCGCGGGGTGAGGCTGGGAATCCAAACATGAGTGCGCGCGTCGAATGGGCGCACCTTCGCCGCGCCGGCGGATGCCCGTGTGCTTGTGTCCGGGGTGCGGGTTCGGTGCTGGAGGCGGGGTGCGGGGGGAAGGAGCGCGTGTGACTCCAGAGCTGCACTGCTCTGGTCTGCCTCCTGCCCGCAGGGGGCGTTTCTAGGCCGGCTTCCTCACCTGGGAGATGGGGGTGGTAACTGCTCTACTTGCTTACTCAGAAGATGACATGAAAAGGCTTTCCAACGTTTAAAGTGCTATACAGATAGATATCTTTCCTGTGCTTTTGAAAAGACATAGGGCTATCTCAAGTACTCCCCTGGGTACACTCCTTATTCGGCCCATGTCTCAGGACCCGGGTACGGGCTGAAATCTTAAAGGCGACAGGGAGTGGGGGTGGGAATCTGCTGATCCCGATCCCAGGAGGGCTGGGGTTTCCATGCCTGTGTCTGGAGCAGTGCCTTGCCAGGGAAGCCAATGGTTATAAGGTTGGGGCCAGATCGGGGGCCTCTCTGGGGGAACCTGAGACCCCAGGGCCCTAATCCATACAGAATGTTCAACTGAAGTCTTTGCGGGCCCTGAAGGAATGTCAGGATTGCCTGGTCTCCTCCCCCGGCCCCTCATTGTCACCTGCAGTCCCAAAGTGAGCACCACTGTCTCTCTCAATGTCTCTCTTTCAGCCCAGGAGCCCTCACCTCCCCACCAGCCAGCCCCCACCACAGCCTCTCTCAACCACACACTGGTCAGCCCTGCTCCAGACACTCTTGCTGCTTCTCCCTCCTTTCTGGAGGAAAGGAATTCGGAGTTAGGCTTTTGAAAGCCATAGTGCCCACACCCCATCCTTCCCAGGGCCCAGCACTGGGACCCGGTCATGTTGGGTTCAGTCAACGTTCTGTCTCTAGGACTCAGACCCAAACAGCTGTGTTAATATCAAAGCCAGAAGGTGAGGGTTCCAGGGCCTTGGGGCAGCTTGTGGAAGGACGTTCCCCCCTTCTGGGCTCTGCAGTGCCCAGGAAGGGGAAATGCCCAGAGCCCTTGGAATGGCTCCGCTTCTTGACCTTGTGTGAGCGGGCGGCTCTGGGCTCAGAGACCGTGGGCGTCACCCAGCCTGGCTTCTCCTTCAGCAGCCGGTCTCGGTCAGGCCGCACACTGCGCAAGAACTTCCTAAAGATGTTCGCTGTGAGGGCAAACCTGCGGCCCAGCTCCCTGGGCTGGCCCCTCTCCCCTTTGGGCTCCCCCGCCTCCCCCTTCTCCCCACCCTTCTCCACTTCTGGCAAGTCCAGCCAGTTGCCCACCAGGTCTGCAAAAACGTTGTCGCCTAGCACCAGAGGTTGTCGGTTCCGGCCCCGGGACATCAAGGTGGAGGTCCAGTCTTCCGGTTCCACCAGCTCTGGCCCCTGCCGGGCACCGCTTCGATGCTCCGGTCGCTGTGCCCCGGGCAGGGGGGCCAGGTCCTGCCCACAGGCACTGCTATGGGACGGAAACTTGGCGCCAAGAGAAGGTTGGTTGGAGATGGGGCAGGCTGCAGGCGTGGCAGGACCTCTGCCACCCTCCCATGGAGGGGGCTCGGGCTGCGTCCGGGGGCTTTCCGGGCAGCCCGGGGCAGGACTCCCTCCGGAGATCTCCAGCTGTTCCAAAGCTGTCTGCACCTGGAGGAGCTTCAGTTCTTGCAGCGCGCCCATCATGCAGTTCATCTGGTCCTGCAAGCCATCACCCACTTCCTTCATGGACATCTGCGGGCGAGAGGGAGAGCGCAGGCCAGTGAGCCGTGCAGGGCTGGGGGAAGCGCTGCCCCTCATTGGCCCTGAACCTAGACTCCCCACTGCCCACATATACACCTCCAGGTCATTCCAGCCGGCCACTGACCCCACCTCCGTGGGGCCCAGTACAGTGCAGCTCAGAGCTGGGGGAGGAGGAATCTCAACGCTGATATGGCTGCATAACATGTGAATGGCCGCTAACATGCTAAGGCAGGTGCTGTCCTCAGCCACATGTGTGTGACTACGCATACACATGTATCAATTAATCTTTTTTTAAAAAAAGATTATTTATTTATGTATTTATTTGAAAGAGAGGGAGAGCACAGAAGGAGAGGGAGAGGGAGAAGCAGACTCCCCACTGAGCAGGGAGCCCGATGCGGGGCTCGATCCCAGGACCCCGGGATCCTGACCTGAGCCAAAGGCAGACGCTTAATGACTGAGCCACCCAGGCGCCCCGAGTTGATCTATCTTCAATCTCACCAACTAGTCAATGAGTTAGTGACTAGTCTTGTTGCCATTTTACAGATGAGGGGTGGAGGCACGTGAGTAAGTTGCTCAAGGTCAACAGAAGAGGTGGAGCTGAGACCGGTTCGAGGGTGCACGCAGCTGTGGTGGCCATCCTTGTCCTTTTATGTGCTGTGCCCTCCTCTTCCCGAGCCTCCCCGAGATGATGATGATGATGACGGCCACAACAGTTTGCAGGTGTTTACTATTTAATAGGGATTGAGCTAAATGCTCTATGCCCCTCGCCTCTTAGGATCTTTGTATAAACCCTATGAGGTTGCTATTATTGTTCACATTTTAACAAGTTAACCCTGGTGGGGCGGAAGTAACCTGCCCACGGTCACACACGCAGCTCATATGGCTGGGACTCAAACACGGGACACTCACTCCAAATGCTATGGCCCTAACTACCGAGCACTGCCTGCTTCAGGATGGCGGGGCAGGGGCTGGGCTTTGAGGGCGACGCTGCCCTCCCCGGAGCAGCGGAGAAGGCTGGAAAGGAACAGGAGGGTAAGACAAGGAGCCCAGATTCCCGAGGAAAAGGGGTAGGCCGGGGGTTTCCTTTCACTGCTGTGCACATCTGGCCAGTCCGGAGAGAGAGATGGAGGCCAGGAAGCTCCTGTTTGCAGAAGTTCTTCCCACCCCTTCTCTGCCTTCCAAACACCTGTCCTCCCTCAGCTGCTCTTAGACTTGGCTCCCGTGCTCTTCCTGCCTTCTCAGCCCAATTGGCTTCACGGCTCGGGCCAAGAGTGGGGACACTGGAGGCCAGCCCCCCAGTCCCTTTGTGGGCGTCTAAGGCCCGGGTCCCAGGTGCCAGCTGGAAGGGGCTGAGAGGCTGACTTGGGCGAGGGCCGAGTTTGGAGGCTGGGCAGGGGATGCGGTCTGATAACATTCACAGTCCAAGCTGCCTTGGTCCCGCCAGCTCCCTCCCCAGATCTGCTCATGTTACCAACAGCAAACCTCGCGTGAGGGGACCATCTGTTTCTTAAGCCCCCCAGAGACCCGCTGGGATCATCTTACCTCCCAGCCTTGTCCTAATGCACAGAACTAAGCCCACAGGGTGGAAAGCTGGAGGGATTGGGAGGGGAGGCACAGAAGTGCTCAGGGGAGCACGGACAGCTGACCCTCTTAGGCTTTGGGTCAAATCCTCCCCTGCCCTCCCCAACCCTGGCGGGGGCAGGGGAACCACACTAGGCTCTCCTGAGCCGGCAGCACTAACACCCGGAGGACTAACTGGGAGGCCTTTGCTGAGTGTGGTGGTCAGGGGCGGGGGGGTGGGGGTGGGGCCCTGGCAACCCTGGGATTTGCCAGATTGCCCGGGCAAGCAGGCTCCATTTGAGTGGCAGCTACAGCAGCAAGAGATGCAGCCTGGGAGGTGGCTGTGCTTGCTGACGGCCCCTTCTCTGACCTCTTTGGCTTCCAGCCTCCTGACCGATTCTCCTTTCTGAGACAGCCCAGCCGCAGCTGAGAAGACCCAGGGCAGAGTCGGAGGAGACCTAAGCCTCCAACCAAACTCCTCCAGGTCTCTAACTGCTCACCGCTTCTCTGACTTCCCTTTATCTGCCCTTTCCCTCATACCCCTTTCCTCCTCACCCCAACCTAGACCTCAGAGTCCCTTTTGGCTTTTCCACCCAGGGCCCCTGCTCTTGTCCCCACATGTCTCACATCTGCTTTTCTGTCTCCTGGAATGCAGAAGCCTCCTGGAAGGCTTCCGGCCACCAGATCAGTCTTCCCAGCACGCTCCTGTGATCATGTCACTCAGAAGCGTGTCTCGGTCCCCATATGTGTGCCCCCGGCTGCTGTCAGAACCTCTTAAGTGACACACCTCAAATGCCCTTCCCTGGAGTGCTACTCACCTCCCCGCCCCGGCACCCCCACACATTTAAAGGCTCAGTTGTTCATGAGACATCCATTGAGCATCTACCATCGAGGGCAGGGTCAGAGATCTACGCATTATTAGGTCTCCCCAGAACCCAGCTAGCACCTTGCCCCAGCCACACACCCAGAAAACATATTGAGTACCCCTGAATGCCCCAAGTCACCTCTCCAGACCTGCTGCCCTCGGGCAGTAACACACTCCACAGGGAGAAAGAGTCAGGGATGTGGCTCGCAGCTGCATTTCACCAACGGGCAAGGAGTCTGAGCTTGCAGGCTTCCTTCCAGAAGGCTGAACACAGTCCAGGTCAGAGGCAGTGGGAGGAATGAAATGACCCCATTCAATCTCTTCCAGTATGGAAAAATCCTGAAGAAATAATGCTGACATTTTGTACGGTTTTCCAGTGAGAAATGTATGTGGGTATGTATGAATTCAGGGCTGCCCATAAAACAGAGGCCCCATTTAAGTAAACAGGGGGTGAAATGGAAAATGATATTCTGCACTGGTTAAGGTCTTCAGTTCTAGAGACAGATGGCACAGGGTTCAAATCCCAGCTCGGCCACATAGTAGTAGCTGTATGACCGGGACCAGTTATTTAAATTGTTCTTCAGTTTCTCGGTTCTCCCACATGGGAATAAGAGTTTCTGCCTCGTACAGCTCTGGCCAGATGAGGTGAGGTCATAAGTGTTTATGCGTGACCTGGAGGTGAGTTCTGGCGGTTATCATAAGACTTCCTAAGAACTTCCAGAACACTTCTTCTTCAGTAGACCTTAGCACATAGTAATGACAGGACTCCATTCATCTACCCAGTGCAATCAAGGAGAAACACGACTCTTGTCCTGTCCCTTCTGTCCCACCCCTGCCCCCCACAGAGGAAGAGCCGGGGAAGGAAAGGGAAGCCCCGCATCCTCTTGCCCATTCTCAGGCCAGCTTGGTTGGCCAGCCGCGGTGCTGACACTGAGGGTAGAAGACAGCTGTGAGAGGGGAGACCAGAGGAGAAGGAAGTGTGGGAGGCGGGGAGGCCGGGGCATCAGCTGGGTCTTGACTGAGAGCGAGTTGCCTTTCCCAGTCCCGAGGGGAATGATGTCACCCCGGGAGAAGGAGCCAGAGGGCAAGCTGCTGTCTTCGTCTGGAGCGTGGGACCTTCGCAGATCCCAGGGTTTCTCTTGCCTCAGGAACCCAGTCCCCAGAGGGAACAGTGTGGGGTGGGAGCAAAGGAGAGGGGCCAAATCAGAGAAGATGCCGAACTAGAAATGATCGCCACTAAATCCTGGTCCCCAGACTGTGGGGGTCTGAGTTCCTCTCTGGCCTCCCAGTGCCAGAGCCTCAGGTCCTTCCTCAGGACAGGGACCGAATCATACCCAGCTTGCCCTCGGGGGCCAGTTGGAAAAGCCCTAAGAGGGTCTAGTTTGTTCTGATTAGTCTGAGTGGGAGTGGATCTAACAGCCACCTCCCCTCTGTCCACCCCTAGTCACGCTCACTGACCCGCACGCATGCCAGGCAGACCTGCTCCACCATCGGACATACTTCCCCAGCAGCACATCCCAGAGACGGGTGTGGGACTCCTTGCTGAGAAAGACCATGAAAGTCTCACCACCCTCCTTGCAAGCACCCCCTGCACCCACCAGCCATCTCCTATCTCCTGGGGCCTCCTGGGCCTCGAAATGTTTCAACCTAAAAGTTTTCTTTCTTTCTTTCTTTTAATTTTATTTACTCATTTGTCAGTGACAGAGAGAGAGCACACAAGCAGGGGGAGCAGCAGAGGCAGAGGGAGAAGCGGCTCCCTGCTGAGCAAGGAGCCTGACATGGGACTCGATCCCAGGACCCCAGAATCATGACCCAAGCCAAAGGCAGACCCTTTAACCAACTGAGCCACCCAGGCGTCCCCTAAAATTTTCTTCACGTCACGCTTCAGTCTCTCCCGCTGCAGTTCAAACTTCCTCTGTGTGTGAGAGCTGGATGGCCCCCAGGCACCCTCCATGGGAGTCCTAGCTGCCTAACTCAGAGGATTCCGGCCCTAAAGTGATGCTCTTCGCTCTCGCCTTGTCGGACCCCCACAGTTACTGTGGTAAGCTGGTGACCCCACTGTACGGAGTAAGAAATGGGATCTGAGATGTTCATTTTCTTCCTCGACATCCTTCCCTAGACTGACTTCACAGTTTTCACCATATCCATGGAGGAGCTCATCTCCTACTTAATGTTGCATGTAAATCTGTTTGTGTAAATAAACGTATTCATGTAGGAACTTACATGAAATGCATACACTTGCCATAAACAGATGGTAACTATGTAAAACTACAAGTTCTTCATCTGAGTATCACGTAATGTCATCCCGAGCGCCTCCAGTGCAAAGGCAGATCTATTGGCTGGGGTCCGAGGCGTATTCATGGGAAGACTGGGCCCCCAAGCCTGGCCCTCTTACTCCAGGCCAGTGGGCTTCCCGTGTCATCATGATGTGGCTTCTCAGCCCCGTGGGGTTGTTGTGAGAAGAACCCAGGAGAGTCAATGCGACACGCAAAGCACAGTTATCATCCTATGGGGAGGAAGAGCACGAAGTCTTGGAGGGACTCCAAGACCCAGTTCAGTTGCTTTCCACTGACAGAGCTTCTTCACTGAATCATCTGAAGAAGGAAGAAAGCCTGTCTGTCTGGAGCTGAAGGCGAAGATGCCCTAGGAAGCAGACCCCACCGTCCTGGACCTGCAGCACTGTGCCCTCCAGGGGTAATGTGGCGTCAGCTGCGCACGGATAGCACTGTCCCCCTTGGCACTCGCTGGGCCTTTGTGGTATGGGAGGCGTGGCGATGGGAAAGTGACACCAGCATCCTCGGCAACCGTCCCAAGCCCTCTCCTCGGCCCCCAATTGATCCCACAGCTGTGCCCTCCATCCACCCATCTCACGCCCTCTCCTAGCTCAGCCAGAATCCTTTGACACAGGTTCCGGCTTCGCCCGTGGACCTGGCAGTGTGCCCTGCCCCACTCCCCCCACCCCCATGACTCACAAGACCCCCACACAGTTCCTTTCAGCCCCTCGGGAAGCTACAAGGAGGTTCGGGGCCGGAAACGGGAAAAGCCCTGCTTTTGCCAAGGGGCCCATTCTCCAGTCCAGTGAATAGGGACCTTCACAGTCCCCTGCTCTTGGCTGGGACACGCAACAGGAAGGTAAAGAGGAAACTGTGCCAAGAGCTGGAGGAGGGCGGAGAGTAAAGAAAGAAGTGCGAAATGGATGAGCCCTCTCTTGACTGAACCATCTACCAGGGGCTGTGTGCTCCTGCAAGAGGCAGACGCTCGGAGAGAGGGGCCCAACCCTGCCCCGCAGGGAGCCTGCCTCCCCTGACCGGCTTTAGCTCCTCTCTGCTACAGGCAGTCCAATCAAGACCTCCAGAAGTTACCTTCCTTTTCTCGTTTCTGGTTCAGGCCTTCCTACTCTCCTGCATGGACTCTGCGATCACCACCTAACTCATCCTCCTGCCTCAGTTTCCTCCCTCCTCCCCTCCACCCCATACCACGCACCTCCTAGATCCCAGGGCACGTCTCCCATCCTGCTTCTCGCAGTGCACATAGAGAAGGGCAGGCCCTTTAGCATGGCATTCAAGGTCCCCATGGGCTGCTCTCAACGATTCTTTCAGCCCTGTTTGCTCGCTATTCCTCTGCACATACCCTATATCCTAGCCAAGCTCCTGTAGTCTTCAAACATCCCCTCTGCTTCCATCTCGGTGCCTTCCGCTCCTGTTGCTTCATTATCTGCCTGGAATGCTGTTTTTCTCCTGGTCACCTCCCTGCTGATCCCTCAAGGTCAAGCGCAAATGCTACCTCTCCACGGAGTTTTCCCTGATCCCCTGGCTGTAGCTAATTCCCCCTCTATGTAGCATGCACCCTCTATTTCTATACCGGACATATGACTACATGTACTGGTTAAGAGTGTAAGTTCTGCAGTCAGACTGGCTGGGTTTGAAGCCCCACTCTTCCACTTACCAGTTCTATGACCTTGGCCAACTCACTTAACCTCCCCATGTCTCATTTATAGAATGGGAATAAGGGAAGTACAACTTCGAGTTGCTTTGGCAAATAAATGACATAATCCATTATATGCCTGACATATCGGTGTTAACATCAATAAATTTTTTTTTTAAGATTTTATTTATTTATTTGACAGAGAAAGACACAGCGAGAGAAGGAACACATGCAGGGGGAGTGGGAGAGGGAGAAGCAGGCTTCCTGCTGAGCAGGGAGCCCAATGCGGGGCTCCATCCCAGGACCCTGGGATCATGACCTGAGCCGAAGGCAGACGCTTAACGACTGAGCCCCCCAGGCGCCCAATAACTGTTATTATTATTACCTCCCCTATTGAACGGGGGGTTCCCCCGAAGGCAGGCTCTGTGTCTGTTTGTATTTGTAACCACAGTGCTCGTGTCTGGTCAGGTGCTTTAAACATCAGATGCACTTCGTTAATGTGTCCTGTGAATGAATGACTCATGCATACCAGCCTGATCCATCCGTCAGGAGGTCGCCGGGCACAGTGATACAGGCTAAGGACAGACAGCTGCCATTTAATCTTCACAGTGGCTGTATAAAGTAGGTATTTTAAAAACCCTGTTTTAGGGGCGCCTGGGTGGCTCAGTGGGTTAAGTGTCTGCCTTTGGCTCAGGTCATGATCCCAGGGTCCTGGGATCCAGCCCCGTGTTGGGTTCCCTGCTCAGCATGGAGCCTACTTCTCCCTCTGCCAGCTGGTGCTTTCTCTCTCTCTCTCAAATAAATAAATAAAAATCTTTAAAAAATTGTTTTAAAATTTAAAAAACCCGCTTTGCAGATGAGAAAACCAAGGCACAGGGGGGTTAAGTAATCTGCCTGGGTCACACAGAGCCAGGATTTGAGTTCAAGCTGGCCTGCCCCCAAGTCCCACGGTTCACACTCCTCCCTCACTGACCCTACCCCGTTCTTCACCCTAGCTCTAAAAGTCAAAGGAGGCCACATTAGGAGATCCTTGGTAAAAGCTTTTTTCTACCTCAGGAAATTTGCTCTTTGGTCCCTAGAGTTGCAGGCTGTTCCTACTCTATCTCTTCCATCACCTTCTTTTGTCCTTATCTTGCCTTTAGGCTCTGGTCCTCCTCCACATGTCAGAACCTCTTGAACTTGTGGCCACTAGTGGCTAGATAACTTCCTTCTAGGAATACGGAGTTGTCCTAGAAGGCCCTTCTCCAGCCCCAGAGAAGTCCCTCTACTGCTTCATCATGCCTCAGCTAGGACAGGCATTCCAGGAGCTGGCCTCCATCAACCTCCTCTTCCTCCAGGAAGCCTTCCTAGCCTGGCTGGACTTCCTGAGCCCCTGTGGCTCAGCCTCTGTACACTCTATTTGCTCTACACTGGTACTGACTCAATGAGGAACACGCTGTGAGCATCTTACATCTGCTTTCTCTGTGTTCTTGTGTCTACCCCATTTGTTGGAAGCCCTCAAGGGAGCAGTGGGTAAGAACAGCTGGTCCCAAGGCCTTGTGTTCGTGCAGGGCCCCTCTCCAGTGGCTGGAGGGGAGAGAGAGATGTTCCCTGCTGAGCTGTGGCAGCCCTGACCCCCTCATCCTAATGAAGAAGTGTGTCAGCTGCGGCTACTTTCCTGCCCCATTTCATCCCTGAAACGGATCCTGGTCTCCTTCCAGGCAGGGGGAAAGGGCCAGTCCTCTACGCATCAATCTAACTGAGCCAGGATCCCCAAACCCTTGGCCTCCCCGCAGGGCTCACTTGTTAGAGAGCAAGTTTTCTGCTCCGAGAAATTGAGAAATTCTGCCACTTTGGTTTTCAGGAGCATGCTCTTCTTGTCTAGATCTTCTGGGCCAAGGACAGGGCCAGGATGCAGGAGGGGACACAGAACACCCCTGACAAAAATAATGTCATGACCTGTTAACCTTTCCTTTTCCAGCAGGTTAACCCAGTGTCTGTAGGACACAGGCTTCTTGAAGGGATTTGGTGGCATAAATGAATGTAGAACGTGACTAGTATTACATGCGTGCCATTCCTGAGCACATGCTAACTTAAGGCAAAGCCAGGCAACACACAGTCCCCCTCGGTGGCAGGGAAGATTCTGCCTGGGATAAACACACAAGCCCCACCGCCTGCCCCCACCCTCACAAGCTCATGACGTAAGACCCCAGGTCTGCAATGGGGTATAAACAAACGAACTCTCCCCATCCTAGTCACAACCATGTTGCACTGAAGTCAATCCGCACAGTCCTTAGAGGAGCCAAAGGACTGAGCCTGGGCTAACTCAGCTCTACTTTCTTCTTCATTCCCATTGGGAAAACTGAGGCCCTGAGGTTTGGTTCAGCTACCTAAGCACCGGGCTGAGGTGTTGGAGAGTAAAGGAGACTCTAATGCTTCTGCCTGTCACTCTGCTCTGTCTCATTTCTGGGCAGCCTGGCACAGGGGAGGAGGGGGAGGAGGCGGGGCACCCTGGGGGTGGGGGTGGGGGAGGGGGAGGCTGCAGAGCTCTCCCATCTGAGTGTCATTCTGGGCCCCAGGCCAGGCATTTGGCTTCCTCTCCGAGAGAGTCAAAGGCTGAAGCTGCTCAGACAAAGGGCCAAATGAAAGCTAATGGGGAGCTCGGTGACTTCAGCCTCTCCCCTTCCTCCTCTCAGGGACTGGGGGCTCAAGTCCTTGGCAGGAGAGGGTGCAAATCAAGACCTGGAGCTCAGTTCAGTGCAGATTCTTATTTGCCTTTTTTATTCTCCTGGCATCCACAGACTGTCTTCCTCCCCTCACCCCCTCCCACCTAGGGTGCTATAAAAAATGCAAATCAGTAGGATTTTAAAATTCAAGCCTATGCCAGGAACACCCACAAACCCTCTATTAAGGCAGATCCTGAGGTGGGTGGTGTGGTCCCAGATTCCAAGCATAAAAAGAGGACTCTATTAGATTCTTTTCTCAGCATGGGCCTTGGACTTCAGACATGATCTGTGATGACCTTGACCTTTCTGATATTGGACAAATGAATGGGAAGAGTCAGAATTGTATATGTGTGGGCTGGGGCTGACCATCCCAAACTGACATGGGAAGCGGGGGAAAACTAGCATGGGAAGGGACACGGTGGCGACTTCTCTGTCCCTCACCTAGGCAGCATTTCTCTGGGTAACTTTCCCATCTGAGTGTCACCACAAAAGGGGCTTGAAGAGGAAGTCCCAGAGAAGTGACCATTGACCTGAGAAACAGACGCTGGAGTGGAACAGACAGGAAGAGTGCTTGGGAGCCTTGACCAGGAAGCATCAGTGAGAACACCTGCTCTGCAAGCTGCCCTCCCCCAAAATTGGCCCCAGATGCAGCTGCCAAGTTTGGAGGGGTGGGGGTGGGGGGGAAGTGTAGAGTTTGCAGGAGCGGGACAGGCTGTCATGGAATCTGGAGAGCCATGGATCCAGGTCTGCTGTTGAGAGCCTGGGTGCCCCTGGCTCTTGAAAGTAGGAAGAAAGAAGAGGGGAGAAAAGTGAGACCAAGGAGAGGTCCACTCCGAGAGAAACTAAAAGGAACTAAAAGAGGCAGAGGCAAAGGCACAGGAGGGAGTCGGATTGAGAGAAAGGCGGGCCTGGGGGCCAAGGTGGGGCGGGGCGTGCTTATCTGTGTGAATTCGGGTGGTTGCGGGAACCAGAAAGGTGGCAGGTGTGTGTGCGGGAGGGGGTGGTATATGAAGTCGGTGAGAATCAACCTAACGGAGCTTTGGGGGCACCTTTCCCTCCCCCACTTGGGTGATGCCCGGATCCCAGACGGAGCTCCTTCTCCCGACCCCTGCACCCCTGGCCTCCGCAAGCTCCCTCCGCACTCCCCACGCCCGGCCCTGACATCTGGCCGGGCCCCCGCAGCTCCGCTCGAGATCTGCCAGGCGGCGCCCCGCCTCGGGCGCGGGGCCCTCCCCCGCCCTTCCAGCTGCCAGTCCCCCCCCGCCCCCCCGCCGGCAGACAAGCCCGGGCAGACAGCCGGCCCGGCCTGCCCCCGCAGCCGCGCCAGCTCTGCCAAGCCCGGCGGGGCTGGGGGCCTCAGGCAGTGCCAGCTCCCCGCGAGCCAGCGGTCCCCGGCTGCCCTCCGGCCCGCGCGCCCGGCCCTGCTCCCGGCGCCCCGTCTGGGAGTGTGCCCCCGTGTGTCCGGCGCCTTCTCTGGCCGCATTTCAGTCCGGGTTTGGGTTGCTCGGTCTCCGTCACTTGCTCGTGTCTGCCTCACTCTCACAAATCTTTGCTCCAAGTTTCCTCGCGGCCCATTCCCTCGGGCCAGGCCCTGCCCTCTGCCTGCCCGTCCCCTCGTCTCTGGCCTTCCTCCGGCCGCGCACTCCCCGCTCCCCGGCCCGCGGCGGGGGCCAGGTGCCGTCCGGGCGGAGCAGTCCTCCGCGCCCCTGGCGCCCGCTCAGCTCTTACCAGCTCTTGTTTGAGGCGGCGCAGATAGCAGTCCATTTCCCTGCTCTCTTCCTCGTACGCCCATTTGCCGGGCTCGGCTCCGCAAGAGCGTCCCCGGGTGGGAACAGCGGCCCCCGGCCCCGCGCTCCGCTCCTCTCGCAGCGGCGAGCCGAGCCACGGCTCCCAGGCCCGGACTTAGAGCAGCTTCCCTGGCTCTCGCGGCGCGCTGTCCGTGCAGGGGGCGGAGGAAAAGTGGGACAGCCTATGAGAATTCAGGGGGGTTGCCTTCAGCCAATGAGACGGGCGCACCGAGGGGCGCGGGCTGGGCGGCGGCGAGTGGACCCTGCCGCGGGTGGTGGCACAGGGCTGGGGCAGCGGCGACTGGGGGCTGGCCGGGCGACACCTGGTCCTCGCAGGGGGGCCGGGGGTATGGTGACGCCAGACTGTACCGACGTCCCCCAACAGAGCACGTGATCCCCGTTTGGTCATAAAGAGAGAGCAGCATCTTACGGGCGGGCACTGGGTAGTGGTCTCAGGAAGAGGCCGAGTGCCTTAGTTTCTTTCAATCCTGTTTCCCAAACTCGGATCAGAAAAGGGACATCCTCCACCAAGCAGCCAATCAACAGCTCTTTTGAACTCTGGAAGTGTACTGGAAGTCTGGAAGTGTGGGTCTACTTCACCTCCAAGGTGTAGGGTACCCCCCCCAGCCCACTCCTCACCGGTGGAGGTGAGGAGCCACTTCACTTATTTAACACAGAACCGTAGCAGAGGCTCTGCTGTACTCCCCGCAAGGGTGTAAATCTGGGGGGACAGAATTAAGACAGGCAAGGTCTCTGCTCTCAAGAACGTGCATGGGGGCGGGGAAGGGGAGGGATGAGACAGGTTAAAATAAACAAACACGGTGATTTCAGGTAGTGATTCTTCGTGAAAACAGCAAACAGGGTCATGGGATGGGGCTGCTTTCAACAGGGTGGGCAGGGAGTGGAGGAATAGCCCCTCTCTTCCCCAGTACTCCCCCAGTGTCAGTTATCCTAACTCTTGCTCAAGGGAGGGGGCCTCAAAGTTGCTCGGATTCTAGTCAATGCACACGGTCCAAGCCCGGGCCGGAGCTGGGGCAGGTGGACCTAAGAGGGGCCGCAAGCCGGCCGGGCGCCCCTCCCTGCGGAGCTCCGGACCCGCCACGCCAGCCTCCGCGCGCGGCCAGATTGTGGGTCACTCCCGGGGCCCAGGCTCCGCGCCACCCGCCCCGGCCTGCGGGGGGGGGGTGCGGTGTTGCAGGACCCCAGAGTAAATAGGGTAATTAGCGACATGTTATTTCGAGATAATTAACGGGAGAAAGTTTGCCCCAGGCAGAATCTGGGGTCTCTGTGACAGAACCGTGCAGACGTGGGAGAAGGGGCAGAGAATGCAGGCGCTGCAGTCATTCCCATCCTTGTCAGCAAAGACTGCCACTCCTGCGGGGGAGGGGGTGGGGGGGCGGGTAGAGGCAGGGAGGATAAAAATGAACATCTTCAGAAATGAAGACTTTGCAGAGTCCATTTGGATGCCTTCACTTAACCCTGGGTCCTCAGTTACAGGGGACCTTGCCCCTATCTTTCGGCCTAGAACTGAGCCCCCCCCCCACCCGCCCCCTTTGGACGAAGCTGCAGCAGCGGTAGCAGATGGTTCCAGAAAAGAAAGAAGAGGCGTAGGTGGGTCGGAACTCGGTCCGAAGTCTCTGTCTCCGTGGCCCCTTGCCAAGCCCAGGGACCAGCGCTCCCTTCGCGGTCCCTGCTCAGGATCCCCTGTCAGTCGGAAAACCTGAGGGCCCCAGGATGGAGCTGAGAATCTGCTTTGGCGTTCCCAAGCTGCTTAGCCTGACATCACATTTCCTTCTGCTCTCCAGGTTGGTAGGTTACCAGGGCCAATGCGGCCCCGCCGGTCCATGTGAGGCGCTGTGCTTGGCCGGCAGGCTTCCTTGCAGTTGGGAGCCCGAGATCCCCAAGGGGGGCCTTTCTGTGTACCCCAGGCCTGTTCACAGTGGGAGCCACCCCCAAGGACGCAGCTGCTGTCCCCAGACTGACTGAACCCTTTCTGGAGTTGAATCTTCTGGGATTAGGATAGAAAGGGGCCCCTGGCCACTATCATAATCCACACATAATCTTACACTGGGAGAAACACCACCAAAGGGTTCCCACCCCTGCAGGCCTTGCTCACTCTTAGAGCTCCAGCACCCAGCAGTGGCGGCTATAGAAGGCAGTGAGTAAACAGTGGGTCTATGGTTGAAATAGTTTTTGGAGTCAAGTTTAAGCCCCAGTTTTGCCATCCCTGAGAGCTCCTGGACTGGAATCCTCTTGGAAGTTAAGAGGATGGCCATACTTCACACTCCAAGAGATGCAGGCTGATCTCCTGGTAAGAACCTTAGACTAAATGGTTAGCACCCCTAGCTTGCTGACAGCACAGTCTGACTTGCACAAATGCTTTCCTTTTACTGGCCTCAGCTTCCCTTGTATAGTTAAACCTATGTGAGCCTAACACTTTTCTACTCCTTATGAAACTCTTAAGAAACTCTATTTTGACAATGATCTGTGATGCAGTCAGGACAAGAGGAATCCATCTCGGAGATGAAGACTATATTGTTAGCAAAGCCAGACTGCATTCTATCCACTTTAATATATATATATATATATATTTCTAATTGAAGTATAGTTGACATATAATATGTTAGTTTCAGGTGTATGACAGTTATATACATTACAAAATCCATCTACTTTTAGAGTCAAGGAGATGGCAAGAAAAAAAAGTTGATGACCATAATCTCAGTGCAGTACTCCAAAGAGAGGTCCCTAGACAAGTCAGAGGTGCTATTACTGTGTGGTTCCCACAGGATTTTGGAAGAAAATGGCTGTCAGACTCTTAAGTCCTTTCATGATGTTGGACCATTGCCGACTTGCCCTTGCGAAGGCCGACACTGCACCAGGGTGTGTGGGGCTCTCTTACTTTGCTTCTGAAGAGACAGCTCAGGCCGGGCAGGAAAAAGGACTGCTGCTTCCATTTTTCCTTCTTCTTCTTCTTCTTCTTTTTTTTTCTTTATAAGGGTTTAAGTGGTAGAGGATAAAGCCTGTTGCCATAGTTATATAAACATGGGTAAATATTCCTAGGCTGAGGATGGGGGGCAGGGGACATGATTCATTTTTGTTAAAGAAGACTCAAATAGTTCAAACTCCTCTCTCCTGCACCCCGAAACTCAGCCTGGAGGGAGGATGAGATTATCTCATTTGAAAATGAAAGAGTATCTCAAAGGTCTGAGATAGGCTGTGAACATACTTTCTCAAAGCCATCCAGTGCTGGGGTGGAACCCTCCAGAAAGGCAGCTCGGCATTTGCCCCCTGCTAGTGGGGATCGGTGTGTGGTGGGTACTTCTCCTGAGAGACAGGGTGCAGCTCCTGGAAACCGGTGTCTTAAGGGTGTCAGACTCATGGGGTTTGCCCAGCCTAGTCAGGGAGGGTGGCCTCCTCTGTCCCATTGCCAAAGCCTGGAGGTCCTGGCAGCCATGACTGAGCTCACAGGGAGAGGCAGAACCAGTTGTGTCCCAACAGAGCTCACATCCTAAGCGAAACAATGGAAACACTGCTGTTCTCCTGGCTCCATATCCTGTGGCCCCCACCTGGAGGTCCCCACCCACTGCGTCCTAGCCAGCTCTGGAAGATGCATCCCTGGGTGAGGCAGTGCTCCTCTCCCCGAGCAGTAGAAGAGCCAAGGAGCTCATACCAATGTGAGGAAAGACATACGTGGCCACACACAGTCTGGGAACCTCATCATAACACCCCCCTCCCCAGAGTGGGGTCCGTATCACCACTGCCCTCCTGCCTCCATGCCCTGTGCCTGCCAACAGCCATTATCCCGATCCCCCTCTCCGCCACCCGCCCCACACACCTCCAGAGCATCAACAGGAAAGGCTGACCCTGGAGATAAACACGTGCTGCTGGAATGTGCTCAGATAGCACTGGGGAACTGTTGCTCTCCAGGCAGAGGACCTTGCCTAGCAGGCAGGCCC
>NC_138372.1:86022105-86057987 GCF_054177405.1 Leptonychotes weddellii
AGCCCTGATCAGATGTCAGCCCTGGAGTATGGCTGGGGACCCGGAGGGCAGCCAGGGCCGGGGTGACAGTTGGTGCTGGGAGGGCTTCTGCCTGGCCAGAGAGGTGGGACCCTCTCCCTGGGGCTCTGTGGGGGTGGGGCCGGGGCAGGAGTCTACACCTAAAGAAAGCTTCAAGTTCCAGAGTGGAATGGCAGTGAGACCAAGAGACACTTGTCATCACTTCACAAATGAAGATGCATTTTTAAGAAGAGGCGCTGAACGTCCAAAGGGGTTTGGGTTTTACTGCTCCCCCCACCCCCTGCCCGCCTTTGGACAGGTTTTCTTTGCTGTGATTATTTCCCATGAATCATCACCCATAGGAAGTGACTGAAGCACTGGAGAGTGAATAATGAAGTCCCAAAATGGTCTTTTGTGTCTCTGCCTGGAGGGTTTTGGAACTAACTTGCATTTTCATCTTTCTGAGTTGGAATCATAGAATTTTGGAGCTGAGGAGGACCTTCTAGAGAGTCAGGGGATTGTGACCTCATGGAGAGACCAAATGTGTGGGTCTGAACCTCCGGTCTGTCACTAAAAATAGTGCTCGCTAACATTTACGGAAGGCTTTCCCTGCATCAGGCGCTCATCCATTCTTCCCAAACCCTCAGAGGCAGGGGCTCCTGTTGCCTCATTCTGCAGATGAGGAAGGGAGATGAGCCAGAACTCCCCTCCGGTCACACAAAGGCTCTGGTTCTCGCTCCAGAACCCACACCCATTTGGTCACCCCACTGCCTCGCCACGGGGCCTCAGACAAGTAATTCAACCTCTCTGTGTCTCACTTTTCGCCTCTGTGATCTTTAAAGTTTTAAAACTCTAACCAAAGTCTGTGTTTCCTGCCCAAGCCTATGACTTACAGGTCGGGAAAGTTCAGCCCAGAAATGCTAAGTGATTTGCCTTAGATCCCCCAGGTCGCGAATGGCAGAACCAACACAAGAGCCCGGACCCGGTGGTCTTTCCTCCCCGCCTCCCAGGCAAGATGACCTTCCCCTCCACTCACTTGGGCAGGTGTTTCTAGAGGAATCCCACTCGGTGCCTAAGAGGAGTTCAGATGGATTGGAGATGTTGGGTTTGGGTGTGGAGAGTGACAACACCAGAGATGAGTTTAGGAGGCTGGTGGTATTTGTCTAAGTGCCTTCGACCTACCAGTCCATCTGCCCTTTCCTATCTTTCTCGGGTCAAGAGTGGCGATCCGAATCATGGGGTAACCCCAGAGAAAGAGCATGGTGATACATATGCGCCCTCCCATGGTGGGTGATGTTCACAGTGAAGCCAAACGTCCTCATCCAGCAACTGCTACCACCTTGTGCCCACTCTCACCCAGCATCCTTCATGGTGGTTGAAAGTCTGCTCCTCTCTCCCCCTTCCTCCTGTCCCTGTTCCCCCATTGCGGGATTTGATCATGAACTGGTTGGTGTGTGATGAGTGTGCCCCTGGAGGAGGCAGGTCTGACCGTGCACTCTGGCCATCGGTGTGCACCGCCCTTGGAGTATCCTCATCCCGATGTCTTCCCTACGGAAACAGAGATCGGGGAGGGCTGGAGGTGTCCATGAACAAATCGATGGCGTGCACCCGAAGTGGGAACAAGGGCATTGTGGGTGAGGCAGCGCTCTGTTCACAATGACAGTGTGTATCCGTGTGTGTGTGTGTGTGTGTGTGTGTGTGGCTCAGACACTCTGAAATGAGCTCTCACCCACCGGTGAGCGGAAAATTAGCTTTGGCAGGTGAGGAACTGGGTGACAGGTGAGGAAGCCAGCAGGGTATCGGTGTTTGCCTCCTACGATTGCTGTTGCTGGTGGGCTAACAATCTCTCGGGCTTACCCCCTCTCCTCTGAATTGTGATTAGGTGAAGTGGAAATGGCTCGGAAGAGCTTGGGAGTGTGGGAGGGTGACATGAGTATGACAGAATGGCCTCGTGACTTTTTGGAAGCTAGCTGTGTGCTTTGCAGGTGGGTTGCACCAAGCCAATTGGGAATTGGCATTTTGCTGACGGCCCACAAAGCAAACTGTGTGGCTTACATTTCTCTGGTGGGTGGGAGAAGAAATAGCAGTCCGGGGACTAAAACCGGGGAAATTCTGCCATATGGCGTAATGTTGGAGGCAATGTGGGCCAGAAGCCACACAGGCAGGAGACCAGGGGTCTTGGACAGTCTCTGTTGCCCGTCTCTGCCCGACTCTGGTTGGCCCTGTAATCTCTCCGTGCCTCAGTTTCTCTAACTGTAAGGTGGGGCAGATAATCCCTCTGCTCCCTGCCTGTTGTAAAGGTTAGATGTGTAGAAGCCCTTTGAAATGTCACCAGCACAGTTCCAAATGTGAGGACCGGCTGCCGAGGGAGTTTGCAGAGCCTACAGGGAGGTAGGCGTCTGCCTCTGCGTCAGCCTCACCAGCCTGCGTTCAGACAGGTACTTAAGCATCGTATGTCCATAAATCTCATCTCCTATCTGTAGTCAGCAAATAAACAAAAGGGCAGGCCGCTGCTCCGCTACCATCTGATCTTCTTACCAACCTGGGCCCCGGGCCTCCTCCACCCCCGCCCGAGGCGATGATCCCTCTGCCCTCCCGCGTCTGCTCTCGGCCTGTCAGTTTAATTTAACAAGGTTGCGGGAGAGGTTGGATTTAATCAAACCAGTTGCTGTATCCCTTCTGCTCTGAGGTCCCTCAGTGTCACCACCGAGGCTCAGATTAGACAGTGACAATTACTTCTTCCCTGGCGCTTTCCTTCCCCTCCCTTGCTCTCCCTGAAGGGAATAAGGAGGCAGACCAGTCTCCTGGGGCCTAAGAATAGATGCAGGAGGATCAAAGGAGGGAAGAAGCCTGACCTGAGAAAGCCCCTCTCGGGCCTTCCATGCCTTGTTTAAGGCTGAGCGACAGCCCCAGGGATGGGGGCTAAGAGAATTCGAGCAGAGCTGCCCCAGGGAAGCCCAAGACTGCCTGAGGACAGAGCTGTGCCATCATCTGTGCTTATTGTCAGGAAACGGGGTGGAGGGTGCTCCAAGGTGGGGGGTAGGTAGCTGCCTGCTCTGCACAGACCACAGGCATTTACTCCCAGGGTCTCAGCCTGGATCCTGGGGGCTCCAGAGCTGGGAGACAACAACAACAAAAGGTGAGTCTCCGCCCGAGTTTCTGCGGCTCTGTTCTTGGCATGAAAGCAGCAGTGACAGGGGGCGCTGCCACCCGAACCAGGGGTTGGAGGGGCGCGCGTGGAAACTGGTGTGGGGACAGCAGGGTAACTGTGGGGCGTGGCAGGGCGCGTTGTGTATCTGAGGGTCAGTGGCTGGAAAGCAAGGGACGGGTCTCTGGCGCAGAAACCTCAGGGTGCAGGGAGTTTAGAGTTCCAGAACAAATCGCTCTTCTTGCCACTTGACTCTTTCCTTTCCCCTCTTTTCCAGGAAGTGGGTGCTCAGCACCTCTTGCTCTCCTGAGCAGCTCGCAGGAGAGAGACTAAGGCCTCTGGAAGGGGAGTCCTCACTGAGGGTGATGGGAATTTTGTTTCCGTTTGCTCATTTGTGTCACATTCTTCCATTGGGCTGAGCAACTGACAGGTGCCTCCCTCCCCGGGCCTCTTTCAGAGTCCCCCTCCCTGCCATTTGTCTCTCACGCACATATCCAGCAGACACCACCATCGGCAGGAGCTGAATATGATTAGCTGAAGCCCTTCCTGACAGCTCCGAAGAGAATCCCTCAAATGCATATTCTACTGAGTGCATCTCATTGCTGCTGACAGCCGCTTTATCAATTAAATTCCACATTCCCAGTCTTTGGAGACGCCATGAACCTCCCTACCTAATAAATCACAGGCCCCCAGTTATTGTTAAATGTCCCATCAGTCTCTAATAAACTCCCTGCCAACAGGGGCAGGTTATTTATTATGCTGCCTGGACAAGAATGAATGGGGCCCCGTTCTCACAAGGAGAAGAGCAAACGTGACGCCCTCCTCCCTAAAGACTGAGGCCGTGGTAGTAAAAGGGGCAATTAATCAACGTGGGCCTTGGGCAGAGGGGAGCCGGGTCTGGAGAGAGGGAGAAAGACCTGGGGTTCTTTCCCGAAAGCCTGCCAGGCAAATGCCCAGGGTGGTAGGTGGCTACACAGGGCTCAGGGGTTGGGCTTTGGCTGCTTCCCCACCTCCTAATTCCCGTCTGAAAAGGTACTGAACATAGGGTCACCCCCTAGGCCAGGGGCACATGTAAAAATAGTTATTCTCCGTGTTGGGAGGTAACCACATAGGATTGAGCAGATCACGAAACAATAAATTCCGTCCAGATGGCCAGATATCGTGACTTGATAAACTTCATATAACTGAAGTTTATTGATGGCAGTAGTTCACTGAGCAGACGAATGGAAGAACGCAGGAGAGTTGTCTTGTCTGGGAGAGAGAGCGAGGAAACTCATGCTGAGTCAGTTTGCTGTATAAGCCGCTCGCAGGTAAGCCCTGATACTCGGAAAGCACTGTGCCAACACCTAAAACACCCAAGAGCCATCAGGTGTGAGAAACAGTGTGTGATGTGGGCCTGCAGTTACCTGCCTCCAATTAGATCCCAAATTTAGACGATGCTCCACGGTCTGCAAGTTAAAACCCAAACCCCTCAGCTTTGTCATGAATCAAGCCCCATCCACATTTCCAACTGTATTTCTCTTGTTACATAACAGACACCCCCCCCCCCGGCTCTGCTGCCGCATCGGGAGAGCACAGCACACTCATTTGATCGCCCTTATGGTAGCAGACAAGGTCCTCCATAACGTGGGACCGATATATCTCTGCAGGCTCATTTCCTGGTACCTGCTGCCATACTTGCCTCTGTTCACACTAAAGCTCGTGGCTTCCCTAAACTATTATGGTTTCGCAGGCTTCCACGCCTTTGCACAAACTGTTCCCTTTGCCCAGAATATCTCTCTGACTTGTCTGCTTGGTGAGCTCTCCTTCCACCCCCACTGCCTGATGAACTCCTTATCTATCCTTCAGGATCGGCTCAGAAAATGAGCCCCCAGTGCTTCATGGGACTTGAGCTTTGCCTCCTGGTGCTGCCGTTTTGGCAGAAGTACTAGACTCAGGGATTAGGTAAGGAATGATCCGTGCATGGAGTTTTCCCGATAGTTCGATGCACGCTTTGAGGCACTTTGATTTGGGGTGGAGATGAGGAGGGTATAGGGAAGAAAGCTATTGCTCTCTGAATACCAAAAGCTGTTTTCCTTATTTTCTCAGAAGTTCTCACTCTCTCCCACATGACAGCCACACTTGAACTAAGGCCCTGGAAAAATGTCAGGATTGCATATGATTTTACACCACCTCGTGCCACTTGCATATTTCCTCCTTGATCGGGGCCACCTGTTTGCGTGTATGTTTCTCCTTGAGGGCAAAGTTCTGTTTATTTTGTCCCATTTCTGTATCTCCTTCACGGGGCTGATTCATATTAGGTGTTCAGAAGATGACTGTCAAAAGAAAGAATAAAGAAATGTTTGCGGGTTGAATGCAACTAGTATTGCCTACCCTTTGTTGCTTTGAGGGTTAAATGAGAAGAAGTTGCTGTAAAAATGGTAGTGCTTTTCTTTTCCACATTTTCCCCATGGATCCTCACACTCAGGGTGGGCCACCTTATGTCCATGTTTTTATTTCCACTGCTTTTCTCTCCTCCGGTACAGAAACCTCCACTTGGAAATGATCGTATGGGACCATTAATCCTCAGCATCCATCCTGAGTCTACGTTTTACTTGCTTTTCAGTGCATAGGAATCCTTCCCTTCTTTAGCTCCCAGGTACAGAAGGTGAGGAAAGGCTTTCCAAGGTAGACAGAACGCCATAAGAAAAGGCTGGGGTCCCAGTGTGATTTTACCCTGGGGGAGGCCGGGAGGCACACAAGAGTCCGACTCCTTACTGTGTATGTTACCCTCACAACTTACCCAGTTATTAGATGGTCTCTTACCTTGGGTTTTATCTTTATGGCACTAAAAGTTACAGCCAACAACATTATTAATATTTTTCGCTACTGAGGAAAACATTTTATTGATTTGTGTTTTTAGCTGGAGCAATACAATTTATTCCTAGTAACATTACTACAATATTTGTGTCCGTGAGACATCATAAACAACAGACACAATCACAGAATGCCTATAAAACTGGAAATGTTCTTTTCTGGAAGAGTAGTCTTTTTGTTTCTTTTGGGATGAGAGCTGGCTGCTTCATCAGTGACTGGTGTGAATTCTACAGAACTACTGCTATGTGCATGGAGACCCAGCAAAGACTTTTGAGCAAGATTCAATGTTTGTTAAATCCACCAAGGGCCTGTGCTGGGCTGGAGAGCACAGAATGATAAAATCCCATCCTTGAGATGCTCATAGTGAGGGACGGACACGCAAACAAGTAAATAGAACACGGTGAGAGTGAGACTGGAGTTATTATAGTGTGAAGTGGGGGTCTGGTGTGGGAAATAAAAAAGGCTGTTAAAAGGAACAGGACCTGAAGCTGGACCCAAACAACCTAAGATACGCACTTAAGAAGGATTACTCCGGCACCTGTGGGTTGAGTGGCTGGGAGAGAGAAGAAACTCGGCAGGGGGACCATTCTGGACGTTGTTTCAACAGCTAGGATGATAAAGGGGCTTAAAATAGGATACATGCCAGGGGGACTGGATAGAGGAATGAATATAATATGTAGAGGTCAAATTACCTGCCCTTAGGTAATTGTTAGGAAAGGAGAGGGATGGTAGATGGTGGGGTCTAGAATAATTCTCAGGTGTGGGATGTGGGGGTTAGGTGGGTGTGAGGCGGGGGTACTATGGGGAAGCCTGGAAAATTCAGTGCCCAATCCCAACAGGCCCCCCTCTTTCACATGGGCAGTTGACATTTTCTCAATGTTTTCTAAATTTCTAAGCAAAATACATCTTTGGGACCTCTTTCCAATGGGATTACCTTGCCAAAGCACCCCCCCCATCATTTGGAATCTGGGTACGTGCAAATGTGTGAAAATAGGGGGAGAGAGAATGATCAGAATGATGATATAAGGACAAAAGAAAAAGTTGGGAGTTGGACATAGAATATCTTTAGGTTTTAAATTGTGAATAAGATTAGGTTCCAGAAATATTTAAATTTGGAATTATGACTAAGACTTGGTCATAGGAGCTTGTTTATTCAATATTAAGCACTTACTATGTTTCAGATCTGCTCTTTTCCCATTAGGAATACAGGAGAGAACTAGACAGGTCCCTGTCCTCACAGAGGGGGGGAGACAGACAATAAACACAATCTCAGGTAGTGGTAAGTACCATGAAGAAAAATAAAGCAGAACAAGGGAACAGAGTGGTGGGAAAGGTAGGGGAGCTCAGGGGATGGGGAAACTAGGTTAGATGATAATAATAGGTCGGGGTGAAATAGGTGATGGGGGTTAAAGAGTAAGCTTCTCATGATGAGCACTGAGTAATGTATAGAATGATTGAATCGCTATATCTTACACCTGAAGCTAATATAACACAGTTAACGCTACTGGAATTAAAATACATCGACATGGGGGCGCCTGGGTGGATCAGTTGGTTAAGTGACTGACTGCCTTCGGCTCAGGTCATGATCCTGGAGTCCCAGGATCGAGTCCCACGTCGGGCTCCCTGCTCAGCAGGGAGTCTGCCTCTCTCATTCTCTCTCTCTCAAATAAATAAATAAAATCTTAAAATAAAAAAAATAAAATACATCGACATGGTTGGAACTGGAGGGTATTATGCTGAGCGAGATAAGTCAATCAGAGAAATTATATGGTTTCACTCATGTGTGGAATATAAGAAATAGTGCTGAGGATCGTATGGGAAGGGATGGAAAACTAAATGGGAAGCCATCAGAGAGGGAGACAAACCATGAGATTCTTAACTATAGGAAACAAACTGAGGGCCGCTGCTGGGGCGCCTGGGTGGCTCAGTCGTTAGGCGTCTGCCTTCGGCTGGGGTCGTCGTCCCCAGGTCCTGGGATCGAGCCCCACATCGGACTCCCTGCTTGGCGGGAGTCCTGCTTCTCCCTCTCCCCCTGCTTGTGTTCCCTCTCTCGCTGTGTCTCTCTCTGTCAAATAGATGAAATCTTTAAAAAACAAAACAAAACTGAGGGTTGCTGGAGGGAAGGTTGGTGGGGATTGAGGTAACTGGGTGATGGGCATTAAGGAGGGCAGGTGATGTGATGAGCAACTGATGAATTACTTAACTCTGTATCTGAAACTAATGATGTACCATATATTGGCTAATTCAATTTAAATAAAAAAACTTATTAAAAAATAATAGGTCAGGAACGACCTCTTT
Organism: Leptonychotes weddellii; assembly: GCF_054177405.1. NCBI lineage: Eukaryota > Metazoa > Chordata > Mammalia > Carnivora > Phocidae > Leptonychotes > Leptonychotes weddellii. Next base: position 86,030,405 of record NC_138372.1, read on the forward strand.
GGAAAGGCGGTATTTGAGCAGAGACCTTAAAGGAAGGGAAAGTGGCAAAGACTGTCAGTTGTCACCCGTGAGATGGTGGTGCATAGCGCCAGGGACAGGAGCAGATTTGGGATGTCTATCAGACTTCTGAGTGGCGTTGCTGAGAAGGCAGATGGATGTACAAATCTAAGTTCAGGAGGTGTGAGGCCGAGCTAGGGCTTTGGGAGGTGTCAGTCGGGGCCTGGCTGCAATTCAGTGGACCGCATGGGCGCTCAGTGCGCCAGCTACTGCGCTGGGGCTGGGGACAGAGAGGAGTGAAGCGGTACCGAGACGGACACGGACCGCACTACGGGGACGTCCTCTCCGGCCGTGCTCGGAGCTCCGGGCGGACGGGGACAGGCCCGGCCGGAGGCGACCGCCGCCCGCGGCCCGCGGCCCGGAGGCGGGGAGCGTGACGCCCCGCGCGCATCACAAAGCCCGCGTTGTGAGCGTGGCGGGGCGGGGCGCGGGGCTGGCCGGACCGCCCACGGAGGCCCGGGAGGCGGGCGGCGCCCCCACCCTGAGCGCGCGGCGCCCTCTGCAGGCCGCCCGCGGCCGCATGCCGGTAGCCTCCGCCTTCCTCTCCTCCCTCTTCCCGCCTTCCTCGGGCCACATTTTTTGTCGTTATCGCTGTTTCCGAGACTTCCTAAGCCTCCGACTTCCGTCCCTTCGCCCCTCTCTCAAGCCAAGGATGTCAGTGTCTTTCCGGGAGGACTGCCAATAAAGTTTTTCCTCTTCTCGTTCCTAGGCTCCCTCCCTCGCCTCAAGTACCGCGAGATCGGGCGGCGCGGCGACGATGGCGGCGGCGTTTGAAGCCCCCGCGGCCTTAGCGACGGTGGAGGCCGCTGTGCCGGCGGAGCGTGTGGTCGCACAGCTCGCGGCCTCGGAGCCAGTCCCCGGGCCGGTGCGGAGCCTGCGGACGGCTCACGACGTCAGCGGGCCGCGGACCCGCACGGGGGACGTGCTGCTGGCGGAGCCGGCCGACTTCGAGTCACTGCTGCTGTCGCGGCCCGTGCTGGAGGGGCTGCGGGCGGCCGGCTTCGAGCGGCCCTCGCCGGTGCAGCTCAAGGCCATCCCGCTGGGGCGCTGCGGGCTCGGTGAGGGCGGGGGCCGCGCTCGGGCCGGGAGGGTCCGGGAGGAGCCCCAGGGCGGCCGCCGCTGCCGGCCTCGGCCTGCGGCCGGGCGCTGTGCGCCTTCGAGCCTCAGTTTCCTTTCTTGTAGAACAGAGACGCGGTGTTCAGTTGGAAGATGGTTACGGCCCTTTGTACAGTGACAGGGGACTCTCAATTCGAGAAGATGAAGTAGCGGTTCAGGGAAGAGGCATGTTTCCGGATGTGGCCTCATGCTTTTTTGAGTTAGCTACAAACGAATGTGCCAATTCGGTGATCTCTGGAGAACCTTCTGGTTCTGTGATTTCATGTTGGTGTTTAAGCTTCTTTAGTCAGTACTGGCTAGTGATGCATGTATCTTTTTCTCCTCAGATTTAATTGTTCAAGCCAAATCTGGCACTGGGAAAACCTGTGTGTTCTCTACCATTGCTTTGGACTCTCTTGTTCTTGAAAACCTAAGTACCCAGGTGAGTGTAGCTCAGAGGACCCAAAGGAGGGTATGTGGATTTTATCACAGGTTGGATGCAACACCAGTAGCTTCTGAGAGACAGAAGAGATGAATTTGATGATGATTGAGTTAAGCCATATGAAAAGTATAGAAACAAAGTAGACATTAAAGCTGTTGCGTGGCTGTGGTGTGGGTGGTAACCAAGGATCCCTCATTAGTGTTAGAGGTTTGGAAATTTCTGTTACTGCATCTTAAATAGATTAAGTCTGCCATGTGTGTCAATTTTTTCACTACCTGAAAATACAGATAGGTTTTCTTCACTCTTTTACTTGCTGACCCGAATGTGGTAGGATTTAGTATTTGGCCTGATTGATGATAACGTGGTGCTCTGGCTATTGCTGGCACTGTGAGTGTGTTCTATTGATCTCCCATCTTCTAGGTTCTCTTGGAGTAGGTCTAAAGATGGCCTTACCCAAATTAATAAGTGATTTAGGTTTGGGGATCGTTTCTTCAAAAAAGTTTGGCTGAGCCCATGTTATGTATAAACAGTATGCCAGTACATCCATATTCAAAGCTTTTTGAGTCTTATAACCACCAAATTCTGGGTTATGCACATAGGAAATCCTTCTGCTTCCCAAAGACTTAAGCTAGTCTACTTGTGAATTTGAGATGTAGTCGAGATTTTGGCTTCTGACAATTTGGCAGTAGGTGAAATGCCAAAACGCTGAATAAGTTCCATAAACCAAATTTGAATTTTTAAACTTCAGATCTTTGTGTTCGCAAAGTAATACATATTCATTTTTGAAAAATTGGAAAATTCAGAAAAGTAAACAAGTACCAGGAAACAGCACATAATTTTACCTACCCAGAAAGAAACTGCTGTTAACTGTTTTGGCATATTTTCCTCTAGCTTTTTTTTTTTTTTTTTTTTAAGGAGTTTTTTTCTTCTCATAGCTGAGAACGTGTAGTTTCACCTTGTCCTCCAGTTGTTATATTGCAGAGTTCTCACCGTGAGTCTCAAGGCTCCTTTTTCATGGGCCTAGATATCTGACCCTGATTTGGTCCAGTGGGCTTCCCTGCTATTCCTCAAGCACACTAAGAACATTATTGTTGTAAGGCCTCTACATTTGCTGTGTTCTCTTCTCGAAAACAGTTCCCCAGGTGTCACACAGCTAGCTCTACTCTGTGGTATACATTTAGGTCTCTGCTCAGATGTTATGCCCTTAACGCCCTACGGCCTTCCTAGATTGCCCCATTTAAAATAACTCCTTCCCTTCCTTGTCACTTCTCTCTTTTCCCTGTTTGATTTTTCTTTATAGCACTTTTCATTGTATGTCATGATTTATGTATGTTTGTTTATTGTGTATGTTCTTATACAGAATGAAAGTGCCATGAGAGCAAGCACTGTGTATTGTTTTTTTTCTTTTTTTAAAATTTTATTTATTTATTTGAGAGAGAGAGACAGAGACAGGGCATGAGCCGTGGGGAGGAGGCAGAGGGAGAGGGAGAAGCAGATTCCCCGCTGAGCTGGGAGCCCCATGTGGGGCTCGATCCCAGGATCCTGAGATCATGACCTGAGCCCATGGCAGACACTTAACCAACTGAGCCACCAAGGCGCCCCTGGACTGTGTATTGTTGACTCTACAGCAACTTACATGTTGCCTAGTACATATAGTAGGTTCTTGTTTAATAACATTTGTTGAATGAATACATAAGTGAATGAATGGAGTAGCTTCCCTTGTCTATAAAAACTCATCATTTAAAATGGTTGTTTAAATGAAAAATAGCTCACTGTAGTATAAGCGTGCCAATCACATGTATCATTTCCACTGACTTGTTAAAGGTATATATATTTTATGCTTTTTTAGATTTTGATCTTGGCTCCTACAAGAGAAATTGCTGTACAAATACATTCTGTTATTACAGCTATTGGAATAAAAATGGAAGGCTTAGAGTGTCATGTCTTTATTGGAGGGACTCCATTATCACAAGACAAAACCAGACTTAAAAAGTGTCATATTGCTGTTGGCTCTCCTGGTAAGATATCACCCTGTTTATAACTGGGGCTTTTAAGGAACTGAATGTTTTTCATATAAGTAATATAATTAAGTTAAGAATATGGGAGTCTTTAGTAACTATGATAATTATTTTGAGGATTATAAATGAAGAGGCTTAGACTAGTGAGGTATAGACACGTGACTGGATTACCAAGAGGACTTGTGAAATCTCCATAAGGATGTTTAAGCACATGTATGGAATTGGCTTCTGAGAAGAGGAGGAATGAGATGATTTTCAGGAAGCCTTTCTAAGCCATAGATTGGGATTATTCTTTGCTTCTCTCTTAATCATTCAGTCGTGAATCACTCAAATCAGAATTTAGTATTCAGGGCCTTAGCATTCAGTCTTTTTTGATGAGAACAGTGTTATGATCCATACTTATTGGTGGTAAAATGTGAGGGAAAAATAATGGATTTAGGCAAGATCAGAACTCAGTTTCTGATTTGTGGTTCAGTGTATAAATGCATAATAATGAGGGTCAGGTCAAGAAGGTCAGCAGTATGAACGGTGAGTAAGTAGGCTAACAACATTGACTGAGATGTGCACACATTCAGTGCATCTTAAATATTTTCAATATGCTTTTTTCTGGAATTTAGGCAGAATTAAACAACTGATAGAACTTGACTACTTGAACCCAGGCAGTATACGTCTCTTTATTCTTGATGAAGCAGATAAGCTGTTAGAAGAAGGCAGCTTCCAGGAGCAAATAAAGTAAGAGAAATAACTTGCTTGACTATTAAAATGGTGTCCTAAAGTGTCTATTTTTAGCTTTTCCAGGTGCTAATTACTGGGATTGGTTTCCGTGGTATGTATTTCTCTTCTGTTTTGCAGCTGGATTTATTCTTCCTTGCCTGCCAGTAAACAGATGTTGGCAGTGTCAGCTACCTACCCTGAATTTTTGGCTAATGCTTTGGCAAAGTACATGAGAGATCCCACTTTTGTAAGACTAAATTCCAGTGATCCGAGTCTCATAGGTGAGTATAGATATTGGATACTTACATTCCTGGTTTGTGATATTCTGGAGCTTTCCCTTGCCTAGTTGGCTGCTGTTTTCATATTTGCTGTAGCAAATATGTTTGTTTTAACAGAAGACTTTTGACTTCTTTCTAGGTTTGAAGCAATATTACAAAATTGTCAATTCATACCCTTTGGCCCATAAGATTTTTGAGGAAAAGGCTCAGCATTTACAGGAACTATTCAGCAGAATCCCGTTTAATCAAGCCTTAGTCTTTTCTAATTTGCACAGCAGGTAATGTACCTTAAGAGGTCACCTGGAGAACTTGTGAAATAAAAGGTGTAGGGCCATATTTATAAAATTATAACTCTCTATGTTATTTTTCGTAGAGCACAACATTTGGCAGATATCCTTTCTTCTAAAGGCTTTCCTGCTGAGTGCATTTCAGGTAAGTTCATCTCTTATTTTAATCTTTGTTTAGTGTTCTGACTTGAAGCCTGTCCAAAGTCAGGAGGAAGAAATACTACTTCGTGAGTTGTCTTGAGTGTGAGGTTACACTGAGTCTCCAGAGTAAAGGAGATTTCAGGTGAATATTTCATTGGGATTTGATATATCGATATCCTTGTTGTTTAAGAAGTAACTTGGTATATAATATGAAATTAGGAAATTGGAATGGATTGTCGATAAAGAACTTAATTTTATAAAGTTTGTCTTTGTCATCTTCAGAGAAAAATATTTTGCTTCTTTCCATAATCATTGTAAAAATGCTAAGAATTGCTACTGAATTAACTGCTTTAAGGTCTTGTGGAAGGCAAAGATGATTCTTCTTTTTAAGATTTGATTTTTAAGTAATCTCTATATCCAATATAGGGCTCGAACTCACAACCCTGAGATCAAGAGTTGCATGCTGTACCCACAGAGCCAGCCGGGTGCCCCAAGATGATTCATTTTTGACACATAGCTAAATTATTGCTGCTGATCTAATAGGAATGAAAGATTTAAAGGAATTTTTGATCAGTGAGCTCCTTTTTAGAATTTTCATTGCTAGCTTAGTTTTTAACCTGTTAGCCTAAGCTTGTCTAGTCTTTATATATCATGAGATACTGGGGAGACTTTATTAATGGACAATATTTTGACCATAGATCACGCTTCAAAACAAAATTTATAAACAGCTAATTATAGCAATTTTATTTTCCTAAGAATTACTCTACTTCATGTGTAACTTTGCAGATACAGTGTTATATCTGCAGGCATAACCTAGTCACCATTTAAAATTAATTTTTTTTTTTTTTTTAAAGATTTTATTTATTTTTTTTTTATTATTTATTTGAGACAGAGAGAATGAGAGAGAGAGCATGAGAGGGAGGAGGGTCAGAGGGAGAAGCAGACTCCCTGCTGAGCAGGGAGCCTGATGCGGGACTCGATCCCGGGACTCCAGGATCATTGACCTGAGCCGAAGGCAGTCGCTTAATCAACTGAGCCACCCAGGCGCCCTAAAATTAATTTTTGAATTTCAAGTTGACTGCCTAACCAGATGTTTTTTTTTTTAAAGATTTTTTAAATTTATTTTTTGACAGCGAGAGAGGGAACACAAGCAGGGGGAGCGGGGGAGGGAGAAGCAGTCCTCCCGCGGAGCACGGAGCCTGACGCGCGGCTCGATCCCAGGACCCTGGGATCATGACCTGAGCTGAAGGCAGACGCTGAAGGACTGAGCCACCCAGGCGCCCCCTAACCAGATTTTAAAAGATTCTGACTTTAGGTCTTAACCTAGATTTGCACGTAAGGAGAGAATTAACTTTGTTTGGTAGTTATGATTTCTGCTTTTTGTGGACTTGATAAATATGTATTAGCTTGTTTTTATATGACTTTCTTTTTGGGTGTTTTTAGGCAACATGAATCAGAATCAGCGTCTTGATGCTATGGCCAAACTGAAGCAGTTTCATTGCAGAGTCCTCATTTCCACAGATTTGGTAAATTGCCTGTTCAGTCTGGGTGACTAATCCATCCTGACTTGGGCTCTATTATCAGATGCACAGGTTTCATTTATTATTTTATATGGGTGTATCTGATAAGAATACCAGAAGGGAATTGTCTTTCCAGTGCTGGGGAATTTGCTTTCTTCAAAGTCTTTTATATTTTCATGTTTATTCTTGAAACTAGTCATTAGAAATGAATTTCCTTTTCCTTTGCTCCTAAATATCCTCCTGGTCTTAACTTGGCTCTTGGTTATATTGGAGTAAGCGGGTGTACGTTGGTGCCCATGTAGCAGTTAACGCAAACACTTCTTCTCTTCTTTAATTTAAGACTTCCCGTGGGATTGATGCTGAGAAGGTGAACCTGGTTGTAAATTTGGATGTACCATTGGATTGGGAGACATATATGCATCGGATTGGCAGAGCTGGCCGTTTTGGTAAAAAAAAAAAAAAAAAGAAAAGAAAAAAAAAAAGTTTGGCTGCTTTCTTTAGGAGGAAGAATTACAAATATGACAGGTGGAGTGACACGTATGTGAAATTGATCTACATAACATTCCCTCTGTGCTTTAGGTACTTTGGGGTTGACAGTGACCTACTGTTGTCGGGGAGAAGAAGAAAACGTGATGATGAAAATTGCCCAGAAATGTAACATCAACCTTCTTCCTTTACCAGGTACATTTTGTCTATTTCATTTTGCCATCAGAAGAATAATCGTATTGGTGATAGGCCTCATAAAAATAATAGCTGACACGGAGTACTTAGGATGTGTTGGGTCCCGTTCAGTATGTTAACTCCTTTAATTCTTGCCACAATCCTGTGAAGTGCGTGCTATTATTATCGACTTCTTGTGAATGAGGATATTGAGGCATTGAGAAGTTAAGTAATTTGCCTAAGTTCTTATAGCTCATAAGCAGCAGGGAGAAGATTGTAAGGTAATTCCTGGCACATGAAAAATGTTTTACTACTGTATTAGCTCTATATTTTAGTTTGTAGCCTTGCAATTTCATTTTATTCTTTTATATAACAGGGCATATATTTTATTACTTTTGTCACTTTAAAGGTAATTCTTGCCATATTCTCCTTCGTCACCATGAGGAAGGAGTAGTATCTTTAATTTGAATGCTATTTTGAAAATTTTGGAGTGTTTTCTTTCTTTTCTTTTCTTTTTTTTTGAGTTTATTTATCTACTTACTAAGTAATCTCCACACCAACATAGGGCTCAAACTCATGACCCCGAGATCGAGTTGAATGCTCTTCCAACTGAGTCATCCAGGAACCCCTGCTACAATGTTCTCTTTTGATTTTAGTGACTCATTTGTCAGGCTGATTTTTTTAAGTGCCACCTGGGAAATTGCATGTCCAAGACTATTGATGATCTCTTGAAAATTTAAAAAAAACTGTCATGTAGAAATGTGGTTTATTTGCTACATTTGTTAATGTATGCAGTGTTAATGTGTGTGTATGTATACACGTGTATATGTAGATACGTGTGTATATATATACACAGATATATACTTATATAACATATATGTGATCTTCTAGAATATGGGATATGTAGTTATTGAATAAATACAGCGTGGAATATTTTATTTATTTATATATAACTTCTTTAGTGATTTTTATAAAGCTAGACTAAGCACATGTCTGGGAATTCTGGCTTTATAATAACTCATTTTTTAATCTTTTCACAAATTTCTTTAATTGCTCTAAGCTTGTGTTCTGATTTAGAAAATATTTGTTTTTAGAAATGGTCTGTAGGTTCTTTGTCAGTTTTAAGACACTACAGTATGTTAATTCTATGTGTAAGTCTATTGGTAACCTGTCAAATGATTATAATGTGGAAAAAATAAATTGAAAATTGGTATAAGAGGGTTAAGACTTTGGGTAGGATTCAGTATCATAGCATTTAGTGATAAAAAGAAAATTTGCCTTTGGATATTGGAAAATGACTTATTTGGATCTTTATGTAATGTTAACAGAGCCCTGAAATCATGAGAAAGTGTATTTGTGGTGTTAGACTTATATTGGACTAGGAACTTGTAGGCTGCTCAGATTAAGTACCTGGGGCAGGAGTGGGAGAGAAATTGGCCTGTTTTATAGGTGTTGGCAAGCAAAGGATATCACCTTAGTAGGAATCAAAGTTCTAGTCAGAGGGTCTATTCAGCCAGAGATCAAGAGCCCCAGCTGAAGAGTCCTGATCCGAGGGATTAGGTAGTGGGTACATATACATGAGCACCAATAGCAACAATAAACAGGCAAGACCTGTGTAAATCATGGGCTCTGTATGTTTTGTGTGCCTAAGATGAAAACTGATCACACTTTGGGAAGGTCAGAGTGTGCAGGTGGGAGCGAATTGTCCCACCTGGATGGAATAGGAAATTTAGAGAGCTGGAGCCAGCAAATTTTTTAAAACTTACAAGTGCTGTTGAGACCATAGATCTTTTTTATAGTCATCTAACTTTTTCCCCTGTAGAGGTTTTTCTCCACTGTTGGAGGCAGTGATTTCTCCCTGTTGGGAGTATAGAGGGACAGATTTACTTGGGTGCAGAGTTGCAATTGTAATATTTCCCAGCTGATAAGCTTTGGGGGGAGCACAATCCGTTTTCTAATATCTTGTTTTACTGTTGGCATTAGTGAGATCAAGGGGAGGAGTTGGGGAGAGTGAGGAGGGAAGAGATGGGAGAATTGCTGAAGCCTTGGACCTTACTCCTATTGTAAGCTCTTTTTGAGTGGGAGGTATGGGGGGGAGATATTGCTTGTGGATATGGGATGGGTCTTGCATATTTGGGGGCATATTTATTTACTGCAAGGATTGTTTAGATCTTTTAAGATACTAATATAATGTAATCCTTAAACTTCTTGGTATATTATTAGTATATTTTATTTCTTAACCTTATTTGACCGTGGAAAGCTTTATGAAGTCATTCAAAAATTGCTGATCTAGAGCAGCTCACACTTTTAATATTCTTCTGTTCCTTTTATGTAGATCCCATTCCTCCTGGTCTAATGGAAGAATGTTTGGATTGGGACGTGGAGGTTAAAGCTGCTATGCATACGTATGGCTTAGCAAATATACCTACCCAGCCCTTAAAAAAGCAGATCCAAAAAATGGAGAGAACCTTTCAAACTCAGAAAGGTCATGGTAACCACGTGGCTTCATCTAAAAATACTTCTGTATCTTCACTATTAGTCAAATCGAAAAATAATCCTAAACAGAAGCTTCCTGTGAAAAGCCACTCAGAGTGTGGAGTCATAGAAAAAGCAATGTCACCAAAAGAAGTGGGCTGTGGCATACAATTGGAAGAGCAAATGAAGAATCCTGTTGAGATCTCTGTTGAAAACTCTACCAGTCAGCACCAGGTCAAAGAAGCTTTACCTGTGTCACTGCCCAAAATTCCTTGTCTGTCTTCCTTTAAAATCCACCTGCCATACTCTTTGACTTTTACAGAATTGGTGGAGGATTATGAACACTATATTAAAGAGGGGTTAGAGAAGCCTGTGGAAATCATCAGGCATTACACAGGTCCTGGGGATCAGACTGTGAATCCTCAAAATGGTTTTGTAAGAAACAGAATTCCCGAGGAGAGAGTGCCGATATTGGCAAGTAGTAGTCAGTCTGGAGACTCAGAGAGTGACAGTGATTCTTACAGCTCGAGGACTTCTTCCCAGAGCAAAGGAAATAAGTCCTACTTGGAAGGCTCTTCAGATAGTCAGCTGAAAGACTTGGAATCCACTCCTGTGGATGGCCCTATCTCTTTGGAACAACCTCTGAATGGAGACGACACCCCTCATCCAGCAGAGTATCAAGAATCACCTGGAATCCAGACAAAGGCCAGGCATAAAGAGGGGGCTAACCAGAGAGCTAAGCAGAGCCGGAGAAACCCTCCCAGGCGGTCTTCCTATCGAGCGCAGGCAGAACGTCAGGAAGATGGTTGGTATGACTGCCACAGGGAAACACATCCAAGTTTTTCTGATGCCTATCAGGATTATGAGGAACACTGGAGGGCTTACTACAGGGCATGGCAGGAGTACTACGCTGTTGCCTCTCAGTCGTATTATTGGAATGCTCAGAGGCATCCAAGCTGGATGGCGGCTTATTACATGAATACCATTTATCTCCAAGAAATGATGCGAGGCAACCAGTGATTGTAGGCGGTACCTCACCCCATCCAGAAACACCAATGAGCGATACCTTTGGATAGCCAACCTCCTTGGCCTGTATAGTAGAGTGGCATTTTTGAGGAATTTGAAACGTCTTGAGGCTTCCCGCTGGGACACATCTATTTTTCAGATTGTTTTGACGTACCTGATCAGGTACATTATCTTTTTTTTTTTTTTTTTAAGAAACTTCACGGATCAGATTCTTGAAGGAAAATTTTGGGGACACAGAGCTAAAAGTCCTAGGATGCCATTTTCTGTAAGCCATTTGGAAAAGAAACATTTAAAAAGACTTATACCACTGCTTACTTTAAAAAAATAAAAACAGTTGAGATTTAAAAAATAATGTTAGTTTATGCTGTGGAGTTCTTGACAAAAGGCTTGGACTGTATTTCCACAGAGGTGTGTTCTTGTAGAAATCTGTAGCATGGTAGATCAGAAAATCCCCTCGCCTTTTATATTTAGGCAGGAAGGAATAAAATATTGCTTCAGACTTTTCCAAAGGTACTTGCCTTCATGCTCTTTGCTTCCAGTAAAAATATTTGTTACCAGTAAAAATGCAAACTTAGTCAAATGTTTATTGACATGTTTATTGTTCATCTTTTGAATGTCTTTTGTTTTTAAGATTGAAAAGCTGTCTATGTTTTTACTGTGCATTAAATAGCTGAGGATCATCAGTGGCTGTCTTATTTTTGTTTCTCAAGAAAAGGAGTAACTCTTACTCTTTGTTGGTTCTTGGATCCTTTTAGGGGTCTGATGAAAGCTATAGATTTGTAGAGTTTCCATTCTGTAAACAGGAACTGTGTATGTAATTCCAAGAGGTTCACAGACCCTCTGAAGCCCATGTATGGAACCCAGATTAAGAACTGCACTACTCTGCTGGGAGGCTAAGGGAAAGGTCTAGGTCTTTAAGTATTTTTTGGAAACTGGAACTCAGTTCTGTTCAGACTCTTCCCACAGTGTGTCCTGATCTTATGTCTTCTAGAAATTTCCCCCCAGTTTTTACTTTTCATGTTTTTAATGTAAATTTTCTCCCAGTTTCTGCTTTTAATGACACCTAGTAGGGAGCATCTCATTTTTCTGAGATGGTGCATCTATAAATTACAATTTAGAAAAAATGTAATTGGAAGTTACAGCAATGCCCCCTTATCCGAGATTTTGCTTTCTGCGGTTTCAATTACCTCCAGTCAACTGTGGTCCAGAAGCAGACGATCCTTCTGACATACTGTCAGGCTGGTAATAGCCTAATGCTATGTCACAGTGCCTACATCATTCACCATCACGTGTGCATTCTATCAGCTCACATCATCACAAGAAGAAAGGTGAGTACGGTACAATAAGATTTTCAGAGACCATATTCACACAACCTATAGTTTGTTGTGATTGTTCTATTAATCTCTTACTGTGCCTTGTTTATCAACTAAACTTAATTATAGGTATAGGAAAGAACAGGTATATATAGGATTCGGTACTGTCTAGTTTCAGGCATCCACTGGGGACCTGGAACATACTCTTTGTGGATAAGGGGGGGGACAACTGTACACATTCTTCCTTTTCTGTGGCAGTCCTTTTATGATTATGCATTTGGGTCCCAAACCTTTTTGTGAACTGGATTTGTGGTGAGAGAACCTGTTACAAATAGAAATGTATTTACATTTTAAAGGGAAAGCTCTTCTTTCCTGTGTACATACTTACCTAGGCAGTACAAACATTTACCCCCAGGGCTGTCCGCAAACATCCACAGCCATTGTCATTTACTGTCCAACACTCACATACCACCACCCTAAACTCCTGTTTAACTTGGATTCCTGTCATCTGGTTTGGGCAATGGTACACTTTACTTACACGTATCTGTACTGTATATGTATTGCCAAAGTCGAATGAATTAAATTAACACTGTAAATAGCAAATCCATAATTAGGTCCACCATGTCATTAAGAGGTAGAGACTTTAATTACACACGTTTCAATAAGATCCTGTCATTGCTGTATAATTGAACTTACTTCTTTTCTTCTACCCTCTCCCCCACAATACAGCCAAGTTCACAGTCTGTCATTGCTAGGGGATTTTAATTAGGATACTGCTGCATCTTAATTAGAGATGAGGTTACCTATTAGTCTTGAAATTAATTGGATTCTTTCTTTAGGTTTGTTGTGTTTTGTGTGTGTTTGTTTTTTAATACAAAAATAAGCTGGAGGTGAGAATACATATAACATAGGAAAATAATGATTGCTTCACTTTCCGTAAGCATTTGCTTGGAAAATTTCAGCCGTTACCATCCCAAAGAAGGGATGCAGTAGTAATGGCGGCTGTGGAAGGAACTGCTGCTATTTGTCCATGATTATATGGAAGACTTTTTTGTTTAGAATTGGCAGTCAAGGTGCATGCTTCCGTCCTCTGTTAGGAACCACAGATAGGTTTTAGGTAAATTTGCTTGTGAATGCTTTGTGGTTTAGTCGAAAGAGCATTCGTCCTGGTGGAGACTCTGCTGCTGCCTCCTTTATCTTGTACCTGTCATACCACCTCTTAGGGTCTAGTTTTCTCATCAATTAAATGAGACTAGATTTTTAGGCTCCCAGTTTCTAAGAATTAATATATGACTAATAAGAGAAAATAGTTTCTAGTTAGGGAAAAGAATAATCATTTCATGAATATACAGAGCCTTTATAAATTCAGGTGATTTGGATGAAGGCCAGTGAATTGGTTTAAGGTCTGAATTTTAGAGTGCTAAACAATACTGACCACAACTATTCAAGTTAAACTTTAACTTAAATTAGGCTAGCAGTATTAACATGTAGAGAAATCTTTAGGAAACCTGCAGCTGTGGATAATTCTGACTTGGAAGACATTATTATTTTGGGTAATAAAGTAACATTTTCTAAATTAGCTTAAGTATTACAGTAATACTTAACCTTTTAAAAACGTCTAAATACTAAGCCCCTGAATACTAAAAATTGAACAGGAATTATACTACGTGAAGATCAAATTGTATGAGACAAGAGAGTAGTATGAAGTTTTAGGTTTTTTTCCCCTTCTAAAAGTAAGTCTGTTAACCGTTAAAAATAAGGATAGGGGCGCCTGGGTGGCTCAGTCGTTAGGCGTCTGCCTTCAGCTCATATCATGATCCCAGGGTCCTGGGATCGAGCCCCGCATCGGGCTCCCTGCTGGGCGGGAAGCCTGCTTCTCCCTCTCCCACTCCCCCTGCTTGTGTTCCCTTTCTCTCTGTGTCTCTGTCAAATAAATAAAATCTTTTTTTTAAATTTTTTTTTTTAAGATTTTATTTATTTGCGACAGAGAGAACGAGAGACAGAGCATGAGAGGCAGGAGGGTCAGAGGGAAAAGCAGACTCCCTGCTGAGCAGGGAGCCTGATGTGGGACTCGATTCCGGGACTCCAGGATCATGACCTGAGCCGCAGGCAGTCGCTTAAGCTGAGCCACCTAGGCGCCCAAATAAATAAAATCTTAAAAAAAATTTATGAGGATATTTTTGATAGTCGTAGCTGACCATTGGAACTGGATCAGTCACCAGGTGTTACTCTCTTGTTTTGGCAGAATATGGATTTGTGCCTCTGTGAGCAAGCACGTATGTCCCAGTTAACACTGAGTGCTTTTCAGTGAAAACAAACCTGCATTGCTCAGTGCACATCTGGTTTTCAGTTCCTGGGCTCCAGATTATGTGAGGTATGGATCCGTAGTGACACCTAGTGGGTGATAAGGATATGAGCACCTGAATTTCATAGCCAGCTTCTAAGGCCTTTGAGCACCGTGGATTGGCCTTGATGTTCCACTTCTGTTACGGTTTTCATTGATTGGGATGTGGTTGTGGGGAAATTAAAAGGATTCCCATTGTTGTTGGGAATATGTGTTGTTCACATTATGGTGGAATATGAAAATTCCTGTTCTCGTTACCTAAATCAGATTAGATATCTTCTTCAAGATATCTAATCCAGTACCCCCATTCTTAAGATGAAACACACTGAAACCAAGAGAAAAGTGCCTGGGGGCGCCTGGGTGGCTCAGTTGGTTAAGCTACTGCCTTCGGCTCAGGTCATGATCCTGGAGTCCCGGAATCGAGTCCCGCATCGGGCTCCTTGCTCGGCAGGGAGTCTGCTTCTCCCTCTGATCCTCCCCCCTCTCATGCTCTCTGTCTCCCATTCTCTCTCTCAGATAAATAAATAAAAAATCTTAAAAAAAAAAAAAAGAGAGAAAAGTGCCTGATGGGAAGTCATGCAAGGAAGCGACAGGACCTAAATGTGAGCCTCCGTCACCTAATTCCAGAGCTTCCTGCTGTACCCTACACAGCATTTCATTTTGGGGTTTCTTTTTAGTTTCAGACCCTGGTTTAGATGGACTAAAGATTCTGTATTCTCAGCAGAACCAGCACTGATATGTAAAGGCATATCAGTATTCTGTATTCTTTCAGTAATTCAGGGCTGGGGCTCAAAACAGAGCTGTTGACAAAGGCAACCCAGTGCTTGTGGACATCCCTGACTAAAGCATACAAGCGGGCAAGAACCATGGTCTGTGTTGTAGAGGGGTTGCTTGCACTGAGGGTGGAGTGGGGGGGAGGAAAGATGAGACCAGTCCATCAGCACCCTCCGGAGATGCTGTGGCTTTTCTCTGGCAAGAGAGAAAGCCCCTCTGTGTTCAAACTATCCTTATTTTCTAGTGGATAGCCAGGAGAATTGGTATGAAAATAAACATTCGTAATCACTTTAGGGTTTGTGGCACATAGTCTGTTTAATCCAGATCGGATACATCAGGTACAGCAGTGGCACATGACTCAGTACTGTAAATGATAATACGTTTTAACATATGCACTACAGTTTCAAAAGAAGACGACAGGAAACTCAAGAGGTTTTGTTTTTTTTTTCCATAGAAAGTTTTCACGTTTATCTTCCTGCAGTTTTGTACAGTATTTCTTCTTTGCCGTTGAGATGTTGGTAAGCAAAGCCCATTTATTATACGAAAATAGAAAAGAACACACTTGATGTTTTTCACGATAACATTAACGGAGGGGGGTGACCTCTAAGGAAAACATTACACTGGAATGTCTGATTATCAAAAATATACCATCCCTCCCACCTCCCAGGTTTGTAAAATAGTCTATTGGTCCAAGGAGCCCCCCCAGGACTTGGGTCAGTGCCCTACACTGGTTTGGAGTGACATCATCCAGTGTAGTTAAGTAACCTGCTAAGATAAATGTCATTCCCACACTTGATGAGAAAAACATAGAACATTCTGAATAGAAAACAAGACTCAGAAGGAACCCTTTAAAGCTGTTTCTTTTTCTGATAGCCACTTTCTCTTCATGATGCTGTTTGGGCTCCAAGGGTCATGGGTCATAAAAATGCTTTTCCTTCGTCCAGTCATTTTAAAGCTTTGCAAATGATGCGATTTCATAAGGAAATCAGAAAGGGAAAATAAAAGTCTTCCAGGTTCCCGTTTGTCATGGTTACCATGCCAACTAGTTTAGAAGGGAAACTAATATTGCCTTAGATTAACAGCATTGGGATCTTTCTGCCTTGTAGTGACCTGATGATGGAAGGGAGGGAGCCTGGACCACTGGAATTCATTAATAACCTCAGAATCTAGGTTTAGCTCCATTTCAACCACTACCTCTGCAAAGTTAAGAAGACAAGGAAAAAAAATCTAGGTACACGTTTCAATGTACACTTTTCCTGCCTATATTCTGAAGAATAAGTGATATGATCCTGAACTGCAGGAATCATAGTTTGAAAACTAGGTAAAGTCCTCAGCACGTCTACAGGGTGGCTCTCATTAATCATGGATCAGCATTAACTGTCCACTTTAATTTCTGTTCAAATTCTTTGTTTCTCTTAGTTTCACTTTTCTACTTGCTGACCTTAAACTCCTGTGTGATTGTAGATTAATGTGTTCAACTGTCACTGAGAATATCTGGTCTTTCAAGCAGGATTCTGCGCAGTTAGTCCTGAACTTGACACGTTAAGGGCATAGGGGATGAAAGCGAAATAGTACAGTTTGCTTCTGGAGGTCCTGGTTCAGGGTGGTTCTGATGGAATGCTTCCTCCCCCTAATCACCACCCTGGAAATCCAAGTATTAAAAATAGAAGCAAACCCCAGAGTAATGCAATATGATGTGGGAGAAAAATCTTAGGACAAGATGTCTAAGCCCTGGATTGCAATCAGTTCTGCCACTAACTTGCCTTATGAACTTGGATAAGTCACTCAGCTTCTTCCCGCTTGCTTTCCTTCTCTGTGGATCCAGGACTTAGTCACTTGACCTACTACCATCAGAGGTTGTAGTAAGGATCAAAAGACTCTAGAAGATATGCTTTGAAATGTATCAGCCCTCTCTTCAATGAGAAGAGGTAGCATTTGGCTGAATGAAAACTGTTCGCTTGTTCACCTTTTTTTTTTTTCTTTTTTTTGACAGAATTGATAGTCCATAGCTGGTTCTACCCAGGGCATGGTGGTTTCAAAAGGATGGTTTGTATTAGTACAGTCAAATTTTTCCCAAGGCCTGTGTCCAAGTCGTATTGACATTTACATAAGACTATGTCTCTAGTTACAGCATGTATTCTTTGATGGATCTTCTCCGAAGCGTCATTCCTTCAAGAGGTAACAAGTGTAGTGGAGAAAGCATTAGACTAACAGCCAAGTGACTTGTGTTCTGGTCCTGGTTAGGACATTAATGACTGCATGATCTTGAGCAAGTCACTTCATTTCTCTGGGCCTCAGCCTTCTATACTGTAAGGTATTCCTTAATCCCTTCTAGTTCTGATATATTCTTAATACTATGTTTTCTAAGTTTCCATTCATTTGAACGTAGCCTATAATAATAATTATTTTTTAACACTCTCTAATGCTGAGTGGCATCGAATGGGGTAAGTGGTTTTGGGAATCTTCTATTATACTGAAGTGGTTCAGGAACTATGAAAGCTCAAGAGTCATTTCCCCCTGAAAGCCATTGCTTCCAGAAAGCCCTGATATCCTGGTTCTTCAGTCACTGGTCAATGAGTTAGATTTATTACACCGATTCAGCACGCTTAGGCCTTTTAGTTGACTTACAGAAGTCTTCCAGCAATGTAGTCTTGCTGTATTCTGTTGTGTAGATGCGCCATTTTCCTGGGTTGACATCTCTTGGACCAGAGGTGAGCTGGGTCTCTTATCCCTGGCTAAGTCTACACTGGGGGATGGAGATGGAAGGGGATAGTCTAAAGTCTTTTAGGAACCGGCATAATGTGGGATTTAGACATGAAATTGAAGGAACACAAAACAGTTCATTAGGGTCAAAAAATGAGAAATTATTTGAGACATGATTTTTAAAAACGTGTTCATTAATTTTTGTGGGAAGCGCTAAAATGCTCCCTTGGTGCACTATCAAACAGATCCTGGGTTGGATATTGTCATTATTCTAATCCTGTGATGACCTGTTCTTAAACACGGGTACTTTCTATATGTATGTAACCATGTTCTTATTTTCCTCTTTATCCCTTACCCCACTCAGTTTTTATGATGTAAACTTAGATACTACAATATTCCTAACTTTGTTCCATTACCATTCTTTCAAAGGAAAAATTCCATTTCTAGTCCTGTGCCTGACCTCTACATGGAGTCCAGCCCAGGCTTTTGCCTTCCCTAATGGGATATGGGTATGAAGTGAGTGGATTCAAGTACTTATTCTCAGGTGTGTTTAGGTTGGTGGTGTTGTGTTTGTGTGTGTGGGGGGGTGTACACATATATTCCTTCGTAGTTGTAAAGCTTTTCTGTCTACTTAGATTGCAGGCTCAGAAGGCCAAAACCACCCCATTCTCATGGGGTGATTTCCCCCTAACGAAGCCAGACCCAGAGAAAGGACTCAATTGGTGGTCAGCAAGAAGAGCAGCCTCCCCGTCGTCTGCCCACCTGGCCACCTTCTGGTTAGAGGCCACCTCAGAATCCACTGACCTTCCCCTCACACAGGGTCACTAGAGCTGGGGCTTCATTAGGAGCTGGGGCCATAGGGAAGCCCACAGAAGGTGTTTTGTAGGTTCCCAACTGGTGAAACTTGTCTAGATGGTTGTGGTCGGCAGAGAGGTCCTTGGCCTACAGTGAAACTGCTGATCACTAACCTGTAGAATGGATGAGGGGCTTCTATATCTCAGAGCCCAGACTAGAGAGACCGCAACTGGGGAGGGTGGGCAGGGGCTTGTCACTAACCCTGAGGCCCACCTGCCTGCCTACAAGCAGTGAAAAATGGTAGGAGGCTTCCAGAAATGCTTTCCCAGTCCCCCCAGGGTACAAACCACTTGAACAGGTTCTCCAAAAGTAACATCACTTCCCTTGCACGGAGGTGATCAGGCTTCACCCACACTTCAGTTACCTTTGGGGACATCAGGCCTGAAGACCCTTCAGACCTCAAACATTTTTCAGGCCAGGTAAGAATCGTCTAGAATTGCTTACTTGCTTTCACACTTTGGAGCATCCTTCATGAAGCACACAGGCTTAATCATCTGCAGCCTCTGGATGGGAGTTACCTCAGTCATAAGGTAAGTCGGAAGCTTGCCTTTTCTGCAAGAAACTGCTTATAGGGCCTCTTGGCAGAATTCTGGATGGGCTTTATGGTGGGTCTTGAAAGAAGGGTACATAACAAGGTGCTCCAGCGGCCGACTACAGCTGTGAGCCCTGGGTTCTTCTGTTCTCTTTTCGCTAGCACACACCTGACTCCACTGTGCCTCCTAGGTCTTGGCTATTTTCTGTGTCAAGATCCCAGTGTGAAAAATCTGGTCATTCCCTTTTTTTCCCCCAGAAATGGAAACTGCAAAGACCACCACTGCAAGGGAAGCACTTTGTTCTATAAAGTGGACTTCCCTCATCCCTAAACTCTTCCGTTTTAGCTTTATTCTCTTCTTTTACACAGCCGCACTCACACAACTGTAACTCCCAGGCATGAGTCTGCAGGTGCTTGGAAGTGGAGAAGCCTTTACTAACATGTCTCAGGATCACCGGGGTCCATGTAGAGACAGATGGCTGGACACAGAGAAGAACAGCCAGGGGGGTGAAGCAGAGAGGTACAGAGACAAAGGACAGACGGAGGGAAAGTGTTGCTGTATGGTCAGTTGGCAGCTCTGTGCAGGTCAGCTGGGCAGTGGGGGCCCAGGCTCAGTTGACCTCACCCACCTGGGGGAATGGAGAGAGGACTCAGCAATAACTGACTTCTTAGCCTAAGAGCTTCTGCTATAAAAGGAGAAAGAAAAACAAAAACAAAAACAAAACAAAACCCTCACAAAATGCATTGTTTTGGTTCAAAGGTACTGGGTCCATGGAGAAAAATATTTCACAAAAATCCGTTGGTGTTTTGTTTTCCACCTTTTCCCATGAATAAATATTATCCATTAAGAGCCTTGAAAAAGGTGCTTAAATACACAGTGTTATATTTTCTTCCTGTTTTGCCTGTGACAACTCGGCCTCTGTGCTGTTCTTGGTCTTGTATTTTCCTCACCCGGGTCTCCAGAAACAACTGCTATTGGGCCTGAGGCTACCCCCTCCAGGCCCTGTCCTGGCACGCAGCCTCTACACCACCCACCCCCCCACCGCCATCCCATCGCCCACCCCCCTCCCTTCCTCTGGCCCCAGCGAGATGCCACGGCCACGGCCACGCCAGCAGCAGTGAACCTCAAGTGCCCTTTGCTGCCTCCTTTTCCTTCCAGGCACAAGTCTCAGTGCTAGGGGTGCAACGGGGCCGGCAGAAAGTGGGGAAGGGAGGGGAGAGAGCGGTGCCAGTGGCCACCCACATGCCAGCCCCCTTCACTCCCACTCCCCGCACGGGCCCTCTGTCCAGCGGTTTTACAAGGCGGAGACCTTGACGACATTGCTGGCTACGGAAGGAATGTTCGTGTTGGGGCCGGGGCTGGCAGGGGGTGGCCGACTTTCCCCCTCTGGGGTTCGCGCTGGGGGGGTGGGGATGCTGATGATGGCTGTGGTGATCTGGGATGTTTTGCAGTTTGGTCTCAGTCCGTCGTCTGCTTTCAAATTAAGGCTGGAGCGACTGAGATAAAAAAAAGAGTGAGTTGGTGATGGTGCTTCTTGCTAGTGTCCCTAGCGTCCCTGACCCCCCCCCCCACATGTCTAGCTCACTGTAACTAGGAGGACGCTCCCGCGTCCCTCTGTCTCTGCTTTTGGTAATCAGCCTGTCACTCTCCATTCTAATTATTATTTCTGACAATTGCGAAGTCCTGTACACTGGGCTTTGGAATTCAGAGTATGCGGTTTTTTTTCTCCCTGCCATAGACCGTTTACCTATCCTTTGTGGCATTTGAATTTTGTTTTCCCTGAGTCCCTTGCAACTCACTGGAGGTAGTGGAAAGTGGCCTAAGTATAAGCAGAGAAGGAAGGGAAAAGGTCAGTCTGTGGTTCAAAGTCAGCCTGGGATAAGCCATGTCTAACACAATTGTGAAAATTGTTTCCCTGGGAAAACGATCCGTTCTTTGCACTAGGGGAGGTGTTTTTCTTTGTTTTGTTTTTTTGTTTCCCAGTTACTGTTTCTGGTATCTAACCCCACATTGGGCCTACACCTGCTATGGTACCCTCCCAAGCAAATGAAGGGCCTTTGGGTTAACTTGCAAAGATAAGGAAGGTGGAGGGGGCTCATGCATTACATAAGGGGAAGGAGGGCTCACTTGGGGCTCTCCTAAGGCCGAGGCTGTTCCCTTCTGGGACCGGCAGGACTCAAGCCTTGGGGAGTGATGGGGCTGGAAGCCACCCACCTGGTAGTGAGGGAGGGCTGCTCACTGCCCTGGATGTGGATCGTGCTGAGCTCTTGCATGCTGCGCAGGCGAGTGGCTGGCAGGTTGGAGTTGGGCAGGTGCGTGGTCTTCTTACTACGACGGGAGCAGCAGGTGGTAGTGAGGCCCGGGTGACTGGACAGTGAGGGACTTCTTGTGGACGGGTAGTTCTGCATCGAGCTCTCCATACAGTTCTGCTCAAACATCTGCTCATCTATGAACTCGTGGTTCTGTGGGAAGCAGAAGGAGAAGAGGTAGGAAAAGGAGATGGGGAAGGAGGGGGATGAGCCCCCGTATGCCATGTAGCTGCCTGTCTCTGTGTGGGCGTCGAGAGGAGGGATCCCAGCGGCCTGGAGCATGGAGAAGCATTCGGGAGGGGCGATGTCCCACAGGCATCAAATGCAGAAAGAAAAAGATTCCTATTGGCAGCCCTGGCCATCAGGTTGAAGGGTGGGGACTGCAGCCATTAAATCGTGATGGGACATACACCCCATCTACAGCTTTGAGCTGACGGGACACAGAGGACCTGGAGGGATTTAGTGGCATCCTCAGAGCTAGAAGCAGACTTGACTTACTTTGCAGGGTTTGCACAGGATCTCCTGGAGGTGGCAGGTAAGGAGTCACTGACCCTGGGGAGTGGGTATGCTACGCAGTCTTGAATGCTGGGTTGGATTTAATGGGTAAGATCCTTATGAATCTTGGGTACGTGTGAGATATAAGCTTTTGAAGGCACTGGATTATTCATGGAATTGGGAGAACTTTGCTCTTGAAGGCCAATGGGGTCTGTCAGGGTTATGATTTCTTTAATTTTTTTGTTCCCCCCCCTCCACCTGATTATGGGATGCAGATCCTTAATATATCTGGAGGCACAGGATTCCCTAAGTCAAATATAAGCAGGGGAAGGAATGTTAACAGCCTCCTGGTGCTGAACCCGGGATAACCGAAAAAAAAAAAAAAAAAAGGCTGTTTGGTCAAGGTGACTAAAAACCTATGGTATTAATGGTCTGGCTGAGGCTGCCATTCTGGAGAGAATAAGCATGAGAAGAGCGTGCAGAGAGAGACCAGCCCTGGCAGCCAGTACCAGGAGCCCCTGCGGAGCTGGGGAAGGGGCCCAGGGACACTCACAGGGGACCAATATGGCTGCCATGTTCTGCCACCCTCTCTAAGCCCTTGGGGAGGTCAAAGGAGGGAAGCAGAAAAGCAGTCAGGTAGTTCAGCACAAACACCCCAAAGCCTGAGCTGCTGCTGGGAGTGGCAGTAGAGGTAGGAAAAGCCCCAGAAGAATTGATAGCACATGCAGAGAACCAGACCAGGGGGTAAAAAGAGGAGAATCCACAGACTCAGAATATTCAGAGAGAAACACATCAATTGAATTTTTAAAAAAGTGATACCTTGATGGTGGAGGTTCGTACAGATAACAGGGGATCATCCACAAGATAGGACAACCCCTACAGGACAACATGCCAACAGAAGATAAAAACACCATTGATTGTACATTCCAGCATTCCCAAGCTCAGTTCTGACATTCAGTCCCTCCATCCCAGCATTCCACCCGGGAGTCCAACATTCCACCCCTTGTTCCAACACAACCCTGTTCAAACCCCACATTCATTCCTTCCATCCCAACATTCTGCTTCTTCTAGCCCAACATTCCTCCCCTGAAGTCCAGCATTCCATCTCTTTCACCCCAGCACCCCTGCCCCACAATCCGACATTCACTCCCGCAAATTCAGCATTCCATCCCTTCAATGCCAACATTCCAGCCCCTCAAACCCAAACATCTTTACCCATATCCTTTCAGTTGACACATTCCACCCAGCACATGCAACTTGGAAAGGGCAGTTGGGTCCGGGCCTATCCCGTTGGCAAGCTCTGAGTCTTTGAGAGAAGTTCTAGATATACATATACAGTTCTTAACAGTAAGACATATGTGATAAGTCCTGGAAACTAGGGTTCTCCGAGTACTTTCCCATTTGGGAAGCCCTCTTTGGGTTCAACTGCCATCCACAGTATCCACACTTGGCTCACAGTAAGAGTCATCTGACGTCTATTCCCCCTGCACCTAGAGGCCAGGATATGGGACATTCAGAAGTAGAAACTTCCTTCCCTAGGGTGCTGAGCCCTGACCCTGGGCTCTCTGGGGAGGGCGGGCCTAGAAAGAACAGGGAAGGGTTGCACTTTGTCTCTCTTGGGTTGTCCACCCTGACTTCTCCTCTTCCCTACTGTTCCTGGCACTTTTTGCCAAGGGTCCAGGATTGGCCCCACTGCCCTTCCTTTCAGTCTGTTTGTGGGGCACAGGCAACATGCCACATTCCAGCTACAGCATCCTAAACCATGGCTCTATTTTAACAAGAAGTCTTGCAGAATCTGAACTCCCTGGGCGCTGCAGGGTGACTAAGAGGGAGCGGTACCCATACAATCCCTGGCTAGAGAAATATAGGCACCGCCTCCTTCATTCACTGTCCTCTAAGGAGCAGTGTAGGGAGCAAAAGGGACCTACACGTTGCATCAGCCTAGCCCCAGGGACAGGACAAAAACTGATGCCCTTCTCCACTGTCCTGTAGCAACCTAGGATAAATTCAGCCTGAGTTTTGAAGAGTGATGCCCATCCGGACTGAGAAACAGAGGCGGAGCCCTCAGCTCTCAGTAACCATGAAAACACGGCTCTAGGGGCCCTGTGGGGGTGTGCAGAAAAGCTGGGGGCAATGAGCTTCTCTGTTGCTGCAGGACGGAGCTGGCCTCCGACCCTGGAGACTGCGCCCCGCCCCCCTCCTTGGGGTCTTCCTCCTGAGGGCAGACAGAGACCTCGTGGCTATTCTTTGGATCTGAAGGGGACAGACTCGGACATCTGCAGCCTGGGCCCGGGGCGAGGATGCGGGCACAGAGCTCTCCCCTTGTGAGCTCCAGCCCTCAGAGAGGAGGGTGGGAGTCAGGGGTGAGAAGGGGCGCGGCGGGCTGGGACTCACAGTGGTTTTCTCTAGACAGTGCAGCAGGTGGTGGTGCTGGCTCTCGGCGAGTGATGTGCTCTTGCCCACGTGCCCCTCCTCTGGGGTGCCCTAATCAGAAAAGAGGAGAGGCTGCGGATCATGCTGGTGGCTCCTCCCGTCTTCTCCGTGTCCTTCGTTTCTCCACAGGAGGTGGGAGGGCCCCAGAAAAATCGGGATGAACCAAATTTCAGGGTCACCAGAGAACATGCTAGCTCTGGAGCTGGGGGCCCTGGGTCTTCAGCTGGGTCCAGGGTAGTGGTGAGAATCCCATGGGAGAGGGTCCATGGAGGGGTGCTCCCGGGAGAAGGTCTGGAAACATGTCCTTCTTAGGGTTCACACTGGGGCTTTGGGGGTGGTGGTGCCCCTGGAAAGAGAAAAGAAGCCCGTCTCCCCTCCCTCTCCCCAGCCCAGGCCCTGCAGGCACCTACCATCAGCTCCATGGCCTCCGTGAGGAGTCCGTTGCGCTTGCTGTGCAGGTAGGCGTTGGAGCTGCCTGTCTTGGCCACACGGATCCTGGCAAGGCGGGCCTTCTGCGATCGGCAGAGAAAAAAAAGAGTGAGCGAGCCTGAGAGACCAGACAGCGAGCCTGGCAAAGCCAGTGACAGCAGGCCGTCCCGGCACGGCTGCGTTCCCAGGTGATGCCTGATGAAGGGGAGGAAGCGGCTTCTTCCCAGCCACTTACAGATCTCTGTCCGCAGACCCTGGCCCTGGGTCTGAGACTCTGCGTACCCACTCGGTGCAGCCTGGTCCTGGTCAGAGTTCCCAGGGGTCTCTACTCACCTCTCCAGCCTTGGTGCAATCCCGGCAGCAGAAATACCACTCATCAAAGCCCTGCCTCCTCCCAAAAGCTTCATGATCTTTACCTACTCGGTCTCGCACTAGAGTATTTCTCATCTCTAACTGGATCGCCAGCTCTAGAAAGGAGCATGGGTTATCTCACCCAGCTGTAGACCCAGGGCCCCCAGCTCCAGAGCTAGCATGTTCTCTGGTGACCCTGAAATTTGGTTCATCCCGATTTTTCTGGGGCCCTCCCACCTCCTGTGGAGAAACGAAGGACATGGAGAAGACGGGATATCCCGACACTCCTTGAGGGCCCGGGGCCCTTCCCTGTACCCAGCAGGTGCCCAAACATCAGTTAATTAGGAGAAAAGCAAGGAGTGTGCATCCTGTGCCCTTCAACATGTCTTCACTTCTTCCCTTCTTTCTATTTTGCCCTTAGCACTTATGACTAAGGGAGGATACGGTGTCTGCGTTTACTTTGCCACTGCCTCCCAGAATGTAAATTCCTTGCGGGCAGGAGTTTTCGTTTTGTTCACGGATGTATCCCCATGGCCTGGTAATTTTTAAATCAGTAAAAGTCTTTAAAATCGCAGGTCTGTTTTGGGGTGTGGATGCATGCATGGAGGGGCCAATACGTGTCCGTGCTTGTCGGGGACGAGAGCAGGTGCACGCGCGTGTGACGCGGTGGCCCACTGCCCGTGTGTGAGAGAGGGGAGGATGGAACACATTTTCACACACCGCTCTGGCTTTAACTAGGACAACTGGAACGCTCCCCGGCCCCAGCCTGGGAGGCCCCAGCAGGTCCCCTGCAGGGGGGCCGCCGGGTATCTCAAGGCAAGCGTGCATCTGTCCTGCTTGCAGAGGCAGGGGGAGGCGGGACCCACTGGGCACGCCGGCTGCTCCTGTCTTTCCTAATAGCCATAATCAGTGGCACCGCGACACCAGCACAACCACGGAGGGAGGCCCAAGAGGAAAGGGGCTTTGGGAGAAGGGTTCCTGCTGGTTTACAGAAATGCAGCCAGAGTCTGGGCTCCTGCAGGTCTCTGTAGAAGCAGCTCTAGGTCCACGCCGCTGGAAGCAAAGGAGCCCACAGGGACTCACAGGTGATCCTGGGCCAGAGGAGCCCCTCCCCTGCCTTTGTGAAAGTCCGCTGTAACTTCGCCATGGACTCCAAGCAGGACAACAGGCCTTGGGAAACTGTGGCAATTTCCGTGTCTCCGTTTACCTCTCCCCGGCAAGGGGAAGCGTCCCTTCCGAGTGTCCTGCTGGGCTGTCGCGTGTGCTAAAAAGAGGCCAGGGAGTCGGCTTCAGGCTGTCAACGGAAGCACAAGGACACACTAGGTCTCTGGTTTCCTGTGGCCTGCGTGTCCCCACGGGGACAGCTCGACTCCCTTTCCTGGCTTCTGAATATGGGGAAGAGGCCAGGGCTTGGACCCGGTGGATCTGCCTGTGAGTCTGAGGGAGAGCGCTTCTCTAGATGGTGAGAGCGGAAAGGGGGATCCGGCTGGGAAAGGATGACAAGGAAAGCGAGGAAGCCCTGTCAGTCCTCTTCTCTCTGGGCCAAGAACTTTCATCCCAGGCCCAGGACCGCGCCAGCCCTACCCTCAGCGACACGTCTACATTCAAGCATGTTGCTCATCATTTGAGGATGCGGCTGTTATTGCCTTGGGTGAGGACTGGGTGTTGAGAGCTGCATATGGAAATCCAATTGTGTCAAGCTCATTATAGCCTTCTAAAATTTGCGCCACTTAGAGCCAGACCTTTCTCGTATCTGGGGTCTGTCTTCATTACTTTCTAGAGATGAAAGATTCTCCTGTTCTCCTTTGTGGCACTTCTTTTAATCTTATCTTACCCTGGGCTCTATTAAAGCAACAGATTATCATATCAAATGCACAACACTGTTTAATCATTTCCCACACAGGATAAAGAGGTTTGCAATATATTTACAGAACCATACCCGGCACGTGAAATTTGGTGAGGATTTCTCGTTTGACTTTGAGCTCCTGAGAGCCAGAGTCTGGCTTACGCATATTTTTATCTTCGGCGTCTGACACGGGGCTGTGCACGGAGCAGGCGTTCAAGCCAGGCTGGTGAGGACCCAGGAAGGAGAACGGTCCTTCCCAGTCGGTCAGAAATCCATTAATAAGGCCCTGGCCATGGGCCCATCCCTGTATGGCCTGGTCAGCCTCTCCCTCCTCCACTGGCCAGGAGCACAACGTGAGAGGTTAAAAGAGAATGTGGCCGTCATCTAGGCTATTTTGAAGACAAGAAAATGGAGGCTATGAGGGGAAGTAACTTCTCCAGGACAAAGCAGCAAGGCTGGGGCGGGGGGCGGGGGGGGGGGGGGGG
>NC_138372.1:86058487-86079055 GCF_054177405.1 Leptonychotes weddellii
TTTTTTTTTTTTTTTTGCCTCTTGCAAGCAGCCCAAGGTGAAAGAGACAGAGCCAGCAACCTTGAGGGGAGACAGTATCCAGGCGAGGTGAAAACACTGTAAATATTTACTCTGACTTCAAAGGGAAAGGGGAGAGGGTGGGGGGAGGCAGAAGGGAGGGAGTGTGGGCTTTAGCAGCTAGAAGGAGGGACGCACCAAGGCTGATTCCTTCTGCATTGTGATCACACAGGATGAGCTTTGTAAGGTCCTGGTGGAAATGATCACTGTTCCGTTCTTTGCAGGGGTAAAACGGCAGGGGATGTGATGCTCTGAGAGGTGGGTAAGGGTGTGGGCACACGGAGGGAAAGGTAGCTGCGGGAGCACTTTATAGCCCAGCCTGCCTGGGCACAGCGGTAGGCTAGTGTGTGAGCTGGGGATTCCTTTGACCCTACCCCGCTGGACCAGATAGCTGTGTCAGCCCAGCCCCTGGGGGGTGGGGTTTTTCTAGGACCCCTGGTCCTTTCTTGAGGACAGCATAATGAATTTAGATATTGTCCAACATTTACCAGCTGACTCGAACAGGAGAAGGAGATAAGACTTCTATTTCTGGGTGGCTAGCAGGGGGTGGGCGTGGGGAGGCCTGGACCTTGGGTGAAGAGGTAGGAAATGGGTGCCGGAGCAGAGGGAGAGGACAGCACAGAGCCAGAAGATCGATCTAAGGCAGGCTGGCAACATTCAGAGCCAGGTCAAGATAAGTCAAAAGGTATCTCAACCCGGGCTGGGGGCGTGACCACGAGGGCACGCAAAAGGGGCTATGTTGGAAGTGGGAACCAACTGGATTCATTATGTAATTGCATAACATATATTATTAAGTATTATTGTACGTAAATTACCATACGTTTCAGAGCTAACGTTCATGAACGTTGTGACTTCATTTCAGACAGCGTATACAGATGTGTTCTGAAATTCTGGATTCCTCTGATATGTCAAGGAAGACCTGCTACTTGGTGTTACCCCTGTAAATGGGAGGCCAGTAGCAGGCACCGTGGGGGAGGAAACCACCAGCCACACACACACGGCCTAACACACCGCAGGTGCAGGAAATATTTGTGGAATGAATGAATGACAGAAAGAATAAAATAAGGACATGAAATCTCTGGCCCCCGTTAAGTGACTCTCTCAACGAGGTCCCCCATCCACTGTACCCAGAAAGGCTCTGACCAAACCTCCTGGAGGTTGGGTGGCTGCTGAAGGGGTACCTATTTCAGCCCAGATCAGAAGAGAAATGGAAAACGGGCCCCGTAGTCCTCCCCTTTCCTGATAGGAAGCTGACAAAAGTCACGACCCAAGAACCTTCACGAGCCAGATGCCCTAAGAACGCACCAAAGCCTTCAGCCAGTCTTCCTTTGGCATGGGGGCATTTGACTGCCCTGCCTTCTTAAGCAGTGTATACTGGACATCACCACAAACTATTCTCAGCACCAGTGTCTACTCTCCTGGTCATCAACCGCAGTTCTGTGCCTGAACCGCAAACACCCCGAGGTGACCAAAGCATGTCGTGCCTTTTGTTCTGGAACTCAGCGGCCTCAGAATGTTCTTCTTTCAGAGTATTCACTTTTCTTCTCAGCAAATTTCTGTTCTGTCCCTATGTTTTGTATCGGCTAGCAGAGGGTATTGGAGAGCAATTACGTGCCCCAGTAAGCTCCTGGCAGGGACAGGGAGGGGTCCGGGGCACTGAGTGTTGGTGGCTGAGGTCTTGAAGGGGAAGCCAGGGCTCAAGGAAATTGCACAGAACATCCAGGAGGGAGAGAGTCAGCTTATGGATGATTGAGGGCTTGTTGCACTTTGCAGCTGACTGGGGCTCGGACTTGGAATGCAGGACACTGGTCAGAAGGAAGGGACAAAAAGCTGCCCTACCTTCAGAAGCTGGAGGCTGGGGGATCAGCCCCAGAAGTCCAGGCCTGGCGACCTGACTGTGACCATGGCACAAGGCCCAAAGCAGAGGGCCAGGCCCCTGTCTGAGCCCCCCAGGCTGAGTCTTACCTTTTGTGCCCTGCGTTTATCGGCTCTCTGATTCTGGTGGTAAATCCGGCTGAAGTTGGAAACGATCACAGGGACCGGCAGGGCAATGACCAGGACACCACTCAGGGAGCAGATGGAGCCAAAAATCTTCCCTGCAATTGTCTTGGGCACCATATCTCCATATCTGAGAGAGAGAGAGAGAGAGAGAGAGAGAGAGAGAAACAGGTGTGAGGAAGAGGGGACACTGGGGAAAAAAGCCAGGCCTCCGTGCCCATCACTCACCCATCCATCCACCTATCCATCCATCCACCTATCCATCCATCCATCCATCCATCCTTTCATCCATCCATCCATCCATACACCCCTTCATTCAACAGTTGTTTGAAGTGCCTACTCCATGCCTACTCTGACCTGGGAGCGAACAAAACAGACAAGATCCCTGCATTCCCAGAGGCAACCACCTACAAGGGGAAGACCATTAAACAAATAAGGGAACACATAAAAACACTGACTCATCGTTATTTCTATGAAGAGAAGAGAGACAGGTGCTGTGCCAGGCGGGGGCAGTGTGGCCAGGAACGGCCTCGCTGAGGAGCTGACATTTCAGCTGAGATCTAAAGGTAAAGGATCCAGCAGGCAATGGGGAAGAGTGTGCCAGGCAGAGGGAACAGAAAGGCAGAGACCCTGAGGAAGGAGGGAGCATGGCAGGCTCTGGGCATGACTGCAGGCCTGCTGGTGGGGAGACAGGGGTGGAGGGTAGCTACAAAAGGAGGTCAAGGCCACCCCACAGAGTGTGGATTTTGGGCCAAGTGCCGTGAGCAGCCACGGATGCATATTAGGAAGAAAAGCAGCACAATCTCATTTATGTTCATAAAAAAACAAATAATAAACTCACCCTCTATTCACGTGGAGACATAATACACAAAGCCCTTCTGCACGCTTACCTCCCACCAGCTCCATGGACCCTGTGAACTTTGTGTCCTCAGCCCCACTGTGCAGATGCGGGAAGTGAGGCTCACAGGCCGGGGGACTGCCCACGCTGGGGGAGAGGCTGGGATCAAAACCCATTCCTCTTGCTTTCATTTGTTTTCTACCAACCACACCATCTCAGAGGGCAGCCGTGAGCTCCAAACCTCAGCCCCCTAAGCCGTGCAGCCACTTTGGGACGGCGCCGGCTCGTCTCAGAGCTCAGAGAGTCTCTCCTAAGTGCTTCCCACCCTGGTGGCTGCCCCGGGGGGACCAGCTGGGCCTGGCTCCTGCTCAGCCCCAGGCAGGCAGGCCAGAGCCTCTCTTCTCCGATCAATAAGGTACTCTCAGCAGTGGTTAAGTGTTTAGCCTCTTCTTTATTGAGATAAATTAAAGGCTTCATTAGGCAAAAGCTGTGATGACTCCTTTGGCCAAAGCCAGAAACACCTTCCCCCCCTCACCCCTGTGTGTGTCTGGAGCAGAAGCAGGGGGAGGAGGACCAGGAATTGCTGCCACGGAAATCTCGAGGCTCACAGTCCCTTGTCCTGAGGGGACCCAGGTGCCCTGAGGACGCAGAGAAGAAGGAGAAGGGGATAGGGCGGATCTTTTCCAGAGTGTGACGTCCTCCCCTCCTAAGCACCTAAGGGCTCCGTGGACCATATGCCAGCCGTTGACACATATTTGGTGAGTGAATGAGTGACCTCATTTAAGGCTCTCGACACCCTGTGAATTAGGCTCCTCTTCTGTGAACGCTCTTCCTTCTCCTTCGGTGTCTCGGCCCTTTGTCCTGGCCTCAAGCTCTCTCTGTCATGCCACTGACGCCAAGCCCAAGGCTGCTCTTTTGGGGAATGCTGACGTTAGGCTCTCTGGCTCCGCCATGCTGCCCAGGAGGGGCCTCTGGGGGTGTGTGGTCGAGAACCTGGCCTCCAGACGCAGACGACCTGGGTTCCAGCCCCACCCAGCTCACCATCAGATCACCGCACGACCTTGGGGGAATGTGACTTTGGGCCTCAGCCTCTCCTTGTCTGTCAAGGGGAGATAGAACGAGTAACCTGAGCCACAGTCCTCTTGCGACAGGTGCACCTCCATGAACCACACACACCATTACTTTGACCCAGGAGTCCCGGAAACCGTGGTCTCTGTGGCTGGGAAACTCTAAAAACACAGCTGATTGTGCCGTGGGCAACTAATCCCGTTGGTGAAGGAAAGGGGGGTTGCCCCTGGAGGTGAATGATGTTAGCGGGGATTTTCGGGGATGTGACTGAAAGGTGGACATTGGGTGGAAACGAATCGTGGCAGGAGAATGTAACACGGTGTCAGAAAGCCTCCATTTGGGGGTGATGGTGGCTGGTGAAAAATGCTACGGACACAGAAAGGTGGTTTTATCCACTGGAAGAAAGAGTGAGGAGTAGAGCCGAGCCTGCTGCTGGTGCAGATGGTGTGCTGGTAACAGACGATTGAGCAAAAGCAGGACAACTCAACTCCCGTGCGCTCTCTGCCTTCTCCACCCAGAAGAACAGGCTTTATCTTGGAAAGGCTGAGGCAAATGTTGGGGGGAAAGGATGCGGAGCTCGAGGGCGGGGAGGGGCGAGCAGGCGAGCGCCCAGCTGTCTTCAGTGGAGGCACCTCACAGGCCCACCTGGATCCCACCCCAGGAGACAGGAGGGATGCACAGATGGAGTTGTGGAGCATTGCCCATGACGGCTGAGAAATCATGGCGCGGCGCAGAAATACGGAGAGACTGAAGCTTGCAAACGGCTGTGTTAGCGTTTTTGAACACGGAGCGGGGGTGGGGGGGTGGGGGGGGAAGGAAGTCTGAGAAGCCACAGACCAACAGGCTGGGCACCCATCAATTCTGCCATCAAAGTGCTGGCAGAACCTGAGAGCAGATATTAAGTGGACAGCTTGCGAACACTTGGAAAATAAGCCGTATTGCTCACTAGGCATGCGTCTTGCCAAATTAACCTGATTTCTTGTTTTGGGAGGGTTCGCTGGCTGGTGGATCAGGGGACTGCTGCATCATGATCTTAGCAAGATGTGTTCTTGTCCCAGTTCCTCATACCCTTGACAAGCTGGAGGAATGGGTGTGAATGGCAGTGCGGTCAGGAGGGGCTGAACAGACACCTTCGGGCACTTTCCAAAGATGACCAACAGCGGTCCTATGCCAGCAAAGGAAGTTCATGGCTTTCGCGTTAGAAGGCTCTCCTTTAGTGAAAGGGTAAATAAGTAAATGAAATAAAGAATGGATCGAGAGCTCGGTCTCCAGTGGTGTGTTCCAGAATTTCTCTACAACTTATGTAAAGCCAGAGGGAGGCAGCATGGCCTAATGATTGAGAGAGGAGACTGGCGACAGGTCCCAGGTTGATCCCCGGCCCCACATTACTCAGGGGTTAAGTGACCTTGGGAAAGTTATTTAAGTGGAGCCGCTACCCATATAAAATCAGTTTCATATACCTAACTTACAGGGTTGTTGCAATAATTAATGAGATGATTCAGGAGAGGCACTTAATGTTGTCTCTGGGTAAATGTAAATTCTCTATAAATAGCCAGTGCAGTGGGCACGTCTGGTTTTGTCTGCTAATGGCCTACCCATCCAGGAACTGTGCCCTCCCCACCATTACGACATAAACTCTGTCCAGAGGAGCTGCCATATTCTTACAAACCCTCCCTTCTGCCCCTGCTCCCACCGGGCACGGTTAACAGGTTCAGAATGAGGCATCTGACTCACGCTGGGCCATGAGCTCCTCTCCTGGATTCATTTGTTAACAACTTTACTGACATATAACTTATATATCATACAATTCATCCATTTAAATCATACAATTCAAAATTTTTAAAAAATATTTTATTTATTTATTTGAGAGAGACAGAGTACGCATGAGCAGGGGGGAGGGGCAGAAGGAGAAAGAAGCAGGCTTCCCACTGAGCAGGGAGCCCGATGTGGGACTCGATCCCAGGACCCTGGGATCATGGCCTGAGCTGAAGGCAGAGACATAACCGACTGAGCCACCCAGGTGCCCACGATTCAGTATTTTTCAGTGTATTTACTGAGTTGTACCACCATCACGACAGTCTAATTTTAGAACATTTTCATCACCTCCACCCTCCAAAAAACCTCACACCCATTAGCAGTGAGGGATCATCCCCCGCCCCGCCTCAGCCCTAGACCACCACTAAATTACTGTCTGTCTCTATAGATTTCCTTCTTTTGGACATTTCATATCAATGGAATCCTACAATACATGGCCTTCTGTGTCTGCCTTCTTTCACTTAGTGTGATGTGCTAAGGCTTCGAGGCTCATCCCTGTTGTAGCAGGGGCCACTATTTCAACCCTTTTGATTGCTGAATAATATCCCATTGTACGGATGTCCCGCAGTTTGCTCTTTCACCCATCTGTTGATGGACGTTTGGGTCCTTTCCACTCTGGGGCTATTACGAATACTTTCTGCTCTGAAGAACTGTGTATGCGTCTTTGTGTGGAAAGATGTTTTCCTTTTTCTAGGAGTCACGTGGCAACTGCATGTTTAACAGTGTAGGGGACTGCTGAACTGTTTTCTAAAGTGGCTGCACCACATCGCATTCCCACCAGCACTAAATTAGGGCTCCACTTCCTCCATATGTTCACCAACACTTGTTACTATTTGTCTTTTGAGTCTAGCCATCCTAGTGGGTGGGAAGTGGTATCTCACTGTGGTTTTGATTTGCATTTCTCCTGCTGGCTACTTATATGGGGCGATGCCTTCCCTCCCCTGGAGTGCTATCTTTGCGATGAGACCAATCTCTTCACAGAGGGTTGACCCCAGGCTGTGGTCAGAGAGGGAGCAGGCTGACGCGGAGAAAGAGGTGAGAAGTGGAAAAGGGGCTCTGATGGAGTCCAAGTTCCTGTCCTGATTCTGAGGGCCAGCTTTACTGTTGCATTCCCTGTGGCTTAACTGTTCAGTCCTTCTTCTGAGTCTGCGCACCAACAAATTCTTGTTTCTGTTTTAACGTTCTTCCACTCGGATCCCATAATAAGGACGACGGTGATGGTGTTGATCAGGGTACTGCTGCTGATGATTATTTTTACAATTAATTTCCTTTATTGAAGTATAGCTGACATACAATAGCCCATTAGTTTCAGGCATGCACCATAGAGATTCGATATTTTTATACATGACGCAATGATCCCCATGATAAGTGTGGTCGCCATCTGACATGGTACAAAGTTATGACCATATTGACTATTCTCTACGCTGAACATGACATCCCTGTGACTTATTTCTTTCACAACTGGAAGTTTGTACCTCTTAATCCTCTTCATCTATCCCACCTATTTCATCCGTTGGATACTCTGGTAATCAACAGTTTGTTTCCTTTTTCCATGAGTCTGTTTCTGTTGTGTTTTGTTTGTTCATTTGTTTTGTTTTTTAGATTCCACATTTAAGTGAAATCACACGCTGTCTGCCTTTCTCTGTCTGCTGCTGATTATTTTTAAGCAAGCTCTTCAAATTTCTAAATGACAGCGCTACTATGAATTGAGGTCTTTCGGAGTCAAAAGGATTTTAACAGGTTGTAATCATGGGTGAAACCAGCCAGATTAATTCCAACAAAGATGAATGACAACACCAGCATTTTGATTCAAATAATCAATGACTTGTATAGCTGATGGGAAAAACCAGCTTAAAAGCCATCCATGTTAAAAATCACCAGGGAAATTTAACTTCAACACAGCCACCAGCGTAATGCCCCTGCTAAAAACTATGCCACCGGACTGGACTGATGGGAGTACAGTGCCCAGAAAGAGGGAGTAGGTGTTTGTACTTGCCCGTTGGGACAGACCACCTCTAGGCTGCTGTGTGGGGTTTGGGGCATTATATATTCTACAGGAAATTGATTAACTGGATCACGTCCAGAGAAGGGAGGTTGGGATGGTGAATTGTCTGGAAGTCCTCTCATAAGGGAAACAGTCAAAGGACCAGGAACATTTGGCCTAAAGAAGAGGGGATGGGGAATGGAAGGGTGGATGGGAATAATGTACGGGAGCCTGCGTAGGGAATTTTATCTGCATTCATGGGTCTCACAGTAACCCCATCCTTAGGAGCATTGAGCCCATGTCCAGAGAGGACAGCGAAGTGTTTAATGCCCTCAAGCAGTGAGGGGCAGAACTGGCTGGGTTAAAGCCCAGGTCAGTTTGTTCCCAGTGCCCTGCTCTGACCTTCACATCCGGCTCCTTGGGGGGCTCTGGGGGGATGGGGGTGAGGATGGTCGTGGGGAAGGGCTCTGGGGAGTCAGCTGGAGGTCACCCACTTCTCTGCCTCTGACGCCTCAGTGGCAATGGTCCCAGGTAGGTTAAAAGTATGGACTCGGAGGCAAATCCTGGTCCTGCCACTTGTCAGCTGGATGACTTTGAGCACGTCACTTAACTTCTTCAACCACGGCGCCTGGGACGGATAAAATAATAGTACTTCACAGGGTTGTTGTGAGAGATTAGTGAGGTCCGATGTGGAAAATGCTCGATTCGGGCACACAGGAAGAACCTTATTGATGTTTATTAAACAAATCCAGGGCCCAGACCACCGGGCCTTCTAGACTGGGCATCAGCAAAAGCCTCCTCGCCGGACTTCTCACTTCTACTCTTGTTCCCTTTTAATTCCCAAAGAACCACATTCTTAAAATGCAAATCTAAGCATGTCCTTCCCCTGCTCAAACTTTAACAAATGTTGGTGGAATGTGTGAGTTAATGAATAAAACATACCTTGCAACATTGTTGCAAAGACTACATGCTTGTTACACAGTAAACACTCATTAAAGAGCAGCTAATTATGACCGCAACGTCCACGCTGGGCAGTGGCCTTGGCCCCGGGGCCTCCTGGGTCCCACCTGGGCAAGAGCTCTGAGGTGCAGGATCTCTAAGTCCTAATGGCATCTATGGCCTATTTTCTATGTGGAATTTTGAGGAAAGAAAGGGGTGAGAAAAGAAAAAAAGAAAATGTCATGGCCTAGAAAAAAAAATTCAAGCCTTAGCCTTATTTCCTTTTTGTCTTCCTTTTCTCCTGCAAATAAGGCCTCCCTTCCCCCACCCCTCATCCTGGCTCTGAGAGGGGAGGAAAGGAAGGGATGAGAAAAAGCCCCCCCAGGAGGGAGACTCCCAGGGACAGAGGAACTATGGTGCTCACCCCAGATTTAGGACTCACACCCAGACCTCACCTGGGGCCACCCTGTGGCAGCTGTCTGCCCCTGGACCCCGGGGCGGGGGTGTAGCTCAGGCACTCAGTACCCCTCTGTCCACCCCTCTCTCCCAGCACATTCTCGGTAATCCACGGTGATGGCTGGGCTGTGGCAAGAACAGGGAAGCTTACCCTCCTAATATGGAAGGCTAATTAATTTGTATTAGGGTTTAGGGATAATTAAACTTTTTATCTGAACTTAAGATGCACAAACCACCCGCCTTGTACAATTAATTGCTGCCTTCATTTCCTCCTCCAGGTGCTGAGAGATAAGTGGGAGCCAAGCTCCCTGCTCTGATTCCGCCTGCCTCTCAGGCAGGGGTGAGGCTTCACATCTGGCAGGGAGTCCCTTCTTTACTGAAGGCCAGACACTGCCCATTCGGGGCCCAGCTGCTGGGAGCTCCGCCAAAGAGACATGTCTTTGATGAGTTCCCGCAAGGGGGACGTCTCCACCTCATGGCACACCCGCTCCTGCACCCACCTTCTCCACTGGGAGGCCCCTGAACTTGGCTTCCTCCTCTGCTTCCAGACCCTTGGGACTGGGGATGCAGATGGGGGATGGAAGCTGCCCTGTGATGGGTAGGGTCAGGGTGGGGAGACATGTTCTCAGAGCAGGCTGGGCACCATGGCAAGTTCCAGGGACTCAGACCCCTGTGGTCACCTCCTTGTCCAGGGCAAAGGACAATGGCAGACTACCCTGGGGGACACTAGAACACCAGCCTGGCTGATGAGTTCATCCCTTGACAAACCTCTGGTCAGCCTCTTTTCATGAACAGATCCCCTCCCATGGAGGAGGACTGCTGTAACTGTTTTTCTTTCTTTTATTTGAGCTCTTATGTCATGCCAAGTACTGCAAATACATGATCTCTCTCCTTCCAGCAATCCTAAGAAATAGATGCAATTATTATGCCCATTTTCCTGATGAGGAAACTGAAGCACAGAGTGGTTAAGTCATATGCCCAAGGTCACTTGGCTAGCCAGGGGCAGAACCAGGTCTCTTAAACTCCAAAGTCCCTACACATAACTACTAGTCCCTATAGCCCAAAGCCATGGTCCCTGAGGAGCCAACATGGCGGGCAGAAGTCTCGTTAGAGAGCAAGGGGGGCCCTTCAGAGCTGATTGCATCTACGGCAGCTGCCTACCCATACCCCTACGAATGACTTTAGCCCTATGCTCTCGATATTCAAGGAGGGGGACTTGGAAAATCAAATGAAAGCCTCATGTCACTATTCTTTTCTACCCCATGCCTCTTCCTCCATCCCCACCCCCCTAAAAAAATCAACCCACATCTCTGGTCGTGTTCCTGCAGCCAGGCACTCTCCTGGGTTCACCCACAAAGTGGCCCCAGTGGTGAGCCAGGAGCCAAAAGAATGGGTTGGCATTTGGAACCTCAAGTTTCCTCAGAAGACCCCATCTGGGGGTGGACCCGGAGGGGAGAACTGAGGCTCAGAGCAAGAGAACCTAATAATAATCACAGTAACAATTCACTAATAGTCTATTTTTATTAACATCAATATGCACCATTTGATCTTCCTAACAACCTTACGAGGTATCATTAGCCCCATTTTTGAGGAAACCACAGCTGGGAGAGGCGGAGTAGAATGCACAAGGTCATCTGCTTGGCCAGGCCAGAGTGTCAGCCTCATGTGACTTCCGAATACCCTGCGCGTTGTGTTTGTTCCACACACACCCAAACCTGCACAGGCCCACGCGTTTCCACCCCTGTCCCTCTGGATCGATCGATTCATCAAACGCCTGCTGGCTGTTTACCCTGTGTCCCTACCTTTGCTAGTGCCGGGGAGTCAAAGCTAAATAGACAGGCATGTCCCCTGAGCTTACGATCTCAGGGGGGACAGACAAGTAAATCCCGACGGCGGTTCAAGGTCGTAATGCTACATGAAGAATGTCCACAGGCTGTGTTGAGGAAGTAAAGCCTGCTGGACTTGGTCACTGGCTCCGTGTGAGGGTGGACAGAAGGGAGGAACCTAGGGGGCACTTGGGCAAGCTCTGCGTGGGTCTGCAGCCAAGCTCCCACCGGTCCCTTCCTCCCGCTGCTGCTTCCTGAACTTGCCTGAGCTCCCACCTGCTACGGGCTCCTCGGTGACTGCAAGCCTTCCGTGAGGCCCTTCCCTCTGCTGGAAAGGATTCTCTCTCTCTTTCCCAGGCGACGGCTACTCATCTTTCCAGATGCTGCTCAAATGACACCTCCCTTAGCAGCCCTCCCTCCCCCCACCCCACAGTATCACTCATTCCTCTGTCTTTCCACCTCCATCAGAACATTTACTCCTCCATGCAGAAACACACCCCCGGAAATGGCTGTTTTCCCCATTTCCATGAGTGCGGTCTGAGCACAGGGCTCTCTCTCTCTGCGTCCCTGGTGCCTGGCACGCGGCATGATGCATAGTAGGGATGCAAGAGTTCAGAGGGAGTAAGCAAAAGTAGCCACTCTGGTGTGTGTTCCACGGACTGGACCGGACCCCTGGGACTGGCTCCTTCTGGAATCAGACCTCAAGCTCCAGGAGGGGAGAGGCTGCATCCTCAGTACCTAGAACCGTGTCTGACACATGATGTGCACTCAGGATATTTGTTGAACGAGTGAATGAACTATAAACAGATTTAGCAATGGGACTGCTGACTCTAGCAGACGA
The DNA here is from genome assembly GCF_054177405.1 of Leptonychotes weddellii. Taxonomy (NCBI): domain Eukaryota; kingdom Metazoa; phylum Chordata; class Mammalia; order Carnivora; family Phocidae; genus Leptonychotes; species Leptonychotes weddellii. The sequence goes on from NC_138372.1 coordinate 86,070,310, forward strand.
GATCATCAGGGAACCCTTCTGCTGCAAAACAGCTAAATCCGGAATAAAATATACTTTCTGATGCATTGCTGGGTTCACGTGCAGTAGGGGAAATCCATGTTACCCCCAATAAAAAGGGACAAACCCCAGGGGGAAATCACAGCTGGGAGGAGGGAGCAGTAAGCAGAGGAAGGAACACGGTTGCCCTGAGCACCTGTGCCGACAACAGCTGGTGAGTTGTGACCTGTCACCGGACCCTGAACCTTAGGGAAAGGAACTCTCAGGGTCTTCAAGTGAAGCCAGGCCCCGCACATGGGCTAAAGTGCTCCAAGATGGTCGAGCTACCTGGCTTCCGGGAAAACCCGATTTAAGTCCTGTCCAGAGGAAAACACCCTTAACCCTGGTCTTCAGGATTCCCACAGATTAAGATCACATAAATATATGAGTTTGCTTAAAAAAAAACAACAAATCGTAAAGAAGCAAGGAACCATGAATCAGTCAACAGAAAGAAACCAATAATAGATTTAGGTACTCCTCCCCGCCCCCCAAGAACTTCAGACACTGAAACTGATGGACACAGAAGAGTTCTGTATGAAATGGTTTTATGAAATAAAGGATGGAATCACAAAGACGAGCCGGCAATAGGACACTATCAGAAATCATCGGGCACACGTGAAAAAGAACCAAGTGGGGTTTCCGGAAATGAAAAAATTAAACGCTGAGGTTAATTATGACTGAAATCAACAGCTTATCCCTCATGGGTTCAGCCTTTGGAGCAGACCTCCACTTCCCAGTCTCATCCTTGAAGACCCTCACGCGGACACCTTGTCCCTAAGCCCTCGTCCCCGAGTCTGTCCATATCACGACAGGTAGGAGGGCAGCGAAGACTGTGGAGCTGCCCACAATGGCCATGTCATCAAGAGAGGCCACCACTGAAGTCATGTCTCAGTGCTGAATGGGGCTTGTTTCCGGTACAGACCCAATCCCTTTTGCTCTCACGGCTCCCAGGAAAGACACAGCGGCATGGGCGAGTATGGAGAGGATAAGCAGACGGCAAAATCAAGACAGCAACCCAGTGTTAGAACTAGACAGGAACAGTGCCAACCAGCCAGCCAGCCACCTTCGTGTAAAAACCAGGGAAGGAGATGTAATCGCATTCACTGCTGGTCTCCTGTCAATGGGAAAATAGTCAAACGAAAACTGGGATTTGGTTATTTCTGGGGATACTTCCTATACGCCCCCTCAGCTGTTCCCTGTGCTCTGAATGGGCTCGCTCCCAGCGTGGTCTGCAGGGTCACGTGTCCAGAAGGAAGGAGTGGAAGGGCTGGGGTCCTGGAGACTGTGAAAGCACCCATCCCTGGCTGGACCAGGCCCTGGGTCTGGAGAGGGCACATAGGCTCTGGTCTGGGGCACCCGGGGGCCACGAGTCACAGAGGCACGTCCAAAGTCCAGGCCCCGATATTGACTGGCATGCTCTTCTGGAAACTGGGCCTTGCTCAGCCATTCTCCCCAGCCTCAGCCCCCAGGCCACTTGTCCCCATTTACCCGCTCTGTACTCTCAGGAGTAGAGGTTGACAAGCAGGAGCCATGAGGAACAAAACACATGTCTGGTCCAAGCCCGGTGCTCCCTCAGAGACCTCGTCCCGCAGGCTTGCGTCATCTGCTTCTCTTTCTCCATATGTTCCTTACAACAGTCCCTCTCCCTGGGGCAGCTGCTCGGCCTTCTGCTACCCCCGGCGGGGAAGAGCTACCTCAACTACAAAGTGGAGCACGACAGGCCATGGCAAGCCTTTGGTGAGTGCCAGAGTGGGCACGTGTTGCAGAAGGCGTGGGCGGGATTCTGGGAGAGAGAGGGAAGGGCCCAGAAGGTCTGTACAGCTAAGGTGGGGGTGTGGCCAGGGTTAGACACCAGGTGGTGCACCAAAGTGGGGGCGGGGGGGCGGGGAATGGAGCAATGAGGTCAAAGTCCGCGGAGGGACCAGGAGCTGCAGGCAGAAGCTGGTAAGGCAGACAAAGTCTTGGGGAGTGGGGGGTACTTACGGCTGATGGGGACCTTCTCTGGAGGTGGTGCTTGCTTCTGCTAGGATAGCTCGTTCTCGTGTAGCTGCAGCTGGGACGGTGGGGAGTGGGCAAGAGGTGAGCACCGCAGGGCTGACCGGAGTCTTAGCCCCAGGCCCCAACAGGTTGAGGGGCCAAGCGATGTGGCCCCTGGACCCTATATACGGCCACCGGGTGTCCCCACTCGTCCCAGCCCGGCCGCACTGCCGAGAAGGTAAACTGAGTCCGCTCCAGCGATCCCTCCCCTCTACACTGTACTGTCCAGGGCTGCTTTCCCTCATCCTGGGGGCTGTCCCTCCCCTCCTCACCCACCCCACCCTCCATGGACCGGGAGGTGTTCTCCCTTTTCCAGTAGGTCTTATCCAAACTGCACTTGGTCCCCACTGTCTCAAAGTCTCAGGTGGCACGGGAGTCCTCCCCACGGTAGCCTTCCTCACCCACTGGGGACCTCCCCTGCACAGGCTTTGGAGTCAGATAGACCTTCGCTTCAGTCCTTGCTCTTTCTACTCAGCTAAGACCTCAGGCAACCATGAGCTTCCTCAGTTTACTCATCTGACAACTGGCATAACAACAAGCTCCCTCGCAGGGTTGTTCGGAAAGTCAGGTCCCTAAAAGCTCTTTATAAACTGTTATAACTAGTTGTATATATAGTTTATAGTTACCACATGTATGTAAACTATAGTTATCCACACATATGTAACTATTTATAATTACATAACCATGCATAACGAGTCGTAACTCAGCTATACCCGAGAGCTTAGTCATCCTTCTGCAAGAAACAATCTGGGTCACGGTTGGACTCCTCACGTTGTCAGTTTACCTGTAACTTGTCCCTGTAAGTCCCGGTCCTGCCGTGGGAGCCACAGAGTCTGTCTGTCCCTCTGCCGGCACGACAGCCCTCCTCCGAGCTCCCAAGTCATGCTGTGGCTCCCCATTTCATTTGGCCTGCGCTGGAGGTCACTGTCCCACACCTGCCTTGTGCTCTCGTCCCCGGCAGGCCCCAGGTGCGAGAGAATGCAGGTGCCTTGTGAACCTCATGTCACCGTCATGAAGATGGGGTCTCTCCCTTGTGTGTCACCTCACGCAGGTGCCCCACGGACTGGCCGCGGGATGTGCAGAGGGACTGTTGCGATGCTAGCCTAGACTCAGACTTCGTTTCTACGGCAGGTTTCCCCTGGAGACTGTAGCGGGACGAAATCCCTGGGTCTCCCAAGACGCTTAACTATTACCTCTAACCTCTCAGGCACTTAAAGTCCTGTTCCGGGGCCTGCAGCCAATTTCATGTTTCTGCCGAGCTGTGGAAAACCCAGAAGAATCCTTTGGCATCGTACACGCGGCCAGCCCGGGGCTCAGTGCTTCTGGGTCTGGTCTGATGCAGCTCCCTATGTTCGCTGAGCCTTGATCACACCCCTGACCTGTTTCTTTTGCTTTGGAAAGTGGGAATGAGCTGCGGGCTGGGCTCTGTCTTGCCTGACCCCACTTGAGGCGGCCGGGGAAGGAAAGGGTGAGGAGCCCCCCCCCCACCCCCCCCCGGCTCTCAGGAGGTGCCTGGCCTTCCACGCCTGCCTGGAAGGAAAGGAGCCTGGCCTCTGGCCTCCGTCTGTAGTCTCTGTCTCAAAGCTGTTGCCTCTCTCTCTCTCTCTCAGTCTCCACTTGCGGTGAGATGCCTCTTGGTGTGACACCCTCGAACAGCCCCCTCCTTGTATGTACCAGCCTGTCTGCCCTCTGCCCTCACCCCTGCCTGTCTCTCCATGCTAGCCAGTGATAGCAGGGGCTCTGCCGGCCCGGGCCACCCCTGCTCCCTCAGTACCCACCACACTGCCTGCCAGGTAGTGGGCTCATCACAGGGTTGGTGAAGAAATGGATGTTTCCCTGCTTCTCTTTTAGGCTCTGCCTCTTTTGGACCCATATGTCCAAGCTGTTCCAGCCAGGCCTTGCCTGGGCTGAGGTCTGCCAGGAACAGCAACGAGAGTCTTGGGGGCGGTTAGAGGTGGTCCTTGGGGCTGCTGGTTGAACATGCGTGTGCGTGTGCTCGTGTGGGTGTAAAATAGCATTCCCCACCCCAGATGGACACATCGCTTCCCCCTCACCCCTAGGAGGAATACGCGGACATTCACCACCACCCATGCGCTCAAGCCAGGTCAGAGCGGGGAGAAACCTCAAATATCGTATGTTCCACGTGTATCAAAGAGTTTATGGGCGAAATGACACATATCTGGAATTTGCCTTAAAATACTCCAGGAACAAGATGAAGCCAGGTGGGTAGGTTCATGGGTCTTCACTGACCACTTCCTACTTTTGTACATGCCTGAGATTTTCCATAATAAAAAGTTCAAAAAAAAAAAAACCAACTTAGTTAAAAGAAGAAACATCTACTCCAACCCCTTCATTCTCCGAGATGTCGGAAGCCACTGCTCATTTTTCACGTATGACCAACAGCCCTGCAAAATCTCTTGTTGTTACTTTAATGTTTCATGGGAGGGTGGGGTTTGTGTTGCCAACTAGATTCTTGCTTCTTGAGGGCAGGGCTCTGTTCTTTGCTCTTCGGGGTCCTCCCATAGAGCTTAAAACGGGGCTGGGCCACTTGGAAAGTACTCAGTAAACACCTGATGGCAGGATATGCCCAGCCCTCGTCCCTTGGGCCAAGGCCTCCTTCATATCCCCATGTCCTTGGCACGTCACTCCTTCTCCACCTTCACTCCATCCCAGCTCCTCTCTGGCTTTGGCCAAGATGATGGGGGATGCTTTGGGCAAGGGCTCCCCTGTTTCCGTGGAAATCAGAGCCTTCCGTCTTCCCTGGCAGCGTGCTCTCTGGGCTGTCAATATTTAATTTAAGTAGATCTGAATGGAGGGAGGCTCGTGGGCTTGGGCCCTGCATCTCCCAGACTCCCCTAAACCCCAATGTGACTGCACACATATTGCGTTACAATGGAGCCTCTGTATTCTGGACCCTCCCTTTAGAACATTTCTGCCCTGTGCCCTTCAATTCACCTTCGGAGGTGTGGGCTCAGGGGGGCTTCAGAGGCAGGGGAGGGGACATGCTGGCTAGTCCCATGGCTCTGCATGGCTCCCCTGGTGGGCAGCCTCTGTGGGAAACACAGGTGCCCCCAAGTGAGGGCGATGGGCCAGGAGGATGTGAGAAGTGCCATCATATGAAGGCTTACCATGCGCCAGGCCCTGGCCCCAGGACTTTGTGAGCCTGCACGTATTTAATTCCCCCAACGACCCCAGGACAGGCGCTGTGATGATCCCCACTTTGCAGATTAGGAGACTGAGGCTCAGCAAGGTGAAGTGACAAATCCCCAAATCACACAGGGGAGAGGCAGCCGAGCTGGAATTCGTGCCCATGCTCTTGAGCACTGCCTTGCAGTGAGGGAAGGATGCTGGACCCAGAACACATGGCCCAGGCCACCGGGCTCTGACAAGGCTGCCCTGCCCCCCTTGTCCCCCGCCTCCCCGCCCTGCACCTGCCTGCCCTACCCTCTACTGTGGCGCCTTGAGGGCCCCTGCACCCGGCTGATGGGCCAGGCGAGCCTGCTGCAGGGTGAGGGTGTATCAAATAAAGGGCAGAGGGCTTCTCGGCTACAAAGCAGAACCGGGTGGCATAAGGCAAGGGCGGTCCGAGTGACACGCAGGGCTTATTTATGTGCTTTATCTTCATCAAAGGGCCTCTTTAAAAATGACTCAATCGACTATTAATCTTGATGAAACATCAACCCCAAGGGGGGGGGAGCGTTAGAAAATCTGCGAGAGGAAAATGTGTGCATCTCAGCCTCGGCCCCCTGGAGAAGGGACGCGTGGGGACGCTGTGGGGAGGAAATCTTCCAGGGCCTGACAAAGAGCCACGGCTACAACCTGGGCATGCACCCAGAGCCAGGCTGGTCCCCTGGTCCCCTACCCCTGCCCTGACTGGCTTCCCAGGCCGCCCTCCCTGTCTCCTGGCTGGTGGGGTCCCCACTGACTGAGCCCTGTCACAGCCAGACTGACACACACCCTCTGTGTGGTAATGAGCCTCCTGTGTGGATGGTGTGGAAATTAATCTTAGAAATACTACCAAGTGCAAAAGGAAAGTCCTCGAGGGGCATAAATCTACTCCCTTTAAAAAGCTTGGCTCAGCAGAGGCCTTCAGGTTTAGGGAGAAAGCAAACTTGACTCGAGAGCGAGATTCGAGCTGGGAGGGGAGGGAGGCCGAGGGTTCAGTCTGCTGTTGTGCTCAGCTCCGGGTGTGCTGGCTCGGATTCCCCCTGCTGCTGCAGACAAAAATGCAGCAACTGGCTTGTGGGGGGAAAGTAATTACAGAATGTGTTTATGTTTTCATAAACTCAGAGGTCTGGGACCAGAGTGTTCTGGAAAGGCTGCTGGGTGACTTCCCGGTGGCAGGAGAAGGATGAGGAGGCAGGAAGGGAAGAGAGGAAGGTGGGTAAGCAAGCACCGTGGAGTCCCCGTTAGGCCTCATCTGAAATCCCCCCTCTGGCCTTCCTCCCGGGCCCTTCTCCCGTGCAAGCCCAGGCCCCCCATTGGGCATTCTCTTTGGGGGGCCCATCTGCTCCAACTGGGGTGCTCGCCTGCTTCCTGTGGGGAGCAGCTGTCTCCCCGGGAACAGGGTTCCCCAAGGGAGCACAGAGATCCCCGCTCCAGTGGACAAGCTGCCTGCCATTTCCACTTGGGGATTTTTTTTCTGACACAGACGCTCGGCTCTGCGGATGCAGCTGCTCATGGGACTCCCAGCCTGGCTCTCCCGTTTTCCTGAGCCTTTCATGGACACCTTAAATAGCGTTCCCCTCCTCTTTTTCCTTTCCCAAGTGTGGAAGAGTGAGCAAACTATGGGCCCGGGGCTCAGAACTGTCTGGATTCAACTTTTGTATCCTCCACTCGGGGACCACTTGACTTGGACAGTTTCCGACCCTCATTTTCTTATCTGTAAAATGAGAATGTTCCTATCTGCTCATCTCACCCGATCATCGTAAGGGAAAATGAGAGAAGGGACATCTGCTTCCAGGAACAGAACGCTAACAATTTGAATAAACCTCTCTGCTGAGGACCAATACAAAAGCTGGATGAAATACCGCAAACATCTTAGATCATCAATGAGGAAGCACTGGGCCATAACCTCTAAGGTGAGAGCTCAGAGCGGTGAGCCCAGTACTTGATGCCACCCTTGTCTTTGAAAAATAAATTAATCCAGAAGTCACAAGTGTGAAAAAGAAGTGACAAAAATGAGGTGCGGATTTCGCAGTATCCCCTCTCCCCTCCAAGGTGGGAAGCCTGAGTAAATACTCTCCACCTCTCTCAAAGTCGGGGTCCTGCAGAGCTTCACCCGTGGGATAAAGATGAACTGAAAGTAATATTCCTTCCTATGAACATGTGGCCTTGAATTTGGGTCCAGGAATCCAGACTAAGGGGGTCCTGGATGGGCAGCATTCCCAAGTGTCTGGCAGAAGCAAACTAGAATCTTCTCTGCAGGAAGACTGCTCTCATCCTAAGCTATGGATTATTGCTTCAAACGATATTTCCATACATTGTCCAGCACAGAGTCAAAGAACACAGGGAAAGATGACACCATGAGTGAGAACCAGAAGAAATAACAGATAACAAAGAGAGGCACGTACCCTTGAAATATTGGGATTATCACCCACAGACAGCTATGTTTACAATTCAAAGAAATAAAAGGCAAGCTTGAGAATTTTGCCAGGGCGTGGAAACTAAAAAGCAGATCTAGCACTTTTGAAGAAATCTAAATAGAAACTTTAGAACTAAAAAACCACAACAATCAAAACTAAGGACTTGATGGGTGGAATTGAGTGTAGATTAAGCACAGCTGAAGAGAAAATCATTGCGCTGCAAGTTGGAAGGAACTATCCAGAACGGAGCGCACAGGAACAGATGAGAAAGTATTTGTGCCTTGTTCCAAGCCTGACATATAGATGAAGGAACTCGATAAGTGTTCATTTCTTTCCTTTTCCTCTTTTGAGTACTAAAAAATATTTCTTATTTCAGGAAGCCTTTTGTGATTCATCTGGCCTGACATCCATCACTCCATTATGCTGAATTTTCTCAGCACCTTTGTACTTGCTTATTCATATTGACAGGAACTCATTTATTTCTTGAGATCAATGAATGCAAAATTAGAGTCACACCCAAAACTCTGTCCCTTGGTTAAAACTTTCCTAATATGCAAACCCATTCTTCCTCTTTGCCCTGATGATGTATCAGTGCAAGGACTTCCTTATTGCGGCTCGTGTTCCAGGGAAGAGGAGTCTGTTGCATTCCAGAATAGGGTCTGCTTCCTGAACCCATTCTCCCATCGGTGATGGGTTGAGGCAACAGCCAACCAAGAGCTGCTACAAATGCTTCCGGGTTCAGGGTCACCTGGGAACATGCACAGGCTCTCCTAAGCTTTCCTCTTCCAGCACATCTTCTGGTCTAAGGCAATTCTGGAGATTCTGATGAGTCAAGCTGGTGAGTGGGAGGGGCTACTGATCATCATTAATGAGACCAAGGAAATCACCAGCCTCAATGAGGACACTGTCAACTCTGCAAGCAGTACGTCTGTTCCGCAGCCCCCAGCTGTCCAGGGCCTTTGAAATTCATAAGCAGGCCTTGCCAGAGATGCACATTGCCTTAGTGTCCACCCTTCATTTCCAAGCGCTGGAAGAAGAGGGATCGGGATGCCCTGAACAATCCCATCCCCACCCCCGATCTGGGTCCT
>NC_138372.1:86079155-86127901 GCF_054177405.1 Leptonychotes weddellii
AAGAGGGCAGAGGGAGAAGCAGACCCCCTGCCGAGCAGGGAGCCAAATGCGGGACTCGATCCCGGGACTCCAGGATCATGACCTGAGCCGAAGGCAGTCGCTTAACCAACTGAGCCACCCAGGCGCCCCATTGTGTTTTGATTAGTAAGAGCCCGAGGGAACTACAGAATCCGAAGCCCTGGCGTCACCTGTTCTGTTTCAATAGCTGAAAATTATTTTTCCGCACTTAGAAAAAATTGCATCACATTTCCTCTGTGGTGTGTGTGTGCGTGTGTGTGTGTGTGTGCGCACACACCCACATGTATTTGATCAAGGGTTCACCAAGAATAAGGGCAGGCGGTTCAGTTTAAACAATGCTGGTTGAGGGGCGCCTGGGTGGCTCAGCTGTTAAGCGTCTGCCTTCAGCTCAGATCATGATCCCAGAGTCCTGGGATCGAGTCCCGCATCGGGCTCCCTGCTCTGCGGGAGGCCTGCTTCTCCCTCTCCCACTCCCCCTGCTTGTGTTCCCTCTCTCACTGTGTCTCTCTCTGTCAATTAAATAAATAAAATCTTTGAAAAAAATAAAAAACAATACTGGTTGATGACCTTTGCATGCCTGGCACTCCGGAGAGCTGGGGACTCCAAGTGATCAAAAGGGGTCCCCACCCTGCTCCCCGGATATCCAAGGGCTCAAGAGAGACACAGGCCCTCCTGAGGGCACCTTGCTGTGCCCGGCCTGCTCTGGGGCTCTCTTCATTCACCGACTGATATCTGATCTGGCCAAAATGGTTTTTTATAGCCCCTCCTGGGCTCCCAAGGCAACACCGGAAATTTCAAGTAAAAAGCAGCTTCCTGGTCCAGCACTGCCAGTGTGGACAGGAAATTACTGAGACCAAGGATGGATGAGCTTCTTGGGCTCTTGCCTGCCCCTTCTGCCCCTGATCGGGGAGCAGACATCCAAGGGGTCAGTATGGGAGGGGCCTTCGGAATCGACGTGAGGCTCTATCCTGAATAGACTAGGGGATGCTATGTCTCTTGCTAAACCCTACTCCCCACCAGCTTTTCTTTCCTTCTGATTTGGGGCTGGGTTAGGTCCTAGACCCAGTGACTATTTAATCTCTATCTTATAGAATGGGCTTTAACCTTGCTGGAGAAGGGTAGGGTCTTCAGGCTGAGACCAAATACCTTGAGAGGAGTGGCTCCCGGTTGCCTTGGGACCCATGGGGGCAGAGGAAGGAGCCACGCTCTGGGCTCCATTCACCTACTTTGTCCCAAGGCTACAGCCAACGGTCCGTGCTGGGCACAGGCTGACGGGCCCTGAACTTCTCCCCAAGCGTCCATCTTGGCTGGAGAGACGGCAGGTGTCTGAGAACCATCCACTTCTCTTCTCAGTGATGATCCACCGCCAATTAGCTGAGCCCAGGAAGGTGGAAAACGCCTCTCTCTGGCCCCAGAGCTAACAGCAAATGCAGTGTTTCTTGTCGACATCTCTGCAAAGGGGGAGGACAGGGTAACCTCCCAGGATCTCGGGAACTGGTCTGCGGCTGTCAGCCCAAGGCTTTCATAACAGAAATGGCAAAGGAACACTCCACTGAGTGGCTGAACATGAGATAAAACTCAGCTATAGCTTTTCCAGACTGTGTCTGGAGCTCTGCGTGTGTGTGTGTGTGTGTGTGCAGAAAGAAGGGACTCTCTCTGGTGTCTAACAGATTGGGGTCTTTGCTGTGAAGGGTGGTGGCAGCAGTGAAAGGAGGCAGGCTAATAACTGGGGGCTAACATAATTGGTGTCACACGTACACTCCTTCCAGTCCCTGCTTGTCGCTCCCTCCAGCTGCCTGGGTCTCTGGCGGGGTGACTCACGCAGCCGGCTGGGCGGGGACACCTTCCCCACACCACAATCAATAGTCAATTTAAGCAGATCTTCTCTGTGTAAGACTGTTGAGTGAGGGAGCAGGTGGTGCCATTCGAGAGGGGGGCCTGGTTCTGCGGCTCTCCTGCAATGGGAATTTCCGCTCTACTTCCCCCATCGGCTCCGTCAGTGTGGTGATCCTTGTGTCCCTTGCACACCAGAGGAAAAGGGGACTCATGCTCACCGAGTGGGGCCACAATGCACCAGATCGAGGCCAGGCGTTTATCAGATACATTGTTCCACTGGCCGTGGCATGATCAAAAAGGGACGAAAGATGCCAAGGAATCTGGACAAAGCCAGGAAACACTATATAAATACAGGAGCCGATATATTTTCTGTTCACTGCTCAAACCCAGGCAGCCCCGACGGTGCCTGGCATGGAGCAGGTGCTCAAGCAATACGCTGAATGCATGAACCCTGGGTTACCTGGGCGGTTTCACCGTCACGCTACCTGGGTATGGGGCTCGGCGAAGGGCGGAGAGGGAAGTGAGGGCGAGCCGGCCCACGGGGCTTGAGCCTGTGTTTCTGGGTCCTGGGTGAATGCTGCCTCGGGATTCCCGGGCCGCTGCGCACTCTGGACCGTCCTGCTCGGGATGGACAGTCTGCACCTCAGCCCTCTCCGTCTGTGCCCAGCAGTCCCGGCTGCAGAGGACTAGGGCTTGATTGTTTTTAGAAATCAATCAGCTCCATTAAGGTATGACTAAAGTTCTATTTTAAACTTCCCTTGGAGAGATACTACTCACCGGGAATAGGTGAGTAACACTGGCCTTCTCTGAGAGGTTGGGGCCTAGAGAATTGAGACTTAGGCATCTCTTGCCCTCCCCCACCCGGCTGCCTGGCCCCTGGGCCTCGCACAGAGTGATTCCAACACAGGGGGAAGCAGCGCGGGGCGAAGTGGGGCTTAAGAACACGCAGGATGGACTCTATTCTGCCACTTGCAGCATCACCTGGGGCCAGTCTCTCTGACTTTCTCTTCTGAAAAAAACTGACGTTAATTCCTGGGTGGGGTGATGCTCCTCTGGGGCTGGTGCCTGGTAAATTTTGGGTGAGCAGCGGCTGTGCTGGGCTGGGGGCAGGGACTGTCCAGTTGACCTTCGCCAACAGCAGGGATGAGGAAGGAAGGGGAGGGCAGGACCATCTCCCTGGCTCCACTGGGCACACTGGAGGAGCCGGCTTCCACACCCCTAGGGTCAGCTACTCAGTTGGTTTTGCCCCTACGCCAAGTGGCCCAGGGTACCACCCTTGCACCAGAAAGGACATCGGGGTCCCTGGGCACCGACCACCATCCAAGATGGAGCAGGCAGAGGGCTTTGGTGCTGAGGGTCGGTGTTAAGGCACAATCAGACTGCAGTGTGGCTTTCCTCCAGGGCCAGCCAGGGCAGGATCCCCCCAACAAGTAGGCAATCCATAAAAATAAGCACACAGCGCATTTATTGAGTGCTTACTGTATGCCCTGTACTATGCTAGCGCTTTCTTCACTTGGACTTTTCACATTTTAATCTGTACAAGGGCTCAACCAAGAAGGTTCTCTTAATCATCCCCATTTCACAGAGGGTGAAACTAGGGCTCGTTTGTGTAAGGGCTTCACTGAGGTCACCAGCTTGTGAGCAGTAGGACCTGGCCTCAAACCCAGTCCTGCTTCACCCAGTATCTGCACCAAAGCCCTGCCACACTGGCTGCTGGGCACAGGCTAGCCCATGGGCTACGTGCCCATCTCTTGGCTTTCTCTTGTTCGGCCGCTGGGGGCATATGGAAAGGTCTTCTCCCAGCATCCTGGGAGAAGCTCAGCCCCACCGGGACATGGCCCGCCGCCTAGAACTGTGGTGCCAGGGGCAGCTGGCCCAGGCTCCTCGGTGACGGAACCCCAGGCTCTGGGAAGCCAGCTGGAGAAGAGCAGGGGGAGCTCCGCTGAAGGCCCACTGGGTGGGCAGGGGGAGGAGTTCATGCAGGGGCCACCAGGGGGCCCCCAGATCACCATCTAAACCCTAGCGAGGATTAGAAGCCTGCAGTTCCGGTGCCAGCCCTATCAGACCACAGTCCCGCAAAGAAATGCACAATCCAATTTAATTTCCCTTTAGGAAATTACGTATTTTTAAAAAATACATGAAGGGTCGGAAGGGAGCCATGGCAACGAGGAGGCTGAGCATCGGAGCCATGGCCGAGCCTTTGCTCCCTGGGCCGGGGCATCTGGTCATCCAGGTCAGACCTCCTGACCGCCTTCACATCACAGCACATGTGCAAAATGTCACCTGTGTCCGGGACACCAGGGTCAGCCAGGGCAGAGCCATCTGTAGCCAGGGGCTAGCAGCCCAAGGCTTTAGTTGTCTTAGACTTTCTTGGCCGCGGAGGCCCCTGCCCTTCACCCCTGCGCCAGGGGCTGGCTCTCTATCTGGGTCAAAGCTACTGGATGGGTTCAGGTGACACTGACCGGGACGTGTTAGGAGCCAGGCAGGCTTCATCTACAAGAATCCTGTGGCAGCTGGGACTCCTCTTGCATTTTATAGGAGGCTCTGAGGCATTCGGTGACTTGCTCAAGCTAACAACAACAGTACTCAGTGAGTGCTTATCCTTTGTCGGGCACTGTGCTGAATGCTTCACACACACCATCTGCCTCTGTTGTGTGGCCCCCCCTTCCCCCCCCCTCCCCACGCCGGTCTGAGCTTTCACAGATTGGCTGCGATGTGCTGGGCCCCAGGGTGGGTCTCCAGTACAGAGACAAACAAAGGAGATGGGCCTGCCCTCGGGGAGCCCAGCATTGGAGACAGATTTATAGGCATTCATTCACCTGTGCCAGGGGCCAGGCGCTGTCCGGATGCTGGGCACAGAAAGATCGAGCAGCTCCTAGGAAGGTGCAGACCGGTGGAGGAGCCCAACACGTCAACTGACCGACTACAGCGCAGCCCAGGAGGCTCCGCAGCAGAAGCAGCCATGAACTCAAGTGGGACTGGGACGAGGTACCCCCACGTTTCCCGGGGGTGCCTGAGGAAGCACTGCGGATCTCACACCGCGATAAGCGAACACATTCACTGGGGGCATATCCCTGTGGATGAGACATGGGTGTGTCTGGGGAACCGGAACTGTGTCTGGCTTGACTCAGCAGGAGTTCTCCGCACAGCAGGTGCTACGTGATGAGGAAATGAGGTGCCTCTGTCATCTTCTTTTCTCTCAGATTAATCTGGCTTGAACAAGTGCTTAAAGCAGAGGACCGATTACCAGAGAAACCCCAACAGCTGCTTCAGGGGCCTGGAGGTGATAGCCAGGGAACCGACATGAACACACAGCCCTTCTCTTCCTTGGGGGTCCTGCTGGTGAGGGGACACGGGCCCAGGGGCCAAGATGACAGCCGACCCCCCCCTCAGGCTTATCCGTCTCCCCAACCCGCAGTTTTGCTGTTGGAGGCACCTGCTTACTTATCTTCTCTGCCCGAGTCCCTAGGATATGTCTGCTCAGCTATATTAGGGAGGCCCAGTGCCCTAATATTTTTATCAAATAGTAGAATACTTGGCTATATTTGTACCCTGGCTCATGTGGTGCCTTTATACCAAAGAACACAAAGCAGTAGGCAGACTTTTGGTCAGGTTAGCTTCCTCCTGCCTCGGAGAGGAACAATCAATTCTCTCTCTTTGGCAGAAGGGACAGCTGAGGCCCAGGGATGTGTTGGAACCCTTAGGGCCTTGGTGGAGAACTTGGACTACTAGAATCTAAGGGGGTGGGGTGTCCATACTACATTCAGGGAAACTGAGAACCGCCCTCCAGGGCCATCTCTAGCTCTCTGGGGGCCCGGCTGACTTTTCCACCGGCCACTTTGCCCCCTGATGGTTGTCATTCATTTCCTTCCTCTTCTCCTTTTTGGTCAGTCATTTTCCTTCATGATACTTGCAAGGGTCTTAGTTCAAGACAGAAGGTGGGGAGCAATTTCTGGGCTTTCCTGGATGTTCCCATGCAGAAAAAAAAACATCATCCCTGGGATGACGCCCAGCCCCCACCTCTACTGACAGCACCCAGGACCCTCAGGAGGAAGCGAGGGGACGAGAAGACGGGGGAGGCAGGGGTTACCGTGGGAATAGTGACAGCTACCCTTCCCGAGCACTGACATGATGATAGACAGTGAGAGTTTTCCATGAATTCTCTCCCTTAATCCTCACAACTGTCTATGAGGTAGGTGTTCTCAGTATTCCCATTTTATAAATGAAGAAGCTGAGGCAGTGGGGGACCGTTGAGGCTCTGGCTCAGAAAGGTGGGCTAGGACGTGAACCCCGGCAGCCTAGCCCCAGAGCCTGCATGCAAGCAACCATGCTGCCTCCCCGGGAAGGGCATGAGCCCCAACACCCCAGCCTCTCTCCCTGAGGATGCCTGGCGGCAGCTCCCCACACACCCTCCCACTGGCACTCAGCCTCCTCCTCCTTTCTCAGGCATATGAGTTTTATTCATGATAGGAGCTAAACATGTCAGGTTGGAAAGGGTCACCCCCAGACCTGGCATGCCCTTAAGGTCCTGAGGAAGATAAGATGGTTGGAGTGGAATTAACTCAGACCTCTTGTTTCTTCCAGGGAAGCCCAAATGCATCATACAGAGGTCCACTCATTCCACAGACATTTGCAGAACCTGAAGAATGGGTCGGGCTCTTTGCTAGTGACTGGAGGGCAGAAAAGCGGTTGGTATGTTTCCCGGGAGGCCATGATCTAACGGGTCTCCATCCGCGTCCAAACATGGCCACCGGGATGCCCCGAACTGGGGTAAGACAAAGAGAACTCTTAGGGACGGGGCTTCTGTGACATCTTTGTTGGTTCATGTAATATTCTCCACAATTCTGTGTCACAGATATTATCCCCATTTTATAGGTGATGAAACAAGGACTAAAAACGAAAGGGCATGTAACTGGCCCAAGTCATACAACTACTAACTGGGTAACACAGAATCTGAGCCTGAAAGCTTCCAAAGCTCACTTTCTTCCTTCTTCACCTCCTGTCTCCCACAAGAAAGTGAAAATAACCTCACATCACCACTACACACACCCACACCTACAAATGTACGAATGGGAGCATCTGATATCTGAGACTCTTGTGCAGGCTGCAAAGTCTCTCTCTCTCTCACACACAGTACATTCCCATACCCATAAGCACACATCTATGCACAAATCAATGTTTTTTTCTAACTTCCGAATGTTGTGAACACTGCCACTAGTCAATAAGCACGTGGAAAAATACCCAAACTCATTATAAATAAAAAAATGTGAATTAAGGCAGCAAGGAAGTATTGTCATTTTTACCCGATCAAATTAGCAAAAATTGGGGGAAAAAATGGGAAAGCAGTCCAGAAGAGGATGCATTGCAACGGGGACCCTCATATATTGCCGGCTGGTACAACTCTTTGGGAAAGTGACGTGGCAAAATCCATCAAGAGGTTTAAGAGTGTCCGAGACCATCGGCTCAGTCATTTGGCCTGAGGGCCATTCTGAAGTACACGCATAAAAATATTCCACACAATTCTGTTTATTATAGCACACACTTGATACTGACCCCAATGACCTGCACTAGGGCATCAGCCAATTAGATTAGACAAAGGGAACGACTGAGGGCAAATATAACAATATAACAGTGGTTGGGTCTGAGTGATCAGAAATCCTGGTTAATTTCTTCCTTCTCCCCTCTGCATTTTCTTTAGTCTGGTTTTCTGTATTTTTCAATGAAAAAAGGGCATGCTTCACATTTCCAATGGAAGTAGACTTGATGAAAAAAAGTAGGGCGCCGATCACAACACTAGAAGAGTGATAGAAAGCAGAGTGTGTGGACACAAGGTTTTGTGTTGTCATCAAGCGACACCTACAACAGAAATGATCTATCACGTCAGCGACGAGCAAAAGAGCCACTGGGCACGTGTGGTCGGACATAAATAGTAAAAAGCGCTCATAAAGAGCTGTAATTAGGTTGGCTCTTACACCACAATCCAGTTTTTAGTTTTTCTCTTTGTAGTTCTTTAGCATCTGTTAACTGCACAGGGGCTGACAGTTTAGCCTAATACCAGGTGTGAGCTGTTCCTATAGGCGTGTGCATGTGTGTGTGTGTGCACCTGCGCGTGCACACACACACACACATTATTATCAGCGATTGTCTTGCCAGCTGGTGTCCAGGGCTGGGCTTCATGAGCCTTTCTCCCGGGCTGGTGGGTTCCAGGCAGTGGAAGCAGTTGGAGGGGGGGAGATTTGGTGGAAGGTGGCCTCTGGGTAGAGGCGGGAGAGGACCAGGGCTGGGAGGACTGAGGGGGACCTGTCCGTGCCCAGACCTGAGGCCTTGTCTCTTCGTCCTCAGCAGGAGAACACATTCCCACTGGTTTTGGTCAAACGTGGCCTGAGGTGCAACGTGACTAATGTCAGATGGGAGGCTGAAAGCAGATGGGAGCCAGGCAGGGAGAGCTGCAGAATCTGCTGTGGCAGAAGGGTTCAGAGAAGGCCAGGGAAAAGCAACCTGACATTTTACCAGGGAGGGATTTTACCTTTTCAAGAGCCTCCTCTGCTTTTCTCCTATTGATCTATCAATTTTTTTAAAAAGATTTTATTTATTTATTTGTTTGTTTGTTTATTTATTTATTTATATATGAGAGAGAACAAGCAGAGGGGAGAGGCAGAGCGAGAGGGAGAAGCAGGCTGAGCAGGGAGCCCAACACAGGGCTCAATCCCAGGACCCTGAGATCACGACCCGAGCTGAAGGCAGATGCTTAACCAACTGAGCTACCCAGGCACCCCTCCTATTGATCTATCAATTATGCAATCACCAGGGCTTCTCCTATCCCTCAGAGACTGGGCTGAGACCCCAGGGGGACAGGTGTAAGCGAGGGACCACAATGTCCTCCGAGCTTCCTGGGTGCAGGTGAGAATGTATATTGTCCCCCCGCATTTGCCTTCTTGCTCCACACCCTGCCCGGGCTGGCTGTTCCAAGGACCCTCCTTACCTTCTCTTCCAGGTGAGCGGGGCGAGTCTGGGCTTTGCTGTCTGCAGAGCCTTCCCAGGCTCACACGGGGCAGAGCGCAAGGCTCAGGCCCTGTCCCATTGTGAGGAGATCCTGAGGAGGCCCCCGGGGACACAAGGCCCACCCCACCGTCCTGCCTTGTGTTTTCTCTCATCTCTGAAAGGCTCAACTCAAGAGGAGAAGCGGCTTCCAGCTCGCATTTGAACCCAGACAGGCTTTCCTTGCTGCTAGGAGGGCTCACACACGTGTGCACACCCAGCCTCTCACCTGCAGGTGCTCACACGTGTGCACCTACAAGTAGACACGTGCCCCTCTCCACCTGGGTCCGCTTTGATGCTGCCTAGCTGTTAGCGTGAACCGTGTACAGCGGGCCCTCTCACCTCTGAGGAAGCAGGAGGGAGAGAGGTACAGCATGGCTGGAATTCAGATCAGAGATACGAAACAAAAAAATCCCCAAGCTCAACCCGGGGAAAAAAGGCTCATTAATGTCTCTGTTCTCCTCTTCATTAAGCCAGAGATCACTCATAAATATTAACAGAATTCTAAAGTAAGGTCAGGTGACAGTTCAGTTAATGCACAACAATTAAGACTGCTCCCAGCCCTTGGGCAGCCGTATGGCTCTCCTCCCAGCGGGGCAGAACAGGGGAGCAGGGGTGCGGCAAAACTCGGAGAGAGACTCACCTGTCCACACCACCAGGTGCCCTCGAGAAAGCAGCTCATAGGACCTCCTGCTGTCTTGTGACACTGAGAATTCGGTCCTCATGGGAGGGGCTTGAAGCTCCCCCAGTGCCCATCACTGGCCACCCCAGCTTTTTTTTTTTTTTTTGCTTTATTGCAGTATATTAACAAATAAAATTGTTAATGTATTTAAAGTGTATATTTTGATGATTTGATATATGTGTACACTGTGAAAGGTTTCCCCATCTAGTTACTTGACAGATCCATCATCTCATTCATTCATTCATTCTTTTTTTTTTTTTTAAAGATTTTATTTATTTATTCATGAGAGACAGAGAGAGAGACAGAGGCAGAGGGAGGAGCAGGCTCCCCGCGGAGCAGGGAGCCCGATGCGGGACTCGATCCCAGGACCTTGGGATCATGACCTGAGTCGAAGGCAGACGCTTAACCAACTGAGCCACCCAGGCGTCCCTCATTCATTCATTCTTGCATTCATTTGTGAGAACACCTAAGTTCTACTCTCTTAGTAAATTTCAATCGTACACGAAGGCAGCCTTATTAACTACTGATGGTCCCCGATTTAGGATGATTTGGCTTAATGATTTTTTGACTTTATGATGGTGGGAAAGCAATAAGCATTCAGTAGAAACTGTACTTCCTGTTTTGAATTTGGATCTTTTCCCCGCCTAGTGATGTGGGATACGATCCCCCCGTGATACCGGGCGTCGGCAGCTCGTAGGCAGCCTCGCGACCACCAGAGTGAACAACCGATACACTGACGACCATTCTGTACCCACAGGGCCGTTGTGTTTCTCACTTTCAGTACCACAGCCAACAAAGTGCATGAGATATGAGCCCCTTTACTGTACAGTAGGCTGTGTTACATGATCTTGTCCAAGTGTAGGCTCCTGTGTTTTTGACTTAATGTTATTTTCAACTCAGCGATGGGTTTATTGGGATGTAACCCCATCAGAAGTTGAAGAAGATCGGTAAGGTCACCATGCGTTACATTAGACCCTCAGACCTTACTCACCTTATAACTGAAAGTGTTTGTGCCCTTTTACCAACCTCTCCCTATTACCTTCACCCAGCCCAGCCCCTGGCAACCACTTTTCCACTCTCTGTTTCTGTAAGTTTGACTTTTTTTAAAAAAAAATAGATTCTATGTGTAAGTGATATCATGCAGTATTTGCCTTTCTCTGTCTGCCTTATTTCACTTGAGGTCATCATAACCAGAAAGGGTCCATGATTGTCCAACATGGCCACACCAAGCCATGCCTGGGGCCGGGGCACTTTGCACAACCCACCATCAGCTGTTAGCCAGGACCAGGGAAGCTCTCGCCTCCCACGGGGATCTCCTCTGGTTCCTCCCTTCTCCAGAGCTCTCTGATCCTGCACACTGCAGCCAGATTAATTTTCTTAAATGCTGGTTTAATCGCATCACTCCTTCCAAAAAACATTCATTGGCTCCCCATTGACTATGAATTAAGTGCAAACTCCTTGTGTTCTGTGGGCCAAATGCTCCTTTACAACCTTAATTACCATTACTCTTTATTCATTTCCCAATGTTCCAGCCAAATGGAACTTGGAGCTCTTCTCCAAAACACTTTATACTTTCCTGCCTCCAAGGCTTGTTTATGTAGCTCGCACTTTCTGGAATTCCCTCCCCTGCAGGTTCTCCCTGTCAAAACCCTATCCATTTTTCCCAGGCCTGTTTCAAATGTCATCTCTTCCATTAAACTCACCCTGTTTCCCACAATCTGACGTCATCTCCTCCACGGTGTTTTGCTGGAACCTCTTGTATGCCACAGTTACAAACATCTATGCAATTCAACTAATAACAGCAGAATGATAACAATAGTTGTAGAAATAGTAGTTACTACTTCTGAGTGCCTACTATATGTCAGTTGCCTTGCATATATCATACCCTGCAAGCTAGATACTGTTATCCCATTTTATGGTTGAGTATGCCCTGTGCTGAGAGGCTAAGACCAACTTTAACTGGCTCTAAAATTTTTGCTCTTTCTCCTTTGCTACATTGTCTCATTCTTACATTTCAAAGCTCCTTGGGTTGAATTGTGTCCCCCCAAAAGATATATAAAAGTCCTAACACCCCCGAACCTGTCAATGTGACTTTATTTGGAATAGGGTCTTTGTGGATGTAATTAAGATGATGACATACTGCATTAGGGTGGCTCCTCATCCAGGGACTGGTGTCCTTATAAGAAGGGGGATTTTTTTTTAAAGTAGGTTCCACACTCACCATGGAGCCCAACTTGGGGCTTGGACTCAACGACCATGAGTTGGAGACCTGAGCTGAGATCAAGAGTCGGATGCTTAACTGACTAAGCCATCCTGGCATCCCAAGGGGGAAATCTGGACACAGACACACCGAGGAGAGGTGGCAGAGATCGGAGTAACGCGTCTACAGGTCAAGGACGGATGGCAACCATCAGAAGCTGGGAGAGAGCCAGGGGAAGGGTTCTCCCTGAGAGCCTCTGAAAAGGAATCCATCTTGCAACACCTTGATTACTAACTGCGAGCCTCCAGCACTGTGAGAGAATGAATTCCTGTGGTTCTAAGCCACCCAGCTGCTGGTACTTTATTCCAGCAGGCCTAGGAAAGGAATACAGTCCCCAAGGGCAGCATCCGTTTTTACCCTTCTCAGACTAGAGCACTGTCTTCACGTGGCAGGTACCCAGGAAAGGCCTGTGGGAAGGAATGGAGCTTTCCATTCCCAGCGTGCAGAAGTTCCAGGAGCTGGGAACAGATTTAGCGTTTTATTGATGGGTGTCGGAGGCCCAGAGAGGTCCGTTACCTTACAGCTAGCTGGCGCTGCAGCCGCTCCCGGGCCAGGAGTCCCGGGTCTGGGCAGCCGGGCAACGCGGCGCCTGGTGTAACCTGCCTCCAAGTGTGAGGTCAGCCCAGCCTAGGCCCTTAACAGTGCATGTGGGTTTCTTTGGCGCCTTCCACTATAAGCCATTTAAAACATCCTGGGGCTGTGGCAGTGCCACAAGGGGGCTCAGGAGATTTTACCTGGTCACCTCCCCACTCAAGAAGCCCAGGGTGGCCCGCTCTGGTCCTGGACCTCAGTCAGGGTTGCTCTGGGTTCCGGGTTTTCCAGAAGGCTGCTGGAAGCATGTGGGGCTCAGGACACCTTCTGGAAGCAGCCAATGGTGAGCCTTCCTTCCCCTGCTGATGACTGGAGGTCCAGCCAGCATCCTCCACTGCAGCACCAGCGGCCAGGTGCCCGCTCAGCCTGGGCTCCTGTCCTGTCAGCAGGCAGTGGGGGCGGGCCGGGGGGCCGTCTCCGGGACCTGGAGCATCCTGCAGCCCCCCACTGCTGTTTGGCAGGAGGATGGTGAGTGTGCTGAGCTCTGAGGGCTGGGCCTGTGTGCCGACGCTGTACAAGTCAGCAAGTAGGGCTCATCTCCTGGGCTGCTTACCCTGCCTCCCAGAACTGAGTCGTGGGACTTTTCAGGAATTATAAGCAACACTCTGTCTGAGATTTCCCCCTAATGCCTGCTGGGTCTCTCTTTGCCCTTGACGGTGAGCTATGATGGATTATATATTTTTCAGTTATGTAAGCGATTTTTCCTATTGTGGTAAAATATATATAACATAAAAATCTACCAGTTTAACCATTTCTAGGTGCACAGCTCAATGCAGTAAGTGCATTAACAATGGTGTGCCACCATCATCACCATCCAGCTCCAGGACTGGTTCATCTTCCCACACCGACACTCTACCCTTTAAACAACAGCCCCCATTCCTTGGTCACCTCAGCCTTTAGCAACCACTACTCCCCTTTCTGCCTCTAACGTGACGGCGCTAGGTACCTCACTTAAGCGGGATCATACAGTATTTGTCCTTTGTGCCTGATGAATTTCACTTTGCACGACATAACGATCCATCCATGTCCGGCATGTGCCCGGATTTCCTTCCTATGTACAGCTGAATACTATTCCATTGTGTGTGTATACTATATTTTGTCTCCGCATTCACCTGTTGATGGACATTTGCGTTGCTTCCACCTTTTGGCTGCTGTGACTAGCACTGCTATGAACACAGGTGTACAAACATCTGTCTGAGTCCCTGCTTTCCATTCTTTTGAGCACATACCCAGAAATGGAACTGCTGGATCACACGGGAGTCTCTGTCTCATTTTTGTGGAAGCAATCCTCTTTTCATAATCAGACATAGAGATAGGAGAAGTGAAGAAAGGAAGAGAACCAGCATCACTTGAACACACACTTTGTGCTAAGAATTTCATGTCATCCTATCTAAACCGTACAGCAAGCCTGTGGGGGAGGTACCATTTCCATTGCAGAGCTGGGAAAGCCAAGACAGCCTCTTGTGCAAGGCACATGGTTTGTAGGTTGGAGCGGCAATTTGGACCCAGACAGACGGTGGCAGGGCCCAGCCAGGTGGCCGAGCTACAGATGGAACCACAGAAGTGGGGGGGGTCTCACGGCTGCATGGTCCCTCCCCCGGGGAAATGGTGAACTCCCCTCAAAGATCCCGAAGAGGGTCTTGGGGGGTTGGGCAGGGTGGGGGGAGTGGGGTGGAGAGATGTGCTCCACAAGTTGTGAGGTGTGGGAGTGAACCCCTAATTCTAAGCAGGCAGGGTTGTGTATCCTGCCATCCTAAAGGTCATTTCCTATTTTTTTAAAAAAGATTTTATTTATTTATTTGAGAGAGAGAGAGAAAAACAGAGGGAGGAGAGAGAGAAAGAGCATGAGCAGGGGAGAGGGACCAGGGGGTGGGGGAGGGAGGAGCAGAGGGGGAGGGAGGAGCAGGCTCCCCGCTGAGCAGGGAGCCCCATGCGGGGCTCAATCCCAGGACCCTGGGATCATGACCTGAGTTGAAGGCAGACACTTAACCGACTGAGCCACCCAGGTGCCCCTAAACGTCTTTTCCCATTCAAACTTCCCAGTTTCTCTCAACAGTTTCTCACATGTGACAGTAGCCAGAGCCCCTGCTGTCCCTTCTGTCCTCCCTCTGCTGAACCCACCCTGGCCCCTAATATAACAGAGCCTGACACATTCCATCACAGCCTGCACATCAGGCCCAACGGCTCCAAGGTGCCAAGGGATTGGGCTCATTTAAAGAGAGTGAACTACTCTCTCTCTCTGCTCCTATTTTGAGCTTTGGTTCCCTTTTTAATGGTGCTGGTTTTACGGTCTCCAATCTGAAGAACATTTTCCTTGATGGGAAAAGCACAAGAAAAATAGGAGTTGAATAACACATTTCTTTTTTTTTTTTTTAAATATTCCATCCATTTATTTGACAGAGAGAGAGACAGCGAGAGGGAACACAAGCAGAGGGAGTGGGAGAGGGAGAAGCAGGCCTCCCGCTGAGCAGAGAGCCTGATGCGGGGCCCGATCCCAGGACCCCGGGATCATGACCCGAGCCAAAGACAGACACCCAACGACTGAGCCACCCAGGCGCCCCTGAATAACACATTTCATTGCAGGGTGCATTACGCCCTGCAAAGCACTTTGGGACTACCAGCTCATTTGGTCCTTGTCGTGACCCCGAGAGCTAAGTAGGGCAGTGTTATTACCCGCTCAGCGAGGTTGCATGACCCGCACAGGGTCCCTCAGCTAGTTAGCAGCCCCGGCAAGGCCGGAGACTGTTAGGGAAAATTCTGACTACACAAGCACAAACCATCCCAATCAGGAGGCATCTAAAGACAATAATGTGGCCACGCTGGGGACTCTCTGATAAACTCACGTTTGAAGACCCAAACTAAAAACAAAAGAAAAAGGCTTCTTGAGTTGTAAAGAGGCTAAGCCCAGCACGGGAGAGCAGCGTGGCCTCTAGAGAAGGATGTGGAAGATGCGGGCTTTTTAGGAAAAGTGCAGAGACAAACTAAACACATTTTTAGGTGTGCTGAGAGTATGATCCCAGGCCCTCCCCAGTGCACTAAACAAACAAATAAACAAAGCCTGGAGTGCCTGGATGGCTCAGTCGGTTAGGCGCCTGCCTTCAGGTCAGGTCATTATCCCAGGGTTCTGGGATGGAGCCCCGAGTCGGGCTCCCCGCTCAGCAGGAAGTCTGCTTCTCCCTCTCCCCCTGCTTGTGCTCTCTCACTCACTCTCTGTCAAATAAATAAATAAATAAATAAATAAAATCTTAAAAAACAAACAAACAAACAAAACCCAACAGCAAGCCCATATAAAAAACACTCACAAGCAAAGAACAGAACAGGGTAAGTCCATTGCTTAGAGAGAAGTGGAGAAGCACCCGCATAGAGGAGATAGCTCTTGGAAGGCAGGAGGGCATGGGGGCAGAGCGTCCAGCTGATGGGGGGAGGCCAGGCTTGGACAGCTGGCTTACTCATGTTGAGCCACCCCCTCCCTTGCCCCCCCATGTTCCAGATGCCCAAGATTCTGGACTCAATGTTTACCACACTGCACTCATCCTTCTCCCGCTCCAGAGATTCTGTTACATCCACATACCACCTGCATTACTAAATTCTAACAAGATGCTGTGGCCTCCTCAAGGTACCGAGCCCGAAGCTTGCTCACACTCTGTTGGAAAGGGAGATCGGAACAGCTTACCGAGGAGTTACAGATACTCAAGCGCCAAACTAAGACTTCCTCCTTGGTAGAGTTGGAAAGATTGAATAAACTGAAAAATAAAGAACTTAAAAAAAATTCCGTGTCCGGACACCACCGAAGTTACATCAAGCTTCACTCAGCCTCGTTCTGAGGATCGCCAGTGATCCAGGATGCACAGTTTGGGGAGTGGTGGGCAACGCTGGAGATCACTGAAGTCTCCACACCGAGGCCCGTGGTTTCTCCTCACTCGTGAAGCCCACCAGCCCACCACGCGCAGGTGTTCTGTCAATTCTGCACCTGCTTCCCAGGCAGCACACCTGCCCCGTGAACATGAACATGAACTCCTCCTACTCCTCCACAGCCAGACCCACTTGAAACTTTAAGTTCCCCTGACCTTGGGGCACATGATCGCAGAATTATCTTCAACTATGAGCCTTCGTCCAGGTCTTTTCAGATCTCTGGCACTTTTACGTAAAGTTCATTTTTTCCGTAACAAAAGCAATGAGTGCTCATTGCAGAAAATCTGATCACCAAGTAGAAAGGCATAAAGAACTAACTCTCCACTGCTGCACCATCCGAAGATCCCACTCTTCGTATTCTGTATTCTATCAGGCATTATTATTTTTTTCCAAATCGTAGTTGTTAACAGATTATCCAGGTGATTTTGTCTCCTGCTTCTTCCCAGACTATCATGAACTCATCATAAACATCACGCTGCAGGTTGATTATGTCTCACTTTTGCTGACATTATTAATAACGGTATTTCTGAACTAGCTCAAGTTCCTTAGGATAGATCGAGTAAGTAGCGACTCTCCTGGGTACCATATCCTACTTGCAACTTTTGAACGGGACTCTATGCTGCACCCTTACCAGATTTATTCAGATTCATTAAAAATCAAAATAGAAACTAATTTTGGTAAATTTGTTCATTTACAAGGCAAGAGTAGCTATCTAGTCATTTGAATTTTTGTTTTGATTACTTGTAGGATTGAAAATTTTCCATCTGTTGGAAAACCGGCTTTATTTTTTCTTTAGTGAATTGTTTATCACATCCTTGGCTCACATTGCCATTGTGCCTCAGGGGTTTTATTATTGATTTATACTAGCTCTTTATATGTTAAAGATATTAACCATTTATCTAATATTTGCTGCAAATATGTTTTTCTCAGTTTGACGTTTAAAATCTGGGTTCATCAGACGTTTCCCATGTAGCCACATTGATTTCTTTAGATGTCCCATTTTCTTCCTTGTTGGGATTATATGTGTTTTTTATTCTTATAATTTCATTTTTAGAGTCACTCACACCTTGTGAGCTATGTTTTCTTCTGGAGTTTGCAGCCATGGGACCATAATAACTGTACTTCTAACTTTAAAGTCTAGGATATGTGTCTACTGTCATGCAGCATGCTCCTTCTTTGAGAGCACCCCCCACTGTCCCTTATCATGAACACATGGAGACACTGAATAATCACTTAAAATATGCCAGTCATTGTTCTAAATGCTTCATATGAATCACCCGGTTTAATCTCCAACAACCCTAGGAGGCTGGCACTCTTACTACTGCCAGTTTTCAGATGGAAAAATAAGACACAGGGTGAGTAAGGAACTTGTGCAGATGTGTTACAGGGCCAGGGGACATGCACACATAGGGTGCGCTACTAAGAGGACAGGTGTGCAGGCAGGTGAGCAGGAACTTCCCAGAGGGAGCTGGGGAGGCAGGAAATGGGAAAGTGCCCAGGGGAGAGGGAATGCAACAGGTGCTGGCTGGAGGGGGAGATGGAGTGAGCATCCTGTGACCCATCTTGGCTCCGTGACCCTCAGTGGGTTCACACTGCAGGAACCCATCTTGCCCAGGAAGCAGGGTTCTCCCCGGGGGGCCGCCGGACACGGAGCAGACAGAATTTTGATACCTGCCTACACTGCAAGTTAGGTCTTGGGGCTCCTAGGCCTCAGGAGGGCAGGGAGAGGGAGTCACAGTGGGAATAGCTAACCTGCCGTGAGCACTCGGTACAGGCCAAACCGGGCTAAGAACTTCACAGGCATGTCTCATACACTCCTTGTAATGATCCTACGAGGCTGGTACCATTATTATACCCATTTTATTTATGAGGAAACTGAGGCTCAGAGAGATTTACAACTTTAATAGGCAGAGCCTACATGACTCCAAAGTCTCTCTGTATTGTCTCTACTTCCCTCTGCTGCCCCCTCCCCCAGGTGGCTGGGGTTGGTATCATCTTGCTCCTCTCTCCCTTCTACTCTGGGACACCCTGATGATGAGCCAGGGCTGAACAGAGTAAAAAAAATGGGGCTCCAGAGGACACAGCAGGGGAGGTTGCCATTCTTTCTCTAGAGCCCTGGGATGAAGAAAAGTAAGAAGAAAGATTTGTTGTTTCCAGGTTGTTCTATTCCATCTCCTTTTCACTGATAAGAACTGGTGCCTGCTAAGATTCCTGGAAGAGGGGGGGCACCTGCCATCTGTGCAGGGGCTACTGTGAGCGGCTCCTCCAAAGGAGTCATGTGGGGCCCCAGGCTTGCCCACCCCCCCACCCCTGCCCCGAGCAGCGCATCCCAAGAGGCCACATCTGGGCGTGGGAAGCAACGTCCGCACTGATCATGGTCCCAGCCACGTTCACTGGGCTCGGGGCTGTGACTGGTGCTGGCAGCAAGATCTGACAAAGCCACTTTCCTTCCCTCACAGAGCCTGGCATTCATACAATGCGCCTGGGGCTTTGTGAACAAAGATGGGACCCAGCTTTTGCTTCCATCTACCTGTGGCTGGTTCGTAATAATTGTCTCACTTTATGGGTTTCTGTCTCGGCTTTTAGCTTGTTACTGCTCTCATCTGAATAGAAAAAGAGTGCATTTATACTATTCGGCTTCATCTTCCATTAGTGACTAGGCGAACCCTCTGCCCTGATGGGGCCAGCTTCCTCACTGACTCCCGGAGCAATGAATCAGCGAGGGCCATCTGTGTGCTGCAGACAAGCCCTCTGGTTGGAAGGTTCTGAGGTATCTGTTTTAGGTCACCCGAGAAGACTTGGCAATCCCCAGTTCCTAGGTCCACCTGGAGAGGACACGACTTCACTGTTACCTGAGGGGGGCTCGGAGATCTGTTATGTGCCATAGCCCAGTGTGCTGGAGAATGGAGGAAGCCCACCCATGAACTCTGCTCAGCTTTCTGTCCTCTCATCTGGACACGTGGTTTTGCTCATTGCTGTTGCCAGCCCCCTGTGCCACCCAGCCTCAGCTGGGGACGTTCTTGGAGGCACCTGGAACCAAGGCACTACCTTCCACCTGCCTTTGAGTTCTGTGATGCTTACAGCCTGGCTCACACCCCAGACTGGAGTCCCTGTGGCCTTGATGTTGGGTAGACTGGCTGCTAGTGCCACTTGAAGACAAATGAACATATCTCCTGCTGTTGCTTGGCAAAGCCATGTGAATGAACAGTTGCCCTCCAGCGTACGAGTGTTAGAATGCAGTCCTGGTGAGGTGGAACGGGAATGACTGCTACGTCTGATGGCATGCAGTTGTGTGTGGCTGCAGGTGGGGTGGCGAAGATCTAAAATGAAAAGTGGTGCTCGAGCAGGTCTTGAAGAATGAGTAGGAATTCTCTAGGTAGACCAATTTCTGGTGAGAGTGGCAGGGGGTAATGCACCTGGGCTTTCTAGACAGAACAGAGTGCAAGAGTGCAGAATGGTCTAGGCCTACAGATGGTAAGTAGCAGGGAGAGCTGGGCAGACCACGGAGCCGTGGTGGATGAGTGCTGAGCAAGACAGCACCTCTGGGCTGGACAGCGACATGGTTATTGGCTTCATTAGTTAATCTGGAGAACAGTCTCCATGAGGGGAGAGGGAGCCAACCTCGTTGACTTTAAACATGTTGCATTCAAGGCAGGTGTGGCAGGAACAGGTGGGTAAGTGTTCGTGTCCCTTGGCTGTCTCCTCTCCTCACTTTGAGCATGGCTCCTCAGTGACGTTATCTGCTCAGCACCTGAATAAGGGATGACTCTTAGGTCTCAGTCCCCAGTCCAGCCCTCTGTTCTGGGAGTAGGACCCACACAATCCAACAACTTGCTGGACCTCTCCACCTGAACGGCTTCACCCTTCAGGTACCTCCAACCCAACACACTGCTAACTGAGCTGACTATCCTCTGCCAAATGCTTCTTCTTGTGGGTGCACCGTATCAGAGGACGGGGCCACAACTATCTGAGGTGGCAAGCCGGGCACCATCCCAGACTCCTCCATGGTAACACGGCCCATCTCTAATGCTGCTTCTGCCCATCTCATGCTTCCTCCTAGCTATCCCCCCTGCCTCCCCGTTCACCATCATTCCTTGGAGCATCCTTACGACAGTCTGTACCCTCCTCCCCTCAGTCTAAATCTCTGCCAGCAGGGTGGCTCTAGATGTCCAAATTTATTTATTTTCTGCTTCTTACTAGAATGTATGCTCCCTGTAGGCTCCATGTAAGCTCCACAAAGGCATAGAATCTCTGTTCAATTGTCATCCCCAGTGCTCGGGACACAACAGGAGCTCCATAAAGATCGGTTGAACAAAGGAATGAATGAATCTAAGGATACAAATCTGGTCCCATCACTCCCTTGCTTAAGACTCTTGCATGGCTTCTTAGAGCTTTCCAGATCCAGACCAGTTTTTCAGTGTTGCATATAAGGTCTGGCCCCGCTCAGTTCTTAAGCCTCCCGCACTGGCTCATGACTCTTTGTCCCTCTGCCTCTGTTCCAGCTACGATAACCTCCTTGCACTTCCGGGGGCATGTCTTAAGCCAGCAATTTTCCAAGTATGGTCTGTGCAGCTCTGAGAGTCTTGAGACCCTTTCAAAGAGTCAGTGAATATGGGTAAAAGATCCATTCAAAGTGCAAGAAAGACTAATAGATTTTAACGTCAACAGGACATAAAAAGCACATTGGTATGGTTCAGATTCCACAATGCAACGAACCCACTGCTGGTTGTGTTCTGGTGCAGTATCAAAAAAAGACTATCCCTTCTTAACCTGACAAGGCCATTGAAGGACTTCAGGCTCCCGGAGCACAAAAGCTAAGGAGGCCCTTGCTCTCAGGGCCGACCCTGTGCTGGCATGACCCCCAGAGAGGGGGCCTCCTTAAATTTTGTTTCCTAGGTGCCCTGCTTGTCCCACCTTGGTCCTGGCCTTGCTGTGTGAGTCTGGGTTTTCTTCATCTGCCCCCACTAAAACCACACATAACCACAGATTGAATGCAGATGTAGATAGGAGAATCCAGCTTCCTTCTATTAAGCCAGACCCTGAAGAGATTTGCAAAAATGTAAAACTCTGACACTCTTCTCACTAGTTTTATTTTGGAAAATACGGCCATTTTTCATAAAATGTATGTTAACATGCAATAGATTTATTATTTTATTTTTTAAAAAAGATTTTCTTTATTTCAGAGAGAGAGTGAGCGAGAGCAAGAGAGAGAGCATACACAGGGGGAGGGGCAAAGGGAGAGGGAGAAGCAGGCTCCTCACTGAGCAGGGAGCCCGATGCAGGGCTTGATACCAGGACCCTGGGATTACTATGTGAGCAGAAGGCAGACGCTTAACTGACTGAGCCACCCAGGGGCCCCTGGATTTATTATTTTAAAATGAATGAATGGATACATGTTTTTAAATAGTTTGAAGATTCCAGTTTTGATTTCTAATACCATACATACCCCACATAAATAAAAGCTCTCTGGGGTCCTCGATGATTTTTCTGAGACCAGAAAGATTGAAAACTACTCTGTTAAACTAGAAGATGGGGGGAAACATTGTTTTTTTGATATTAAAATAAGCCTGGGCTGCATGAATTTTATCATTAACTAGGACTTCGAAGCGATCTGCAGTGGATGGATTCAGGCAGCCCTCCTGCTGGCCTCAAACGATGGCTGTACCCACTCTGCTTTCATGTTGGCTGTGCTAACTACCTCTTTTATCCTCAGAGAAGAAGGAAAGTAATGGATGGACAGACGGACGGATGGAAGTTTCCTTCTTCGGGCAGACTCAAATCTCTTGCCCTGAAGGCCCCAACTCACTCCTCCTTCCTCATTCTTGATCCTCCTGTACTTCGCCTGCCCACCCAGTCTCATGTTCCCTTCACTGCCCAGCTCAGTTTCACCGATTCTAGGAAATCACCAACAGCCCCAGTCCCAGTGCTCCCAGATGGAGATCCCCAGATGTGTGCTGGGCTGGCTCCATGAGCGCACCTGGGCAGCACTTAAAATACACAAGCTCTCTGAGTCCAGCCCACCACCAGAGATTCTGATTCACAGATCCAGAAATATGTATTTTTAAAAGTCTCTCTAGGAGACCCCTTGCAGCCCAGGGTGGGAAGTGCTGGGTGTGGAAGGGGTGCTACTTTGAAGTTTTCTCTTCAACAAGGCTGTAATCTCGGGCACCTGAGTGGCTCAGTCGGTTAAGCGTTTGCCTTTGGCTCAGGTCATGATCCTGGGGTCCTGGGATCGAGTCCTGCATTGGGCTCCCTGCTTGGCAGGGAGTCTGCTTCTCCCTCTGCCCCTGAATCCCTCCCCACCAAACCCCACCCATGCTCTCTCTCTGAAATAAATAAATAAAAATCTTAAAAAAAAAAAAAAATCTCCTAGAACTCAGGGTTTAGAATGTCTCCTTCCTTTCTATTCCAGAACAAAGAGCATAGTGCTGTGCAAAGGGCTCGAGGTGTGCTTAGAGAACCCCACTGAACTGGAACTGTCAATACGAAAACTCTTCTCTGACCCCACCTCCATCCTGACACCACAGATCTCCCCTTACTCAGGAAGTATCGGGGAGCCAAAGCTTGCACAGACTCAACAAGCTCTCCCTTCATCCACACTGGCTCTGTACTTCACTGGTTAATGGTCAGCAAGCCAACGACAGGTGTCTTTCGAAGGCAGGTGTATGCAATCCCAAGCATGTGCATGTACGAAGCAGATAGACACAAAGAGGCTCTTAACTCTGCCACTAGCCTGGGATGTTGAGTGACAATTTGGATCAGATCTGATGATTCTTTTTTTGTTCTCTTTCAGGAGACCTTCTAAGTTCAAGAAGCACTTCCAAAGGAGGGTTGTGTCAATCACAGGCATCTTTAATAAACACTAATGAAATTCTCCGATCATCTCTTCTATGATTTTATATTTCTTCATTCTTGGAATCCCTGAACTCTTTTCTGAAAATGTCTCTAACCTCACTCCCTTCCCCAAAGTGTAGGGCGGCTAAAACTATTTCCGGGATGGGCACAGGGAATGGTGGCTAGGGAGGGCGTCCCAGATCCTGCTTTTTACTTAGACCTGTAACTGCTCCATCTAAAAACTCAAGCTTCAATTCAGATAGAGTCCCCCCACCCTCACCCCGCCCGACCCCCCCTGGAACGCATGGCAGAATGACAAACGTACTGAAGATAACTAGGCCGAAGGGAGGTGTCGATCTAATGGTATAAATACCTCTTTGGTAAATCTTCCCACCAAGATGTCTTTATAACTAAAAACAGCCACTCTGTTCCCCATGGCTGCTGTGAAGGCCGACGGCTTTTGTATTTCTCTAGGAGCCATCTCTCTTCCCTCTTCCAGCTCACCACCAGCAACCAGACATCATACTGGGTCCAGGAGGGAATTAAAGTTTCAGGGGCAGGTGGGAGGCAAGGGGGGAGAAAGCCAGGCAAACAGGAGGACCACACACCGGCGGCAGTGTTGAAAACTGGCCTTGGTCCCTGGTTCCTGGTGACAGCCAAGGCTCTACAGTCACTCGCTTTTATGGAGATTGGGAAGAAATGGAGGCTTTGCTTTTTGCCAGTTTTGACACCTCTCTGCTTTGCACATTAACAGGCTCGCCGTTTGACACCACATCTAATCCATCCACTGCTCTGTGGAGGTGTCAAGCAAACTTGCTAGAGATACGAGGGCCCAATTATGGCGCCTAGTTTACACTTGGATCTTGACAGATGCTGGAAACCTTTCAGACTCTGGGATGATGAGTGCAGACCTTTCCCTTTCTTGCAAGCAGCTCGGAACACTTGCACCTCTTTTCTCAGCATCCAGTGCATCCTGAATGAGTGGCCCTTCCAAATGTGGCCCATAGCGGCATTAAAGTCTCAGTGGTAAGGGGCCTGAGGCCCAGAAGGAAAGTGACTTGCCTGAAATTATATATCAAGCCTGTAACAAGTCCTCCGTTCTTTTGGAATCATGCTCAAAACAAGAAATTCAGACAGGTCAAGGTAAGAGCAGCAAGCCAGGCAGAATTTTTTGGATGAAGAGAAGAGAACAAATTAAGGGGAACACTGTCCAAATGGTGGCGGTGCAGATTCCTGGCATGATCGCTCTGCCTTCTGCTGCCCAGACGGGAAGGCCAGGGAGTCTAAAATAGAGTCTCTCCACATCACTTTCTTTATATCAATTTCTTAATTCAGGGGGGGCATCTCCCCAGATGTACGCCTGATAATGGCGTGTAGGTAGGTATGCAGGGAAGATGGTGGTGGGCAGCTGTGATTGAAAACCTTGAAAAAGAACAAACTCATCTGATTACAGAAGCTGAAAGAGAAAGAGTGAAGAAAGCCCAATGAGACATGGCACTGATGTGGGCTTCTTTCAGGAGGGAAATGGATTGTCCAGGGTGTGGGTGGAGGGCTCAGGGCTCACAGGCTAAGAGTAGGAGGAAGATGGGTTACCCACAGGTATGGATGCATGCTCAATAAGGGAAGTAGGGCTCCAAGTCATTTGAGATGACCCCTTGGGTGGGCCTAATTCCATTTATCCATTCTGCCATCACACGGGACCAGATCAAGGCGTTGACCCATGGAGGGAGCTAGGTATATTCATCCAGCTCTCTCCCTGTTCCCGGGACCAGCTTGAAGTTGGAAAAGAGGATAAGGCTCAGGGAATGAAAGTGGCCACCGATGCCCACCAGAATTTGGAGACAGCTTTCCTATGGAGAGCAGGTGTCTTTAAACATTCACACAGAAGCCAAATCTGGTCCTGTGGCTCAGACTCAGATTTACTGCTCCTTCTGTTAAAAAGAACTTGAAAAACAAAACACAAGAGCTTAAAACTCGAGACTTACTAAACTTGGGGATTTTTATCTCAGCTCTACATACTAATCTCAGCTCTTTCCAGCTAAGCCACGATCCTCAGTTTCTGCTCTGTCTACTTACTGAGAACACACAAGCCCATCATCTGAAGCTTGGAAAGGAATTTAGAGATCTTCTCATCCAATCTTCCATCCAAAGTGGAACCCCTCAACAACAACCTCGACAGGTGGTAATCCGGTCTTTGAACCCTTGCCATAATGAAGAACGATTTACTTTTCCATGCAATCAGATTATCAGAGGCACGAATCGGGAGATAGTCTTCCTCGGGATCCAGCCAAACTCTGCCTGTCCCCAGCTTGGGTTTTAACTCTGCCTTCTGAAGATACATAGAGGAAGTTTATCCCATATTTTATATGACAACTCTGTAGGTATTTGAGACAAGGAGCAGGCTGCTTCCCCAGCAGGGCACGGACCAGGCCCCCACAAGCCAGGCTGCTCAACCATGGATATGTCTGTCAATAACTTCCCTTAAATGTGGGGCCCTGTTCCGAGTACAGATAAGCCCCTTCATCTTCATCCAGTGGGGTCACATCAACCTAGAGGGACAGGCAGCAGCTTGGATCCTGGTGACTGGGAGGGAGCCCGGTCCATTTAAGGGGTAAGCTGAGAGCTATTTCTCGGAGAGACTGTAGGCTCGTCACCTTCCAGAGCAGCCTGCCGACATGGAGGCGGTGCAGGGGGGGGTGGTCTGTGAGGGAGTCAGCCAAACCCAGTGAGACTTTAGCTCCTCACCTTTGCACACTCGGCACTCACAGAGTGCTAGCTCTGCTGTTTGGCAGTGGTTGGGTGGTGGAGGGGGTGATCCGTTTTAGCTGTGGTTGATTTTATCAAAAGTATTCAGAAAATCAGCGTCTGTGTCATTTTATGTAAATCCAGATCCATCTGTCACCGTCTATTGTACCTCCAGGCTCTGTAAAAATTGTTAATACAATTGTTGTTTTTCTCCAAAGGCATGCGGTAACATCTTTAGAAATCTCTGGTGTAAGGAGACGTGGGCAGAATGTGTGGCTTCATGCCCTGAGTAATGCTGACATTCACATGGGTGGATGCTGGATGGGGGACTTTTGGGCTTCTGAGATACGAGACAGGTCGCCATGGATCTTGAAGGACCAGGTCACTGTACTCCCTCTTCTGTGTCCCTGTCATGGCGCTGCCTCTGGGACTGGGTGCTGTCAGTTTGGGCTGCTTGCCTTTACTCCATGTTGCTTTTCACGCCATAGTCACCACTGGGGGGGGGGTCTTACAGTGACCCCTCACCTTTCCAACCAACCCAATCCCCCTCCTTCCCAGTAATCTGATTCCCTCTGGGTTCTGATTTTTACCCAGAACTTCCTTGACTGTTAAGAGCTCCATAAATGGTGGTTTTGACGCACCTGGGATGGCTTATTCTTCTCATTCTGCACCCCACTGATGCAGACCCTGTTCCTTATTCTCTACATTGCTTCCCTGTGCTTGGTGGTTTGTCTCCGTGGGAGTGGGCTCTTCCCCACTGACCCCGGAGCCCCAAGGGTAGTGACCACTTCACCTGATAGGCCCGAGTGACGGGGTTCTCAGAACACCAGCCTTTCCCCAGAGGGGCTGCGGCGGCAAATTACAATGGCAGCCCCCGCCATCTACGTGCTTACTGAGGTTCACAGAAGTTGGATCAGTGTCCAAGGTCTATGCATCGTCTCCAGTCCAGCCCCTACTGCTCTGTGAGCTCACCACACAAGACTCCATCCGTGAAGAGAAGCCTGTGTTCTTGACATGCCCCTGATGGTTTTTGCAGTTAGAAAAGGAAGCATTTAAAGTAGCATTATCTTGGCCTCTTGCCCAACCTTTGTGACTGGGCACAATAAGAAATATACATTTAAGGTAGTTTTAATAAAACACATACTTACTAACAATAGTTGCTTTTCATTCAACTCATTTTATCCTCTGAGTCACCCTGCAAAATTGACCAAAAGGTGTCCTTATCTGTACCTGGAGGATCAAGAAGCACAGATCCAGAAAGGCTGAGGGACATGCTTAGGGTTTCAGTAAATCAATCACCAAGACTGTCCCTTCTTGCTGGCTCTCACTCTGTATTGAAGCAATAGATCACCTGGTCCAGTGTTTTCTCCAAGGTACATATCATGAGTTCCCCACCACTCCTTCATCTCTCGCTATTCTCTGAGATACCAAACACCTTTCTGAAATAAGGCCCACAAAGATCCACTTACTGAGTAGTTGTCATGGGCCAGGGGCTTTGCTCCACCAATTGCTCTACAAGGTAGTCACCATTATTTGCCCATTTGGCAGATGAAGAAACTGAGGGTTGGGAGGTTAAGTGAATCGACAAGGTTCCTACAGCTAGAATGGGGTAGAGCCTGGGCTTGAACCCAGGAAATTTGGGCTCCAGAGGTAAGTCTCCTTACGAGGTGTGAGGAGCAGAGCGCAGCCAGGCTGCCTGGTGTGGAGGTGAGGGAGTGCTGGGGGGCAGCGGTGGGCCCCCCTGCCTCTCACCATCGCACCGCCCAGGGCCACAGACCGAGACGTGGTTGCCTCAAAGTCATAGACGCCTTTTTCATAAGCTGTATTGAATTTGGATGTCCCCCAAGATACATTTAAGTGTAAGTCATTTTTTATGTTAAAAGCAAGAGTTTACACTTACATCCATTAAGTCTTTAAAATAAGCATTTTTTACTTCGCAATAGTTGTAGGTTTACAGAAAACCTGTGAAGATAGTACAGTGAGTTCCACACCCAGATGCCCCTCTTCCGAACATCTTCTATGTTCGTGGGCTACATTTTCCCACAATCAATGACCCACCGTTGATCTGTTATTATGCAAAGACCATCCTGTATTCAGATTTCCTTCGTTTTTTACCAACCACGCCATCTAGGACACCACCTTACACCGAGTCGTCATATCTCCCGAGGCTCCTCTAGAGGGTGAAACTATCTTGGAATGTTTTCTTGATGATCTGGACAGTTTTGAAAAGTGCTGGCCGAGGATTTTGTAGAACGTCCTCAGTTGGAGATTGCCTGACGCTTTTCTCATAATAAGATAGGGGTTATAGGTTTTGGGGAGGAGGACCCCAGAGACAAAGTGCCACTGTCATCACGCAATATCAAGGTATGATATTGTATCCTCAGCAGCACTGGTCCCGACTGGCGACAATCTCGCTCACCTGGCTAGGGTGGTGCTTGTCAGGTCTCTCTGCTGTAAGGTCACAGCGACTGTCCCCGCCCCTGGCCATACTGTCCTGCTTGGAAGGAAGTCACAAGATGTCTACACTTAGGGAGTGAGGAGTTACCCTTGAGGGCAGGATAGCTACAGAAATCACTTGCCAGTCTTCTGCATGTCTCCCCAGCATTTTGTTCAGAGTAAGCTCATCATTTAAGCTGCTGGGGACCTGCTTGCGTCCTGATACTGTGACCCTCTGGTAATTTAGCTTTCCTGGGTGGGTGGTGTCTATGCATCTCTCAGAATGACTTTCACGTCACTTACACAAACACTGGACAGACCCCCCCCCCTTTACAGAGATTCTCTTGACAGTCTGGGGGACATTTCTGACAGTCTGGGGGATCACATCACTGTACTAGTGTCCAGATCCCACTTCTCCATTTTATCCATGATGTGATAAGGAGGAGTAAGTTCATTCAATGTTTTCCTGAAATCAAATCATATTCTAATAGTCTCAAGAAAATAGCTCGTAAAAAGTCATTTTAATTTTGCATGATTTATTTTTAGCATCCCTTGCTAGCTCCTGGGTATCTATTTTCTGAGTGCACATGAACGATCTATTTACCACTGTATCTGTTTAGAACTTCATCGGTGTGATACCAGGCTGCTCCATCCAGAGCTTCTGGAGTCTTGCTTTTTGAAAAGTGAGCTGTTTCCAGTCTTTGAGCATCTCCTCTGTTCCATGTTGTTTCTCAACAATTACAAGCAACATTTCCACCATTGCATCTGCAGATTCTTTCAATCCCAGGATGTTAAACATCTGGGTCTAGAGTCTTGCCCTCATTTAAGGATGATAGATATACAATTCCTGACACGTCTGATCAAAAATTGTTCCCTTCGGTGACAAAATGGCAGCAAAACCCGAAGCAGGTGGTGTTCCTTTCCCCTCTCTCACCCAGGAGCGTGGTTCTCCACCCCGGCTCATGAGCTATATTCCCTGCCTGCCCTTCAGTCTTACCCTGATTCCCTTTGGTTAGCTATTTCTTTTGAACAAAGTTAATATTACATCATCTTCCCCAAGGAGCAGTCCTTTATCTTGTTCATTTTCCTGCTTCAGGCATTACTTAAAAATAACAAAAACCACTAAAAGCTAACCTTTATGGAAGGTTTTGACAGTCAGAACAGAAGGCAAGGACATTACAGGCAGATAATGATGATAATAATACAGATGGTGAATATTTATTAGACCAAATGTGCCAAGCACTAGGCCAAGCACTTGACAGGCATTATCCAGCAAATTACTCACAATAACCCTTTGGGAATAGATATCACTCCCATTTTACAGGTAAGGAAACTGAGGCTGGTGTGAGTAAAAAGCTCGTCTGCAGTCACAAAGCTGAGATTCAAACCAGGGGGGGTCTGATTGCTGAATCCTTGCTCTTAGCAACAATAGCTACAGTAATACTAAAAGTGCCTTTTTGCTGTCTGGATTTTTGAGAACAATTCTGGCCTTAGACTTTCAGATACAGTTCTTGCAAGGTGTGGTGCCCTCTGGTACCCCTCCTTGTTATAACATCCTCCCATCCTCTGATGTGCCCCCCATCCTTGCCAAGTGGGAACCCCTCAGAAGTATCCTCTGCACCTTCGTTGATCCCTTTACGTTACGTCTCCTTAACACGAAGTCTCCAACCCCTCCCAAAATTATCCACAAAATGTTGTATAGATGTGCATTTCCTTTTCGCCCAGGAGAAAGGGTCTATGGTTTCATCAGGTTCTCAGAGTGATTTATTATCCACCCCCTCATTCAAACACGTATGAGTCATTGTTTTGGATGCCTCCCTTTTTCTCTTAGAGCTGTTTTGTGATTGTGACACAGACATTTCATTTTTATAATCCCCCAACCCACTAAGCTATGTTCCCTTTTGGCCCTGGAACTAAACTTACTGTTCCATTGAGCTTTTTAGATTCTCCGTTTATAAAGCTTTGCCTCCCTGGCTATCAGTCATGCTAAGCTGATGTGGCTCTCCTTCCGGGTTCCCATCCCTGTTCTTTTTATTCCCCCCGAGCAAATACTTGTGCAACTCCAATGCCCCAGGCGCTGTCCCAGGCAGAGGGGTCAGCCTCGAACAAATCACAGAGTCCTTGCCCCTGGCCGAACCAGCATTCGTCAGAGCAACAAGTCATTCTTTTCTGTGGCTCCCAGTTCAGTCTAGACTCAGTTCCTCTATTTGCCTGTTCTACCTTTTAAGGAATGAAATGATTAGCGGGTCAAGTTAAAAATTTATCAGCTCTACTGCTTTTAGCAGAATGATACGGCCGTTGTTTAATTAGCGAGCGGCCCTGTCACCCTTCCTTTCTGTCCTGCGCTGCTGGGGCATCGCTCCGGGGCCCGTCTGGCAGGCAGCTCGTGACATATTCCCACTCAAACCCCTCACCTGGGCCGTGCCCTCCGGCTCGCAGGTTTCAGACAGGCAGGCACCCCCCTAGCACGTAGCGTTCCCTGTCCTTAGGCAGTTAGAACCTTCCTTGTTGCACACTCGGGGCACGAGCTTCGATCCGACAGGCGGGAGGGCCCAGGAGATGACCAGGGAACTTGGCCTCCCCTCTCTGTGCTAGCAGGCAGAGAGCAGAGAGCGTAATTGCTCCTGACTCTTGAGCTGCTCCTCCTCAGGCTTCCTGGGCACCCCTTCCAGAAAAGTTCTTCTTTTCTCTAGGATCAGTGTGTGCAACTTACTCTCCATGGGACTCTGGGCAAGTTCAGTTCTCTGAAGCCTCTGCCTTTTTCTAGCAAGGGTAATAATACTCATCTCGTGGGTCTCATGCGAAACGTAAATGAGACAATGGTGGGCAGCTAAAGTGCCACTTGTGAAATGGGGCCCCCACGTGGGCTCGCTTGCCCTTCCTGCTGTGTCTCGCCGCTCCTCCCCCAGGGGACCTGGCCTTTTCATTTTAAAGCTTATTTCAGTCTCTGCTGGCTTGGTGCTCTGTAGGAGAGAAGAAAGAACTGAGAGGTTTGCCTTCAAATGGTGAGGGTGGCAGGGGGCTCTGCCCAACATGCCCTGGGGTCGGTGGGGAGAGCTCTTGGCCCAGATGCCATTTCCAACAAGTCCCGATTCTCAGCCCCTGCTTCTAGGCCTGGGCACACTGGGGCTTTGCCGCATGGAAACACTCTGGAGAGAAGGGCAGCTGAGGCATCGGTCTGG
Source organism: Leptonychotes weddellii (assembly GCF_054177405.1). Taxonomy (NCBI): domain Eukaryota; kingdom Metazoa; phylum Chordata; class Mammalia; order Carnivora; family Phocidae; genus Leptonychotes; species Leptonychotes weddellii. The sequence goes on from NC_138372.1 coordinate 86,110,690, forward strand.
CTCCCAAATGCCAGCCAGGAAGGGGCCCAGGTGTCCTGGCTTTAGGACTGCTCTTGCTAAACTGGGCATTCACAGGGGACATGGAGCTCAACAGAACTCCCGGCAGAAGCCCCACAATGATGGTGAGTCAGTGTCCAGACTCTCCACCCACCCTGAGGGGCTCCCCTAGCCAGACGACTGTCCTTAGGGTCAGTTGCCCCATTTGAATGTCCCTCTGAGAGCAGCCTTGGGGGTGGCAAGGACCCCCTACAGATGCCAGAGCCCAAGACTGGGAAAGGGGGTACCACTATCCATGGGGTAGATCTAGCAAGGCTCTGATCAGGGAGTAAATGCCATTGAGAGGTATCCGGGCTGCCAAGGACACAGCTGAGTCTGGAAGGACTGGGAAAAATATTTCAACCAAGGCCTGGGTAACTGGAGAACAGGGCAGAGAATGATTCCAAGGAGGGTCCTCACTCAGCCTCTGATGGAGAGCGACCATCAGGGGCTCGGACGAGCAGCCAATTAATGCCGAGAATCTCTGCCAAGGTGAGTGACACCCACTGTCAGCCATCTGTATGACTGTGTGACAGGTGCCCTCCCAGTCAGCTGTGTATCCGGGCTGGGGACGGGTGGCAGATAGGCTGAACCAAGGGGCACCGCCAGAGAACAGAAGAAGTGGGGAGGAACTATAACCCTGAGGACTCAGCTCAAGAAGAAGAAACACCAGCTCTCCCCCTGCACCCTGCCCTCCGCTTCCGGTCTTTGGATCCTGGCAGTCCTGCTGACCAGCTGTGGGGCGGTCACTTTGAGGCGACCACATCTCGGTCTGTGGCACTGGGCGGTGTGGTGGTGAGAGGCAGGGGTGCATCCTGAGGGCAAAGATTCTGTTCTGTTCATTTCCGGCATCCTTAGCATGCTTACAGGCCTGAGCTCCCCCTTTGCTGAGTCAATGAATACATGATGCTCTTCATTACCTTGTCCGGGATGAGCTCAATTGGGAGCTTCTTTCATTCACTGTCCTTTACCCTCTGAGTCCTAGATTTGCTGCCAGTCTTATGGAAGCTCAAGCTGAGCTCAGAAAAATGGTCGCTGGGGTCTGGGGAGAAGACCACAGAGTCAGAACAGGCCCTGGAGTCTGGGGCACAGGACGGGCCACTGTGGTTCCAGCAGACTCCCGTCCCACCGGAGACCCCAATACATAGATTTGCTGGCTTAGAAACTGTGGACGTGCAGAGGGTTGGCTTTGCATTGTGAGGGGCAGCAGAAGACCAGGCTTGCCCAGTTTCTCCACCATGGCCAGATGGTGTAGGCCCCAAGCTCTCTGTTGTCAGAAATTGGGGCAGGGCTCAGGGGCCCACAGGGGAGCTAAAAATAAAGCTGGTCTGTGTCTGCTCCCTCGGTGGGAGTCCACCTGGCCACTGGGGTTAGGAGGGCCTCAGTCTTCCTTGCCCGGGTGGGCATCTTGCTTCAGTTTGTCCTTGTAAGCCAGGGGAGCACCTTGTGCCCTGCAGCCCAGGGTTCTCTTATGCAGCTCCGGGGGGAAAGGTGAGGAAGCGCAGGGGAAGCTCATGTTGGGTGCACAGTAAGTCCGATTGAGAAACTAGACCTTCCGTGGCAAACAGCCTATGCCCCTCACTTCTGACCCTGTGTTTTTCCTCACATTGTGTGGCCACTACCCCTCTGGCTGCACACTGCAGTGTTATTTCGAGTTCCAGAAAAATCCAAGTGCCAGTGGACCACGCTGCAGTCATTGTAGGTCGGCATTAAGATGAGGTACAGGAGTGGTGCTGGGTGGGTGGGCAGGGAGAGTGACAGCAAATACCCATCTTCCCTGTTCTCCACCTCCCAGCTCCCCCATATGGCCCCTGAGAAGAGCCTCTGCTGGGCACTTCTCAGGGACAGGAAGAGGCAAGGTCCACAGCAAGACACGCGGGGACAGGTGGAAGGGCCCCTCGGGATGCGAGCAAGGCATTTATTCATTCATTCCATTCACTCACTCATCCACTCACTCATTCTCAAACAGCCAACATTTCTTTCTTTTTTTTAAATGAGTTTTATTTATTTATTTGAGAGAGAGAGAATGAGCAGTGGGGAGGGGCAGAGGGGGAGAGAGAGAGAGAAGCAGACTCCCTGCTGAGCAGGAAGCCTGACGCGGGACTCAATCCCAGGACTGGGAGATCAGACCTGAGGCGAAGGCAGACACTCAACCGACTGAGCCCCCCAGGTGCCCCAAACAGCCAACATTTCTAAACAACTTGTTAAATATGGCAGATGCGCAGGCACACGAGGCAAAGGCAAACAGGGCCCAGATCCCACCTTCAAATTCCCCATGTCCCTGCAGACCTCTCTGGGAGGAGACGCTCATTTTTCTCCGAGGCAGGGAGGCCCCTCCTTGATAACCAATGCCACCTCAGAATGATTCCTATTGTCAAATTTTTTAAAAGCCTCCTGCTTCTTTGATGCTTAGATATCTATCTGCTTCTTCTATCCTTTTGTTGGTCCATCATCGATCAACTGCTCACTGGGCACCACGGTATTTAATCTCACTCGGGACCCAGCCCTGCTGTCACCCCAGGTGACCGTGGGGTCCACGTGGACCACTCTGACAACAGCCCCCACCCCCGGAAACACTGTTTTCCTTCCCCACACGGGCTCTTCCACACATGCACCCTTTCCTCCAGCCTCCTCACCCCCATCCCTTCCCTTCGTGGGAAATCTTGCCTCCAAGGCTCCAGAGACAGTGGTGCCATCTGCGTGCTCAGCACGCCCCCCCACAAAGTTACCTGCATCCCCACTCCGCCTTATCTCTCCCCTCCGTCTCACTGCAGAAGGCAGCCTTCCCCCGTCAGCTAATCCTGCCAGCACGCCAGCACCTTATTGGCGCCTGCCTCCGCCAGGACCGGGCTCCATCAATTCTGCCTTTATCTGACATCTTCCACCTCTCCGGCTTCCACTGCTCTCTCCCCAGCTCGAGGCTCTGCTCCTTAAAGACCAACACACCTCTCCTGACCCTGCACCCCGCTGTGGCCGCTGTCTCTTTCCTTTGCAGCTGAGCTTCTTATCTCCTCTCACCTCTGATACCTCAAATCCAGTGGATCCAAATGGACCTTACCATCCCTGTGTCTTCCCTCCTCATAGCTCCTCTAGTTCTCAAGGACTGCTTCCATTCCAGTGACCTAAGCCAGAGACCAAGTCATCCCTGACCCGCCACCGCTTACAACTGCCTTCTGTGATTACTCTATGGGATGCTCACAACCACCCTGTGAGGTGGTGCTAATATGAGACCTTATTCAGAGACAGAGAAAGTGAGATGCAGAGAGATGAAATGATTTACCCAAGGTCATCTAGCTCATAAGTGGCCACCCCGGGATCTGACCCCAGAATTTGGCAGCAGAGTCCATGCCCTTATCCACTAACCCCACTGCCTCTCTGGGGCCAAAGCCAAAGCCTGTGGATTCCACTTCCTTAATAATTCAACCTTACTGTCCGCCCCCCAGACCACCGCATCCTGAAGGTCTGGTTGGCCTCAGCCTTCCTCCCTATAATTCATCCCTCAGTGGGTCTCCATGTCCTTCAGAGTAAAATCAGAGTCGTTAGGTGGGTTAACAAAGCCCTGTTTTTACTCCTCCAGTACCAACACACTAGAATTATGGTGACCATATAATTTATCGTCCTAACTGGGATTGTCTGAGAGTGAACAAGATGCTATTTATAATTAAGCTGGGCCAATAGTATAAACCAGGACAGTCCCAGGCAAACTGGGATATATGGTCACCCCAACTATCATCCACTTAGATTGAAATATTTGCTGTTCTCTGAATACACTGTGTTCCTTTACCTCTGGGCCTCTGAACACACAGTTCCCTCCCCCAGAAAAAGCTCTTCTTCAGGAGCTCTTCCCCTGATGTCATTCCCCCCAGGTTACGTAAGGCATCTCTCCTCTGTGCAGCTGCTGAAAGGACAGGAGCCGGTGTTCTCTGGGGGTGAGCACAGGCGGGGGCGGGGTGCAGCAAGGGAGCCAGACCACCTGGGGTTGAATCTCAGCTTTCTGGGAGAGCCGGATGGTGTTAGTTAGCCTCCCCGCACCTCTTCCTCCGAAGTGTCTCGCGCGGATTCTATGGGGTAGTCCCCGTGAAACGTGCCTGGTGGAGAGCAGACATCCATTTGGCGTAGCTATTACAATTTACTGAGCATGTGCACAGGCCGGGAGGGGCTGAGAACACCACACCCGTCACCTCATGTGCTCTCTGTCACAACGGCTCTGTGAAGTGGCTGTTACTTTCATCTTAGTTTTTCAACTGGGGAAACTGAGTCTTAACAAAGTTCTTTGCCCAAGGTAATCGAGCAGCTCTGGTACGTGCCGGGCCCGCAGCATGTGTGGTACCTGTGATTTTGTCTCCAGTCTCCCTCGCTAGACCGTGAGCCCCCTCTGTTCCCTTGGGGCTCTGTTCCCTCGGCCTGAGCCCAGTGTCCGCCGCAGGCTGGTGGACGTTTACCAGGGGAAGGCCGGCACTTGTGACTCGGCGATAAGGAGAAGGAGAGGCAAGTTCACGCCCATGCCAAAATAAAACACTCAGAATTGAGTGAGCGGTGTCCCCCGCGAGGCAAGGCCAGGGGGCCAGAGAAACGGAGGGAAAGAGGCCTCCTGCCATGCGCCAGGGGGGCACAGGGCTATCTTCTCCCAAGATTTGGCTTTTCATATCACATGGAGACAGAGAAGACACACCTCTGTATCTCCTCTGCTCCAAGAATATAGGTTTTTAAAAGTATGTGTACTGGGGGGTTGGGAGGAAAATGGTGCATGAGTGTGTTTGTGTGTGTGTATTTGTGTTTTGCTGCAATTTGGGCTCCTCCCTGCCTCTCACCCAAGATAAAAATAGCCAAAAGAAAATAAGCCTCCTTCAACCATGTCCATGTTCTTTTCTGGAATAAAAGCTCCAGGAATGACAGCCCAGAATGCCATGGACCTTCGATGAGCATTTATAGTAATTCAGCAACAATGAAAACATGCGCACGCGCACATGTGCGTGTGCGTGTGCGTGTGTGTGTGTGTAGGGGAGATCTAGGTGGGGGCTGGCCTATCAGTCTCTATTCCTGAGGCTAAGCAGCAACAAATTAACAAAAAATATTCCTACCAGGCCTCACACTGCTGAAGAGTAAATATAATTATGCTTAATCAATACAGGCCCTTCAGTGCTAGCTAATGGCTGTCCTGGGCTTAATTGTTCACAGCAGTTGGGGAGGGAGGACGGAGGGAATGGAGTCCTCCAGCTTCCGTCTCACAGGGCAGGATCCCCGGGACGTGTGGAAGGGGAAAGCTGGAAGTAAAGTTAGTCAAGGAGAAGCTCACACGATGCATCCAGACTGAGCTGTTGCCTGCGCCTGGCATCCACAAGCCCCCATGGTGCCTTTGAGAAAGTCCTTGCGGGGGGCCCCCGTGAGCCCCTCCTCAGGCCCTGAGAGGTGGAGGCATGCAGGGGCCAAAGCCCCCGATGCTGCCTCACGCCCTTCACACGCAGCCTGCGTCTCGTGAGCACCGACTGGCTCTGGGCACCGAGGGCCACCGAGGGCCACCGAGTACAGAGCGAGGAGCGCCTGGCTTCAAGCAGCTTGTGCAGAGCCCACTCCTCAGTGACTCCATCTCCTGGCCCAGGGGACGCTGTCAGCTGTAGGCCAGGGAGCCATGCCCCGTGGTCCTGGGCAGACAGATACTGTCAGAGTCTCAGAGCTCTGTGGATTTCGGGGTACCTAACCCAGGGTCCCCAGGTGTCCTTGGAGGGGTGTAGTTACAGGTGGGGGTCTGTGACACTTTCTATGTTCCAGGAAGTCCAGTGGAAATGTCACATAGAAAGAGCTTTGAGCGCTGTTTGTTGCCACCTGCCTGAAGCCCTTCCCGTCCCGTCCCCCTCTCCCCAATGTGGCTCTGCCCCCAGGTGACTCTCAGGTGTCCGTTGGTGCAGCTGCAAAAGGTAGGCTTGCACATGCTCACACCAAAGCCAGAGGCCTCAGAAACCCTGGCTTCTGCTCCCTGAGCGTGGCACAAGCCCGGGGGGCAAGGGGGGTTGCACCCAAATTGCCGCAGGGGCTGGGCTAGCAGGGGTGGCCTCTGGGGCCGGCCGTCCCCACACAAATTCTGGCTCCTTGTGGTTCTGGGCACTTGGGAGAATTCCCGCGCTGCTCCGTGCCTCAGTTCCTGGCTGCAAGACATGGCAATGGAGAGTCCCTCCCTAGTGGGGCTAGTGTGAGGAGGGGTGAGGTGAGCACAGGTAAGTGCAGAAGATGCCAGGTGCCCCGGAAGTACTTCCCGTGGGGAGCACGGGCTACGCCACCCAGAGAGGCTGCCAGTGGGTGTCTCCACCCGCTCTGCTCTTCTCCTCTGCATCCCAGGCTCCAGTTCTGGTCTCCACCGCACCCTCCTCACCACCTCCTGCTCCTTTCCCTGAGCCTGTCCGGAAGACAGGGGCCATCGTGGAAGGACGCTGGGCAGCCTTGTGCTCCACCTTGTGTCTATTCCCGGCCAGGCGCAGGTGGCCCTCGAAGCCCAGAGTCCTAGTGATTGGGCCTGAGCACCGGCTAGACAGGGCAGACCTCCTGAAGGGGGCGCTTGCTCTAATAATATCACCAACACACCTTCAATGGCTCTAGGCGCTTATGTTCCCTCTTGTTGGCAGGCTGAGCCCCCCAACCTGTTTTTGAGGCTGCAACCCGGCCAGCCACAAGCTGTGCTGCTGTACCCAGAAAGAGCACCCCGCATCCCGCAACGGGTGGGGAAGGCCCGGCCCCCAGGCTCTGGCTCAAGGTCCCCCCACCCAGCTCTCCTCCTCCCCTCCCCTCCCCTCCCCTCCAACGTGGGTCTCCTGCTCCCTGAGGACCCATGGAGGCCCTGGGCAGGAGCACCTGTGGCTTCAGGCCTGGCCCAAGGCCCTGAAACCCTCTCCCCCTGTGGGTGGTGCCGTCTGCGGGGGCGGTCCAGGCCAAGCTCTGCGAGCGATCCTATTTCTGGGTAGGAGGAAGTGGAGGAGTGCAAGGCCAACCGCTTAGGTGCTCAGCCTCAAGGCCACGGGTTCCACTGTGCCCCGTCCTGGCTGAGGGGCTGCAATCTGGGTGCTGCATCTGTGGGGAGCAGGTGCCTTCTCTAATTCACAGGAAGATGCCATGTAGCCTGGCTGGGGCCTGCTCACCTAGACTCTCTCTATTTGTGGGTTCTCTTCAGATGTGGTGGCCTAGTTCCCTGCTTGGACTCATTTCCTCTGTCACTTGGCTCCTCCCTTGGTCCCTCTGGGCATCTTCTCAGGGGCCAGATTTCCTATCTCCAGCCTCCTTGTTACAGGACCCCTGGTCCCAGCCCCAGTCTCCTTATCCTGGGCTCTCGTGCTTTCCATCAGATCTGCCTTGCAGTAGCCACCGACCTTCCTGCCTGACTCAGTTCGTGCCTTTCTGAAGGCAAAGGAGAGTCCACCTTCTTTTCTAAGGAACCATCCCGAGGACCCCAGAACTGTCTCATCACCCACATCACCATGTTCCCTCCTGCTCCATCTAGCATCTCTTCTTCTTGTCCTCTCCTCTGCAGGGCTGGCAATTATCTGATTCTCCTCCAACTAACCCTGCCCGAGAATGTCATCTTTCCTGGTCCAGTCCTAACAGGCTCCGCATAGAATTTCCAATCCCCTGGCACCCTGAGTTGGCCTGTTCCCCGCTCCCTGATTAGAGGAGCCCAAATTGCCTGAGTGCTAAGAATAGCATCTTCATCAGTGCCTAACAACCTGACAGACAGCAACCCCCCTACTCCCCCTGCCCAGTGTGCCCCGGGGACATGTCTCCCGGGCCTCTGCTTCCTCAGGAATCCTTGGAGGCTGAGAGCTATCTAGGGACCCCTTACAGCCAATCCCCAGCCTCACTTCCTCTTAGAACATACCCCTCCTTGAGAAAGGTAGGGACACATGATCATCACCACCACTCTGGGGAGCTTAAAGCACACAGACCCTGGGCCTGAGCCTGGGCACACTGGATGGGAAGGTGTGCTAATGAGGCCCTCAGGAGACTCTGAGGTGACTGGTTCAGTCCCTGGCCGCTGCATGCCACGACGCCAGGTGACTTTCCCATGTTTGCCTCCAACTAATGGGAAGCCCAGGGATTGGGAAAGTGACTAGGGCCATCACTGGGGGCAGAGGAAGGCCGGCTCCGGGTTCAAATGTCCCCACGATATATCCCCATAGGGTTTTAAGCCACCAAGTATGTCTCTCACGGCTGAGGGTTAATTCTCAGTGATAGTCACTTGGCACTTAGGAGGTTAGTCTGCAACGCTGGGATGCATTATGCATCTCTCATTTGCATTCCTGTTCAGCTCCCGTATTAGCTAACTGTTTCTGTCCTCAAAATCATCTGCACTGACCTTATAATTGGCCACTTTTGACCTGGAAACTCCTAATCACCCTTAAAACTCAACATGGACACGACCATCCCTGGAAACTCTTCCCTGAGCTGCTATTCTTTCCACTCAAGTGGTTGTTTCTCCCTCTTTATATCCCGAAAATGTTCTTGTGATGGACATCCTCCCTTGATTTGTCATATTCGTAGTTGTTTGTCTGTCTGTCTCCCCTATAGACTGGGGCAGCGATCTGGTCTAATCATCTCTGTATCTGCTGAGCCTAGCACAGCCTCTGGTATACAGCAGGTGCTCAGAAAATGCTCATTGAATAAATGAGCACAATGTGAGTCTTCCCACCTAGAGCGCAGACTCCTTGGGTCTAGGAATCATACATCTTCTACTTGCCCGCACGATGCTCAGTACAGAAGGGTACACATACCTCTGTGCAATAAAGGACATGTCGCTGCTCTGGTTCCGCCCCCAAACTCATCTGTGCTCAGTGAAAATCTCAACGATCTCACTATCAACTCAGGGCAAATGCAGTCACTCTTCTCTGTGTTCAAACCTCTGTAAACACACCCGTATGATGGTATTTATCCCACTGGATTTCAACCATTTGTTTACATATCTGTCTTTCCCATTCGATGCGAGGCTCCTTGGGGACTGAGTGTGTTTCTCATCCTCCTTTATTCCCCATCCCAGCACCTAGCAGGGCGTCTGCATGATGTGGGTGCTTGGAGCCTGCATATGGAGTGAATCACCACCATGACAGGGGCTGTGGCTATGGGACAAAGTGGCTTACAGATCAACGGAGACCCTGACATGGGACCGAGGTGGCTCTGGATCCTCATCAAATGACCTTGCTAAGAACCACTGGCCACTTGATGAGGACAGTAAAGTACTAGGGCAGTTTAGAAAGATGGCCAGTCCTTGACTTGGCCCCCCATAGCCTCCTCCTGTCCCTGTCCCTAAGCCCCCAGGAGTACCCGATCCATCAATCTTTATAGCTGCCACCACCTGGATCAGTGACTCTTTGTGGAAGTCGTGGGAACATGTGGGTCACAGGCTCAGGTTTCTATCCCAGAGGATTAACGGAGCATCCCTTTGTCCTCCTTCCCTCTGAATCATCTCTTGCTCGATATTAAGCAGGTACCCACTACGTCTAAGTCCCTGTTCTAGGTGCTGAAAGCACTTTTATGGAAAGAGAGCTAGAGTGGTCAGCGGCTATTATAGTCGCAGGAAGGCCGGCAGGGAGAAGACGGGGAGGGGGCTGGACCAGCAGAGCAAGACCAGGAACGATAAATTCCAGAGGCCGGGAAAACAGCTTCGACACCTCAGGGCAGCCCAAAGCTCGCTGCGGGGCCTGCCCAATATGTGGGGTGGGCAGGGAGACCTTCCGGGGAGTTGGCAGGGACAGAGCCCCGGGCTCTGCACTGGACATCACCTGCGTGAGCCGGCCCAGACAGCATCTGGCCTAGTGCTGGGCTCCATCCTCAGTATCTTGCTTTAGGGTAATCATTTTAATAAATATGAATCGTGGGACTCTTGCCTGGGAATGCAACCGAAGCCGAATCCCTAATCCAGCCAGAGGGGAGTGCAGCTGCACCCGGTTAATTACACGCACGCCAAGCATATGGCGGCGCACCTCCAGACCAGCAGGCGGAGAGCACTCTCTGGGACGCAATTAGCTCCTGTGCATGCATAAAAAATGAGCCAGCGCCTCCAAAAGAAAAATAAAATTGCTGAAGTCATAACCTCAAACCAGCATAATTACAATCACAGAGTCGCGCCACTTAGGTTTCAGCAACGTTTACTCATCTGCGCACAGGCAGGTGAGCTTGCGGGTGGGCGGCGGGCCCCTTGCTGCCTCTGTCCCGACAGCACTTGCGCCAATTCCGTCTTTTCCTTCCCCAGCAGCCTGGAGCAGCACTCTGCTTAACCCTGGCCCTCCAGGGGGATTCGATGAGTAGAACAGTAGTCTTAGAATAATAGTAACAGGGGCGCCTGGGTGGCTCAGTCGTTAAGCGATCCTTCGGCTCAGGTCATGATCCCAGGGTCCTGGGATCGAGCCCCGCATCGGTCTCTCTGCTCGGCGGGAAGCCTGCTTCTCCCTCTCCCACTCCCCCTGCTTGTGTTCCCTCTCTCGCTGTGTCTCTCTCTGTCAAATAAATAAATAAAATCTTAAAAAAAAAAAAAAGAACAATAGTAACAGCATGGACGTGCTGAGTCTGGCACTTGACACGAGTTATCAGCTCGTCCTGGAGCAATGCTGTGAGGTGGATAATAATGTTAACCCCACTTTCCAGGTGGGGAAATTGAGGCCTAGGAAGGGAAATCAGTTGGGCCAGACCAGCCAGCCAGTCTGAACCGAGTGCTTCCCATGACGTGGGTGGACTTGGAAATAGATGGACCAAGGTTTGAAGCCCAGCATTGGCATCTTAGGCACATTTCATTTTTTTGAGTCATTTTATCTTTCCTCTCTGGAAAAGCGTGATAATAGAACTTACCTTCAGGCTTGTTCTGATGTGGGGCTGAAAAGAAATCATGTGTGTGAACGGGGCGGGCAGGGAGCAGACCCTCAGTCACAGGTCTGGTGGGCAGAAATGCAGAGTGGTCAGGAAGCTGACTGCAAGAATCGGAACCAGGGGTGGTCCGAGCTCCTCTCGGCTTCTCCCCATCCCACCCTTGCTGCCTGCACATCTCTGCTCGAATGGCATCTTGTCAGGGGCCTTCCCCGGACCACCCTCATTTGAATTACAACTCCTGTCACTGGCACTCCAGAGCCTGATGCTCCCCTTTCTGTTTCTCAGAATAACACGTCACAGACTATACATTAGACTTTGTCTATGCCCGTCTCCCCTCCCCTTGCTCCCCGCTAAAGTGGCAGCTCCACAGGGGCAGGATGCTTATCTCTTTTGTTCCCTGTTGCACCAACAACAGTGCCCGGCGCCTAGTAGGTGCTCAATAAATACTTAGTGAATGGGTAAACAAATGACTAGCCTCGGTAAGCCTCAGGGACCTCATCTGTAAACGACTACCCTCTTGGGTTTTTGCGAGGATTACGTGACAAGAGATTCTAGAGTGCTTACCGCAGAGACTGACATTTGGTACTTGCTCCAAACACGATGGTTATGAGAGAGGAGCCTTAGTTTGTTTGCCCCTCGCTATGTAACTCCACGGCCCAGGAGAGTGACAGGTAAAAGGTAAGATGTTCGCTAAACGTTCACTGAGTGGATTAGTGTTCGACGGCTCTTCAAGTCTGAAAAGGTAGAGGAGGAGGTCTCTTGGAACAGGAGGCCCTCGGGTGTCCCCTACACGAAAGGACAGCTTATGGTTCTCAGAAGGTCATCACTGAGTATGCAGGTATCGCTTAGAGCGTGGCCCTCCCCAGAGCAGGCCCCAGGCAGCTGACTCTCTTTGAGAGCCTTTTTGGCTGGGAGGAGGATTGCCAGGTAAAATACAGGATGCTCAGTTAAATTTGAATTTTAGATAAACATGATTCATTTTTTAGGATATGTATGTCCCATCAACTTCAGGACACACCTATGCTGCAAAAACCATGATTCATTGTCCTGTATTTTTATTTGCTAAATCCAGCATCCCTAGCCAGGAGATGTGTTTTCAAGGCATTCAGAGATGATGGAGACACGAAGAAGATGCCCTTGGCCATAAGCGTATCTCCTCCTTGGCCGTGGTGCTTAGGCAGGGGCTCTGGTGAGCTCAGAGGCAGAGAGAGAGGCAGCAGAAGGGAGCAGAGAAGCATGGAAAGGGTGAGACCCTGACTTTGGCTACTGGGCAGCGCCTGGCTCTCCGGGGAGCAGGTATAAAAGGGTGAGAATATAGGTATCCCCTTTGGGACACAGACATCCCTGCTCTTAGTTGCCATTGGCTACTAACATGCCTTCCCCGTTTGCAAATGCCTTCTTCCATTAATGTCAGGGGATGTGCTAACTCGACTGCAGACATTCAGGAATTAAGGCCCAGAGTCACAAAGGCACTGCCTGGGTGACCCAGCCGGTTCGCTGCTAAGCTGGGGCTTGGATCCTAAGCTTCCTGGTGCCAGACTCCTGCTTGAAAGGGGTGAAGGTAGGCCACGCTTCCTAGTCTGTGCCATGAGTGAACTCTGAAGAGCCTGGAGAATCCCACTAACATTTCTTGGGGGCCCATCATGTTCCCAGCACCATGTCATGGGCAGAGTTGGGTGCTTGCTGCTCTGTGGCATGATCAGCCCTGCAGCCTTGGTTCCCATCCCACTGGACCCATCTCCATGCTGGCCTAGCAGCCTGGCTCTCATCACGTGTGGGAGCCATCATGTCTGTGAAGCTGAGGTCCTTAGGCCCATGGGGGATGTCAGGCTGAGGTCAAACCCAGACCGAAATCTCAGAAGCAGAGAGGCAGCCCACTCCTAAGCTGTGGGAGCAAGACCACTGTCCCCTCCACTCCCTTCCCCCCCACCCCGACCATGTTCCAGGCCTCCAAGGTCTGGACTACTCCTCCATCCTCCAGTGCCCCGGGATGTCCAGGTGGGTAGCCTCCAGGACTCCCCAGTTCACTCCATCCCTTTCCCCAGCGTAAGCCTGCCCGTCTCTCGCCTGAGTATGAGAGTCCTGGATGCCCGTTATCCAAAAGCTATCTCATCCCATCCACCCTCTGAGGGTCAGAGAGGCATGTTCCAGCAAGTGAGACCCAGGGGTGACTCTAATCACCAGCCTATAATTACTTTTCACACCTCAGCTGCATCTTGATGGTCCTCTTTGAGCAAGGAGCCTGTGTCTCATGCTAATGACCACATGCCAGGCAGGCGTGGGAGGGCCAGGGAGGGGACACACGACAGCAAGGAGGCTGCTGGGACCTTCTTCCAGACTGCTGGAATTTGGGGAAGCTCCGAGGTACGTATCCTTGTGGAATGGGCCCAGCTTAGCATCCTTCTCTCCATCCGGGTCTGCAAAAACCATACATCTTACTTTAGACCTTTTCCGTAACTTCCTTCCACACCCCCTACTGTTGACAGATGGCACACTCAAAGGAGGGTAACGGAGAAGGTTGATAAAGAGCCTCTCTACAGAGGCCTGAGTAGGGTCTACCTAAACCATGAGGGATAGCATAGTAGGCAGGGCTGGAATAGCAGGCTGTCACCCACCCTCGGCTAGCGGGATGAGGGGAACCATGGCACTAAAACCAGGGAAAGAGAATCCTGTAGAAAGGGCCCCCTTGGGAGAAGCCCTGGCCTTCAGGTGTGGGACAGAGCCAGTCCCAGGTGACTCGCAGAGAGTAGCCAAGGGGACACCTCTGCTTTACTGTCCTTCCTCCCCGCGAGCTCCTGCCAAGCCTCCCATCCGCAAACTCAGCCAGAAGCAGAGAAGAGCAGGTGGGGAGAGTCCAGCCAGGGGAGCTCTCCGTGATGAGTAGCTCTCTGTCTCCCTCAGGACCAGGGTGGGGGGCAGGGGGGTATTTCCATCCTCCACAATGTGTTCTCTGAGGGCACTCGTGTGGTGTGGATAGATGTTTTCAGAAGTTTCAGAAGAAGGAACACACAATTTGGTCTCAGAAGTCTCAGGACCTGGAACTGTGTGTGTGACCTTGACAGAGTCCCTTACCTCTTGGAGATGGTATTCTAACCTGTGAAGGGTAATACTGACCATTCAGGCTCACCGTGAGGATTACACAGGATAATGTGAGTGGAAGCTCTCAGCACAGTGCGCGCCTACGGTAGGTGGGCAATAAGCACGCCCTGAATCCAAACGTCAGAGGAAGATTGCCTGGTGAATCCCGGGCCTCCTGCCTACTGTCTCTGTCTTTCCCAGCTTCCCTCCGGCCAGGCCCCCTCGCACGCCTGGATCTCAAGCCTCTGCCCTGCGTGGGGTCAGCTCCAGGAAGCCAGCTGCCAGCCCCACCTGCCAGTTTCCACGGCTCCTGGCCAGCACTGAGCGCATCCTAGCTTCCGTTCCCATGTGCTTCTGAGTATTGGCTCCATGCCCCCAGGTGGCTGCACGGTACTGCTGGGTACCAAGGTGAAGGACGGCGCTGGGGCCAGACTGGTGCCGAGGAGGGAGGGGCGACCCACCTGCAGGGTCCCCGGCACCCTGGGCAAGCCGGGAAACAGGGCAGCGGGGGAGGGCCCTTCCTGCCCTGGGAGAAACCAGCAGCTGCCTGTCTACCTCGTTAGCTGGAGCACAATTAAGGCACTTAGGAGTCTGCGGCTGGCTCATGTTTATTCATGCACCTTCCACACACTTTCTGTGTGGGTCACAGTCCCCTGGGTGCTTTGTGGCCACTCCCAGTTCTTCAACTTTCTCTGCCTTCATCTGGTCCCTGGGCGAGCACCCTGCACCTTCTCCCATCGACTCATTTACACCTCGTAAATGACCATCTGTACAATCCCTTACGGTTTACAAAGCACTGCGCACATCCATTACTCCGTGTAAGCCTCCCAGCAGCCCTGCACAGTTTCTGTTATTACCATCATCCCATTTTACAGATGCCGCGCTCGGCAGGGGGGCTGCATGCCCCAGCGGCAGGGGAGAGGCCAGGCGTCTGAGGGCCCCGCCCCGCCCCGTTCTTCCTCCGCTGGCTGGGTGCGCGGGGCCGGTTCTGCTGACCCAGGAGGTGGGGACAGAGACAAAGCGTCCCTGTGAACGCGTCCGGGTGAGCTGCCGTCCTCCTCCTCTCCTGGCTCAGCTCCTTCTGCCAGCAGTACAGCAGGGAGAAGAAAATAACCATCCCTTATGGGGGAGGGGCGGGGTGCTGCCTCAGCACACCTGGGCCTCTGACAAGCGCCATGCTTAGCCCGGGGCTCCGGGGTACGTCCGCTGCCTTCTCCGCTCTGCTCCACGGTGGGCACCCAGAGCACTCCCAGGCAGGCCCCCCTCCTCAGTGCACGGGCCCCCCAACTATAGAGGTGCTCACCTGTCCGTACGTGCCCTCTCTGGGAGGCTCTCTCTGGCCACCTGTCCAATAACCCCCTCTGTGACTCTCCATCTTCCTGTACAATTTTTCTTAATAGCACATGTGATTTTCATTTCTTTACTGTCTGTCCCTCCCATGGGAATACAAGATTCACGAAAGAAGGGTAAGAAACGAAATATTTGCAAACTGTATAATGAATGAATGAATTATACCAGGGCTTTGAGAAGGTTCCATTCATATTTATGAGCACCTACTATGCACCTCACACTTTTGTTTGGCTATTTAAAAAAAATCTTTTGATTCTTTTTTTTTTTTTTTAAGATTTTATTTATTTGCGAGAGAGAGAACGAGAGACAGAGCATGAGAGGCAGGAGGGTCAGAGGGAGAAGCAGACTCCCTGCCGAGCAGGGAGCCCGATGCGGGACTCGATCCCGGGACTCCAGGATCATGACCTGAGCCGAAGGCAGTCGCTTAACCGACTGAGCCACTCAGGCGCCCAAATCTTTTGATTCTTACAATGATGCCGGGCCATAGCTTTTGGTACCCCCCCCTTTTGGAGGTAAGAAACTGATGCTCAGAAGAGTTACATGCTTTACTCAAGGTCACACACTGGGTGCCATGTTCCTCATTATACAGAAAGGCACCATTGAACACGTGCCTGCCCGAGTTGGTGAACTGAGAGCCATGCCTCCCGCATCACCTCACCCCTCCCCACCCCACAACACACGTTGTGGAAACAATCATCAAGTCTTGTCAATTCCTCCACTAGAATATTCTTTTTTTTTTTTAAAGATTTTATTTATTTATTTGACAGAGAGAGACACAGCGAGAGAGGGAACACAAGCAGGGGGAGAGGGAGAGGGAGAAGCAGGCTTCCCGCTGAGCAGGGAGCGCGGTGCGGGACTCGATCCCAGGACCCTGGGACCATGACCTGAGCCGAAGGCAGACGCTTTAACGACTGAGCCACCCAGGTACCTCTCCCAAGAATATTCTTGACTCCATCCAATCCTATCTCCCTTGTCATTTTCCTAGGCCAACCCACTACCAGCTCTCAGAGGTTGCCTTAGCTTCAGGGTCTCAGTTTTCATTCCTGCAAAATGGGGGTAAGTTCAACCAACCCGGAGCCAAAGTGCCTCCAGAGGCCCATCCATTAGGGTGACGAATTATCCTGGCTTGCAGGGCTGCATTATGATTTCTGTGGGCCCTTTGCCTTCATAGTCTTCTTCTCCATTAAAAAAAATTAAGAATTATACTTTACCACTGCATTAGTATAAAGACAAACATAACCCAGGCTGGATTTATTATTATATATTCATTATTATCATATTCATTGTTTTCTTCTGATTTAAAAAAAAATGGAATTAAAACATGTTCATGGGCTCCTAAAAGCAGTGTGGGTCCCAAGCACTATGTTTATCGTGCCTGATGGCTTTGCCGGTTCTGTTGCTTTTAACACCGAGAGTCCTGCATCCCGGAACACCCTTCAGTCCTGTGCAAATGGGGATGGTTGGTCACTCTACTCCAAGGCCTCCCTTGACCCCGTTCCCCACTGCCTCTCTGCCCCCGACGCCCGATCCCTTTCCCTGGCTAGTTTTGCTCCAGACACACAGGTTCCCTGGCTGGCCCTTCATCCAACTAGGCACCCTCCTGCCTCAGGGGCCATGCAGTCTCACTCCTCCCTCTGCCTGGCAGAAACACTTGGCTAACTTCATTCAGATCTTTGCCCAAATGTCGTCTTGCCGGCGCGGCCTTCTGTGGCCACTGGCGCAACACCAGGCTCCCTTCCTCCCTCCTGCTCAAGTCCACTTCCTTCTCCACAGTAGCCAGAGTGACTTTCCAAAAAAACCCCAAACAGAGCAGGTCTGTCCCCTGCTTACACATGCTTCTGGGCTCTCACGGCTTTTAGAAGATCCCAAGTCCCTGGCATGCCCCATGAGGCCCTACTGAGCTGAGGCC
>NC_138372.1:86128001-86215930 GCF_054177405.1 Leptonychotes weddellii
TCTCCCCTGCACGGCCTGCCCTGATCCCTTCGTGAGAAGCTCTCCCGGGGCGGGGGGGGGGGGCCTGAGCCTCAGCGTTAGCTCATCTAAGAAGAGCAGAGACCTCAGGGTGCCGGGAAAGGCTGGGGAAGCGCGTGAATGGAGGGGATGACCTCATCCACGAGGCCCCACAAGTTCAGGGTTTATTCTCTCCCTGAGCCCAGCTGGAACCTCTGGGGAGACCCTGGAGGACACTGGGCCCCACCTGGCAAGGGAAGCAGCGCCAGGATTTTGCTTGGAAATATTTGCCTTCTTTTACCCCCGGGGATTGTTTGAGGCTAGACAGTGCTTTCCAGAAGCCACAGGGTAGAGAACTCCCAGGAGCCTGTTGGGAAGTACTGCTTTATGCCGACCCTACATCGCTCATGCTATGATGTCCTGGCTCAGTGGAGAGTCAGAAGATGGCCCCGCCCCCAAACCCTTTGTTTCCAAAGCTGGGCCCTGCTGACATGATAAGAATGCACAGCTGTCATGTCTTTATCATGTGCCAACTACTGTCCTTGGCTCTTTATAGGCATAAAGGCATTTATGCCTCACAATGGCCCAGGGAGGTCGGTTCTGTTTCATGAAACGAGAGTTTGGAGCTCCTAACTCCCTGGCCCTTCGATACCAGGGTGGCAGGAGGTGTGGGGAGCCCTTTCCCCACCCCTGGCCCCCTCTGGGGAGGAAGCCTCTGCATCCTCCCGGAAAGGCGCCCCAAGGACACTCAGGGTCAGTCCTGGGGCTATCCTGCCAGAGCGACAGCATGAGTTGACCGAAGTTCCACATCTTCCAGCAGGTTCTCTGGATGGTGCCTGGGATATGGAGAGCGCTTAAAACAGATTTGGTGAAGACATAAATGTATTGAGCAGCTACTTAGTGCCCATGGTCTAAAAGATAATTTGCATACATTGTCTCTTTTAAGCCACACAGAAACCTCGCTATTGTGAATTCTATTTAACGGAGGAAGAAATCGCAGCTCAGAAAAAATAAGTAGCTTAGGCAAGGCCACACAACTAATAAATGGTGAAGCTGGGATTTGTCGCCCGGTCCATCTGACTTGCTTCTAACGGTTTAGGTACTTGATTAATACTTGTTAGGCGGCTAATGAAAGCCGTGGACAGCTCCACTGGGGATAAAAACAGCAACACGGCGCTTCTAGCCCCTTGGGAGAGGAATCTGGAGCAGAGCTACGGCCTCTCGGGCGTCCCACCCCCACTTCCCCAGCTCGGGATTTAGCCCTATCAGCGCTGCTAATGGGTGACCCACACTCCCAAGCTCCCTCCAGCCCTACCCGTCCTTGAGTGCAGCTGTGAAATCGTAGTGACAGATCCAGTTTAGTTCCCAGGATGAGCCTGTGATTATGTCTGTCTCAGCAGGGAAGTGATCCCTTCTCTGTCCTTGCCCTGTGACAAATGAGCTCTCCTTCCTCATTCAGGTAGCTAGCTCGAAAACACCACCTCTTCCATCAAGCCTTCCTGGGTTGATTGGGTGTCAGCCGTCAGCCCGTCCAAAGAAAGCTCTGGGCCCAGATCTCGGCCAGTGTCTGTCTCTGTCTTCTTGGATTATTGATGGGACATCTCTGGGAAGGTTTAGGCCCCAGCCAGGGAGTTTCCCTTTTGTTCCCAGAGGGAGTCCTCTCTCAAGAAGGAGCTGTCTGGCAGAACCTGCCTCACCGTGTCCCATTTCCAAGGGGCTCACATGATGAACCCAGCAGCTCCTAGAAGGTGGCTAGTCGAGGGTGCCTCTTGAAAAGCCAAGGGGCAAAAGTGGGGGAAGCAGGGGCGAGTGAGAGTGATAGAGGGCATGAGAGGGGGCGGAGAAGAAAGGAAGTAGATGGCACAGAGGCACAGATAAAAATTTGGGGGTAAAATCTTCCTTTAAAAAGAGAAAGGGAGTGTTTCCTAGGGGAGGCTCTGCTGAGGAACAAACCCGGGACAAACCCCAAATAACTCGCGTCTACTCCTGGGTTCCAATAAAGATGTGATCTAACTTTAGGCTCAGAGATTTTGGCACATGGAGGCACTCGATGTTCAGATTTGGGGATCCTTCCAGACTTCAGCTGTGCAAACCGCTTCCTTTCTCTCCCTCAGCAGTCTCAGGAAGGTTCCTGAGATCACTTGAAAAGCCTTCTCATTTCACAGATAAGAAAACTGAGGCCCTAAGACTTGCTGCAGGCCCCCAGCAGGACTGTCCTTGCAGGTGGCAGGCGGCTCGCTCCTCCCGGGGCCGCTGGGGACGGGGCAGAACGCGTCATTCCTCCTGTGCCTCCCCTGTCCTCTCTTTCCCCACTTCCTGAGGCAGCATTTCCAGGCTGGCAGAGCTGGGGTGGGGTGCAGGGAGGACTCTGCAGGGAAGAGGGGCCTTGCAGGGCCGGGGCAGACACCAGTGACAAGTGCAATTTATTTCCCAGGCACAGATTAGACGGCAACTGAGAAATTCTCCCTCTGCCATCCATCAGCTGCCCGCCTCCGGCAGCCTCCACGGGGTCAGGAAATTTGTCTTGACTGCACTGCTCCGCCACTTTATTTGGGCTCCTGTGGCTCAAGTCATGCCGGCAACCCCCAAACCAGCCGAAGGAATCAAACCCAAAGATCGTTCACAGAGCTAGCACCTTGGGAACCGCCCCGCCTGCTCTCATTCTGGGCTGCAGACTCCCCCAAGGTGATGATGCATTTCCTTGTGGCCTGGGGGGGAGCACTGCCCTGGCTGGGAAGGGGGGCGGCCCCTGGAGACTCTGCCCTGGGGAGCTGGGACCATCAGGATTTTCCCAGCCTGCTTGAACAAGTGGGTGTTGGCTGGAAGTACTATTCGCTGAAGGGGTTGCAAACTTTTCTATAAAGGGCCAGATAGTAAATATTTTAATCTTGCAGGCAATAGGCCTCTGTCACAACCGCTCATCTCTGCCTCGGTGGTGCAGAGGTAGCCAGACAGAGCAGACATGAATGAGAGTAGCCACATTCCAATAAAACTTTATTTAGAAAAAATGAGTGACTGGCTCATGGGCTGAATGCTCATGCCCCAAACCTTTCCACCTTCTTAATAAGATTTATCAATTAAGGGGCACCTGGGTGGCTCAGTCGGTTAAGCGTCTGACTCCTGGTTTCAGCTCCGGTCCGGATCGTCATGATCGTGGGATCAAGCCCCGAGCCGGGCTCTGCACTCAGCGTGGAGTCTACTTGAGATTCTTTCACCCTCCCTCTCCCTCCCCCTATGCTCCTTGCTTGCTCTCGCTCTCTCTCAAATAAATAAATAAATAAAATCTTAAAAAAAAGAAAAAAAGATTTATCAATTCATAATGATAATGATAATTTTTGCAATGAGGAACTGTAAACCTAGCAATGGGACCATTGGACCCCCAAACCAACCGAAGGAATCAAACCCAAAGATCGTTCACAGAGCTAGCTAAATTCTCATATCGTGAGCCGGCAAATTGTATCACCAAGTCTCAGAAACCAAGGGATCTGCTCTTCCCTGGATCTGGGGCTATTAAGTCTCGCAACATCCTTCATCGGTGTTGGACAGAACTGTGTGGGAGTTCAGAGAATACTCTCTGAAGTCATAATACTTGGGTTCAGTCCTTCCTCTACTACAGTTTACTAGCTGGATGAACCTCAACCTCACTTGTCTCAGCTTCCTCATCTGTAAAATGGGGACAACAACGGAGCGCCCTCACAGAGTCACTGTGAAGCCGAATGAGTTATTACAGGTGAAGTACGTGGAAGAGTGGCTGGCTTATGGTCAGTCCTCACATGTAAGTGTTGCCAGACCTTAGTTAACCCTCACTAAACACTGGCCAGGGGCTGGCTGATCTTGGGTGACATGAGAGGTTAAGGTGTGTGGTCACTGTTCCTGCCAGATGGGCAGTAGGTGACTGTCCCCTTCCAGGCACATTGGCATTGGGCCTTTGGGATTTCTCATTTGCTTTTGCCTATTTTGATTAGAATTATAGCAAAGAGAAGAATGAAGAGGAAGGATATGGAAACTACATTTATTGAGTTGCTATAATGGGCTGGGAAGGGCTAGGTACCTTGCATATTTTATTTCATAAAATCCACACAACTTTGCAAGGTAGGCATCACTATCTTCATTTTATAGACAAAGAAAATTAAGTCTCAGAAAGGTGATGTGACATGTTCAAGGTCACTCATACTGCCTAATTACAAGTTCATTCTTTCATCAGGTATCTCTTTTTTACCGATTATGGGTTAGACACTGACTATCCTGCATTCGGAAAACAGAGAGAGATAAAACCAGCTCATGATCTAGATGGAGGAAATGAGAATTTAAATGTCATTAAGGTGAGAATACAAAGGCAAATTTGGGGAAGCAGGAAGTCTTCACCAAGAAAGAGGTACTCAAGCTGAGTCTTGAAAGATGAATGGGAGCCTACTGGGAGGATGAGGGGGAAGGGCATTCCAAGGAGAAATAACATCATATACAAACAGATGGAAGCATTAAATGCCATTGTGCTCCGAGAACAGCCATTCATTTGCTCTGAAAGGTCACGAGGGCAAGTAGCAGGCAATGACGTTGGAGAGGCAGGTGGCAGGGGGCTCAGGGAGGCCTTGGCGGGTCACAATGGAGAGCTTGAACTTGATTCTGCATGCAATGGGGAGACATTTAAAGGGTTTTAAGCAGGGAAGCAACAAAAGCAAATTTTGTGTTAGAAATAAAAAAATGCAGGTTGGATTGGAAGGTGAATAAGGCAGGAAGCAGGGAGACCATCTGAAAGACAATTGAAATAATCCAGGGGAGAAATGATGAGCAGTTTCCCTAAAAAGTGGGAGTGGGGATGGGGAGGAGGGGACAGATCTGAGAGCTTTAGAGGAGGTAGGCTTGGTTGAACTTGATAACTGGAATTGTGGGGGGGGAAGAAAGTAGTCTAGGGAGACTTGGAGCCTTGGGTGATGAGGTGAAATCTTGACTGACATGGGGATGGAAGAGGAGGAGCAGGATTCTACAAAGCAAGTTCCGTTTTGGACATGCTGAGAACGGCTAGTGTGGGGGTCAGATGTGGTGGAGCGTGTGGGTGTCTGGATGGCTAGGACTGGGGAGAAGAAAAGGACACACATCCTCTCCTCAATCCCATGTGGCACTCAGTGATAAGAGCTGAGAAACAGTACACTCATCAGGCCTAGATAACCAACTTTGGGGGGAAGAGTGGAGTGCACCCCCAAGATTTCTGTCTTGAGGTAGCCTCTATCTTCTACTCTGGGGAAGGATCTTAGAGTAGGGGAAACCACAGGTGGGAATCCTCCTTTTATTTCTTTTGTTTCTTCTTTTTTTTTTTTATGATTTATTTATTTATTTTGAGGGGAGGGGCAGAGGGAGAGGGAGAGGGAGAGAGAGAATCCCAAGCAAACTCCCTATTGAGCACAGAGCCTGAAGCGGGCTTGATCTCAAAGCCCTGAGATCATGACCTGAGCTGAAATCAAAAGTTGGACACTTAACTGACTGAGCCACCCAGGTGCCCCAGAATCCTCCTTTCTTTTTTGTTTTTAAAGATTTTATTTATTTATTTGACAGAGAGAGACACAGCGAGAGAGGGAACACAAGCAGGGGGAGTGGGAGAGGGAGAAGCAGGCTTCCCGCTGAGCAGGGAGCCCGATTCGGGGCTCGATCCCAGGACCCTGGGACCATGACCTGAGCCGAAGGCAGACGCTTAATGATTGAGCCACCCGGGCGCCCCCAGAATCCTCCTTTCTTAAGAACACAACTGGGTGTGGACCATCTTCCTTTCTTCTTTTCATTTCTTTTTCACTTATTTTGTGTTTCAGTAAAGTATAAATTCTGATGGCCATGCTAGGACACATGGCTCTTTAAGGGCTAACTGAAGATGAACAAATGGAGAGCTTCCTTGTACCCATCCAGTCTTCCTTTCAAGTAGCCTGAAAATATTGGTCTAATGCTCCCCATTCCCTCCAGAGCCCAATCATCCCATGGTTGCTTCTGCCTTTGCCTCCATGCCACGGGGACCGTTCCTGGTACTACGGAAGGTGTCCCAGGTGGAACTCCTGACTCAGCAAGGTCAAACAGCTCCTTGTCCTCCAAATAACTCACTGCAGTTTTCAGCCCTGACCTCAGAGAAGGGAGGAAGGGCAAGGATTTTCCAAGGAGTAATAGGATAGTGTGCATGTTTGTCTGCGTGTTTGTGGGAGTGGAGAGGAGGAAGGGGGAAAAGGAAAGGAAGGGAAGGGAAGGCAGAGAGAGACATAGGAGACAAATACGGTCAGAGAGAATGCTCACGTACTGCAGACAGACAAGGGGCGGTAGAAATAGGAGAAAATAGGAGACAAGAAATAGGAGAAATAGGAGACAGTGTGGTGGCTGTGGTCTATCAGAGACAGCCTGAATTCAACAATTCCTCTTGGGCTGAAAGTGTCCTTGGCCATGGTGCTGAACTGCAAGGCACTTTGAGGTAGAGGCAGGTGAACCGTGCTATGACTTTAAGCTGTTCTATTCACCAGGTTCCTGACTATATTGTTGCTGAGTTCCCACTGCATGCCGGATCCTCTGCCACCTGTTTTCACATGTATTATCTCATTTAATCATTTAATAACTTAACACAATAATTCAAAAAACTGTTTCACTTTCAGTTCCTCATACCAAACCAGGAATGGGTACTGCCTGAAACTATCGTTCTTTGTTCTAAGAACCTTTTAAAAAGGCAAGAAAGGAGGGGAGGGAACTGGTCTCTGGTTACATTTAAATGATGACCAAAGGAGTCAAGGCTACATAGAGAGTGAGCCAGCGTGGATTTCGTTAGGGATGCGTCCCACTAAGACACTGCATGTCTGTGCGAACAGGGACAGGGTCCTGAGGAATTTAAGTGTTCATGTAAATTGGTATCTTTAAAATATCATAGAAATGATGTATCTAAAAGAGAATCCTTCATAATGGAGATTCTAGCAGTTCTAACACAATCCGGTTATGTTGCTATTATTTGAAACACTTTTTTTTTCCAGTTTCTTTAAAAACGCTTATTTATACGTTTTTCAATTGTAAAAATTCTTCATTTTGAGGGTACAAGTTATTTTCAAAATACAATATTTTTAACCATTTTATTTTTATTTTTAAAGTTCTTTTAAAAGCAGTTTAGTTGCACAGCAAAATTGAGAGAATACCATTTTATTTTTCTGTGCTGTTTCTCTGTTTTGTTTTTTTCTTAATGCACACACACACACACACACTGTAGCTGAGAAGCTGAGCAGTGCTTTTTTGGGTCAAAACCAAGGTGTGACTCTAATGTATTAAGGCTGACTTTCCTATTTAATTCTTAAATCAGCTCTAATGGCCATTTCCAGGGAGGCATTCTACAGCCAATCAGCAACACCAGCACCACTGAATTAAGTATGCAGCCTCCCAAGGAAGCCCTTTGAAGGGCACTGCAATCTTTTAAATGCACATCATGGAAAGATTCCTATGTGTACTTATTTTAAAAAAATAACATTTTACTGCTTTAAAGTCCTAACTCTGCCACTTACTCACGTGTATGACCTTGGATAAGTTACCTAACTTCTCTGTGCTCAGTGTCCCTGTTCCTTCATCAAGAGAAAGGGGAGAGTAAAAGTGGCTAAGGAGTTGATACAAGTACAATGTGCCGAGAACAATGCTGGGCCCAGAGGAAGCACGCAGCTGATGGCTACTTTCAACCGTCCTATCCAATACCCTCTTGCCCTTCATCTTCTAGGCACACCTCCAGCTAGAAAATCTAGTGAGTTAAGCCATGTTAGATAGCTTGGTCCAGAGTCTCGCATCAGGTAGGTGTTCAATACGTCTGTTGATCTGACTAGAACTAAATATAGCCTTTTTAGGAGCTGGAGGGCTTACATTAGGATTTACTAAAAACGGAAAACTCTCTTGGATAGATTTCTAAGATCAACATGTTTTGGATATTATCTGAATATGCAGAGCATCCCGATTCTGCGTCATAACTGGGCGAGACCAAAACTGGAAGGGAGGCCTGCCTTAGGACCCTCTCTGAGCTCCCCTTCTCCCAAGGGAACACCTTCGCCACAATTTCTATGCAGTGGGGGACAGGAGGCCTGGGGTCTGTGCTCTCAAAAGCATTGGATTAGAAAGTGGATCTTGCTAATGTGTTAGTTTTTGAGATTCATTCCCCCTATCCTGGGGCTAATATGGACTTCTGAGAGTGAAGAGCTTTAAAAACTCGAATCAATTTTCTGGTGAAAGCATTGCAGGCACCTTGATAAAGGTGTATAGGAGAACTTGAGTATTTTGTAAGGCACTTTGAAGAAAACGCTTCCGAGCACAGTAAAAATCCTAGCACTGTGTAAGACACTGTTTTAGTGGGTGAGGGCACAGGCTATGGTGTCAGACCTTGGCTCCAATTCCAGCTCCAACATATACAAACTGCATGACCTTGAGGAAGCTGCTCACTGCTCTAAGCCAGGGTGCCTCATCAGTCAAACAGGGATCATCCTATCATCTACCTCAGTGGGCTGCTACAAGGTATCAGTGAAATAAGGCCTGCAAAGCACTTAGCAGAGTGCCTGGCACACAAAACTCTCTCTAGATGGTGACTATTATTATTTTAAGTGGCTGCCTATAACAATAGCTACCATTTAATGAGTGCTCACTGTATGCCAAACATTCTGCTAAAGTACATCATGCATGTTATTTTACTTAAACTCTGCAATATCCTTTGAGGTATCATTCCCATACTATAGTTGTGGGGACTGAGGCCAGGGAATTCAGACAGTTTTATCCTAGAGTCATATAGATATTAAGTAGGGAGTCAGGATTTGAACCTGAGACGCCTTGCCTCCAAAGCCCCATGCTGGTCCCCCTTTCATAAGCCACCCATTCTACCTGTGGGCCCTGTCACAGCAGACACCAGCAGTCCCAGACTAAAATCAGAACACTTCTTCCCCTCTTTCCTTTTCCTTGTTAGAATATTTCCTCTCGAAAAGTCTGCTTAACATTCATAGGCTTCCGAGTCTTTAAAGTGAGCTCCTGAGACACAGAAATATAGAAGCTGTTAGAACTATCCAACAGAAACTGAGCTCCAAGAGCCTCCAGCCCCAGCCTCCTGGTCCCTAGGAGTCCTAGGTGAGGGCTTCTTCCCAGCCTTCGTTCCAAGTGTGTCCACCAGCCTGAGCTCTGTATTACCTCGCCCTCTTCTACTCCCAGTGAGCTGGGTCCATGACCACATTACACACACCAGCCCACATATTCCTCCAGGGATCTTGCAGTCCCTGTTTACAGACTGAAAACAGAAATAGAAGCTAATACTGAAAGTGAGCAAAGATCACTGAGTGGTCAAGAGGCAGAGATGGGACTGGAGCTTAGATTTTACCAGACCAAATCTTGTCCTAGACTCTCCTAGATCTCTTATCCCTGTCCATAATGAGCACGATGGTCTTGGTGAACACCCATTTGCATGTGGCATTGGCTGACCTGGGCAGCAAACAGGGAGCTTGATGCTCAAGGCTCTAAGTAAAGCATGGCCCATTGTACTCAGTCAGGAAGGGAGGAATGAAACCAACCCAGTGAGCACCCCCTCTGTCCCAGGCCTCCTGCCAGGTAGTCTCATGTACATCATCTCCTTTAACAACACTGCAAGGAGGTAGTGTTAGCTTGTTTTTACAGATGGGGATATTGGAATTCCCAGAGATCAGCGTGTAGCCAGGAAGCGGGGGTTCTAGGTTTGGAATTCCCATCTGATAAACTCCATACGTTGTGTATGTGGGTGAACTGCTTCCCAAAAGAATGAACACACACACACACACACACACACAGAGTCAGGTACTGACATAAAGTGCATATATAAAATCAATATTGAGGATAACTGTATCATACATATTACTGGATGGGAAGCAAAGTGATTAACTGAGACACATGTAGGCAGAATAATAATAGGTCAAATTTGTTGAGCACTTGCCATATACCAAGCACTGCTCTAAGAGCTTTCTAAGTGTTAGCTCATTTACATGTCACATAGACCCTATGAAGGAGGTATGATGGTTACTACCATTTTAAAGACGAGATAACCGAAGCACAGAGAAGATAAGCCACTTGCCCGAGATTGCAGAGCCTGCAAACAGTTGTGCTGGGGACTTCTCTGCTGCTACAGCTCCATCCATTTTCTGTTCTCTGCTCTAAGTTGGACCCATGGCTTCCCTTGGTAATTGGCTCTCTTCAGGTTTTGCTGATCGCAGGCATTACAAGGAGACTGGAAAGCAGGAGGAAGGGAGGAGGGGCCTTCTTTCCTAGTTTTTTTCCTGTTTCTGTCAATGCACCTCTAACAGTAGCTCTCGGCTCCAGCCACTAACTCTTCTGGGCATCCCAGAACCAGCCTCTATGCGTCCTTGAGGATCAGTGGCAGGCAGGTGGCACGCCCTCCTCCAAGGTCTGAGTACCAGCACCTTGGAGCTCCAGGTTCTAGGACTCTTCTCTCCTGTCCTCCAAGTCCCAGGGGTGGTAGCTGTTTGCTGCATTTATGATCACTGAGTTACTCCAATGTTTCCCTTGCTCTTCCAGCTCTCCAACAGGTGTATAACCAATCCCCTGTATTGAATCTCCCCTGTTTGAAATACCTAGGGTGGTTTCTTCTTTCCTCATGGGACCCTGAACACTACAATCCTTGGATCTGGAAGCTTGCCAGATGCTCTTGCTTCCAGAGCCTGTTCTCTTAACTACTAGTGTCTTATTACCTTTCAGGACTTGTGGGAATTCAAACTCCCACAGGCAAGATCACAGAAGTCACTTTTATTACTTCATTCCCCCCCCCCAGATATTAAATATGTGTCTCACAAATAAACATTTACAATTTCCTAGCAGGCCATGGGCACAGGCTTCACTGTGAAGGTTTTTAGCTTTGGGGATCCCAGTTGAGGGGCTCTGGGCATGGTGGACACTGAGAGCCACCAGTCTGACCCTGAGTCCCCTTGTTCCGATGCTGGGTCCCAGAGTCACTCTGCCACAGAGTCAGACTGAACCCAAATTAAGAGGACAGATAGTCACTTTGACACTAAAGGAAATTACTAGGGATAATAAAGGCTCATGGCTTTAATTAGAGGGCTGGCTGGTGTCAGTACCATTTTGAAGACATGAGGATCAGGCATTCAAGGGCTGGGAGAGGAGGGTGGGTGTGGACACAGCTCAGAGAACTTTCAGCTGGGTTGCCTTGTTAAGAGGGCTTTGATCAGGGGAGGGGGAACACCAACTCCAGGATCAGGAATAACGGCCATGAAAGCTCATGAGTATGGTGTTATAGGTGTCTTGTCTAAGATGGTCCGTGAGATTGCACTTAGTGAAAGAAAAAAAAATACAAAAAGAGGAAAAAGGTGGCCGCCATCCAACCGCCTATCCATCCATCCAATCACCCACCCATCAATTTATTCATTCATTTAACAAACATCTATTGAGCTACTATGCTATGCAAAGTATGTGGGATGGGAAACAGAGATGAGTCAGGCATGGATCCTGTCTTGAAGAAATATAACCTCCAGTAGGGGAGAGCAGAAGAGAAAAATGTAACCTGTAGCAGGAGCAACTGTGACTGAAGGAAGTAGCCATTGAGATGCAGGGGGCCGGGGGTGGGGAGAGGAGGGTATATGTGCGGCACATTGAGGAATCCGGTGGGTTGCAGGGAAGGCTTTGCGAAGAAGGCTTTGTTCTGTAGGTAGTAGGGAGCAACTGAATGTTTCAAGCAGGATATGGGATGCTGAGGAGTGTTTTTTAGAAGAATATTCCAGAAGCACAGTGTAAAATGGACAGTGTTTGGGGCATCAGTTAAGAAGTTGCTGTGATGGTCAAGGCAGTGAAGGAATAATGAAGGAGTGAATTTTCGAAGAGGTAGAGAAAATGCAGATAAGGAGACGGAGTTTGCAGCCAAATGGTAACATGAGTGGTAGGACCTGGCAAGAGGCGGGGGTTGGGGGGAGTCAGGCTTGGATGGCGGAGAAGACAAGTGTGTCCCCAGGAGAAATGGGGAGCATGAAAGAAAGAACAAATTTAGACGGGTCCAGCTGTGAGTTGGAGGGGCTGTCGGGAAAGAAGCCTGGAAAGAAGGACAGCATGGAGTTCAGGAGAGAAGCTGGGGATGGGAAATTCATTTGGGCACCCTTTGCCTTTACCAAGGTTAACAGAAGAAGCTCTGAAATTGGATATGAATTCCTAAGGAGACAGTGTTGAGAAAGAGCAAGGAAAAGCCAAAGGACAGTTTTTGAGTAAAACCAAAGTTTACAAAGTAGAGGAAAGGAGGAAGCAAAAGACCAATGGCCTTTGGGGAGGGACAAGAGGAAAGATGAGTTGAAGGGAAGTCCAAGGAGGGAGGGTGAAGCATGAGGGAATGGGATACTGGGCATCAAAGGCACAGGAGACCAGAGGCCAAGGGCAGAGATCTGGGGGCTGAGAAGTGACCAGTGACTGTCAGGGGGGCAAGTCAGGTGTAGTGGTGAAGGCAGAGCCAGATGAAAAAAAGCCAGAAATCATCATTATAATGATAATAATAAAAACATAATAAAACCATGTATTTGATGGTTCCTGCCAGGCACTTTCTTTTCTTTTTTTTTTTTTTTAAAGATTTTGTTTATTTATTTGACAGAGAGACAGTGAGCATAAGCAGGGGGAGCAACAGAGGGAGAGGGAGAAACAGACTCCCCGCTGAGCAGGGAGCCCGATGCGGGGCTCCATCCCAGTACCCTGGGATCATGACCTGAGCCGAAGGCAGAAGCTTAATCGACTGAGCCACCCAGACACCCCTGCCAGGCACTTTCTAAACACATTACGTGCACTAGTTCATTTAATCTCCACGATGATTCTGTGAGGTGAGTATGATTAGCATCCCCATTTTACAGATAAGGGACCCCCGGCAATGAAGAGAAGAAGAAAGGGAAAAACTGGATTTCCAGAGCACGTTCAGCAGAACCCTAGTGCCGTGAGAAGGGCACGGAGAAGGGCTCTGAGGTTAAGTCAATTTGGCATTTCCCCTTTTAGGAATGCAGATGAGTATATTAAAGACCCAGGAGCCCTGCACTGAAGAAACTTGTTTAATTTTGTTAAATCAATGTTTTCTAAATTTATTGGACCTGCAAATTTCTACCATTACCATTCTATGGAACGATGTTCTACAAGGCACACTTTGGGAAATGCTGGTGTGCAGACTCTTCCAGAAAGTCACGGACAGAAACACGAAAGACTGTGGGAGCGCTGCTCTTTTTTTTTTTTTGAAGGGGAAAGGGTATTTGTTTTTTCTGACTGGGGAGCAAAATTTTTGGGTGAGCTAAAGGATGTGAGGGTGGGAGACCACGGGAAACAAGGAATCCAAATGCCAGACAATCAATCAACAACACTTGTATAGAGCTTTGAGCTGGGATTCTTGTTAAAGAGACAGCAAATCATTACCAAGTGCACGTCAGGCTCTTAAAGTCGCACCGTCCATTCCCATGTACGCCCTGAGCACGCTCACCAGTTTACAAAGGCAGATGCCTCCATGGTTTTAGGAGGAGTCACCATTGTGAATCTTCTTCCCCTATCATCCATTCATTTATTCATTCAACAAACACAGCCGGGACTTTCTCTGGGCCAGGTACAGTGTTAGGCGCTGCTTTTGCTTTGACGCTTGTCTTAATTCCCAGCTCCTGGTTCTGCAGCCTGCATTTTGTTCCTGCCTCTGATCCTTTGGACTTGAAGCTGTGTCTGGTTTCCACCCCCCAGCCCCGCAAAGGTCCGTTTCCCTGCTAGCCTCTGGCCCATGCCTCCCAGTGCCCCACGAAGCTTCAGGTAAGAACGCTGATCCAGTCCTGGGCCATCCACCACCGACACTGTCGCAGTGTCCCAGCCTGTCCTGCCTTGAAATGACCATGCCCTCTGTTGGGGGTGGGGGGGTGGGGTGGGGGTGCAAAGGATAAGGGCACTCGGGCAAGAATAGACGCTGCCTCCAGGAGACACATGCGGCCAGGACAGAGGTGGCACGCACTCTCCTTAGGACCGCCTGCCTCGCCACATATGGAACTAGGTGATGGTGTGGCGTGTGGCGCAAGACACATGTGGTGTGACAGGTGGCCGGGATTACCGGGTGAAGACTTCTGAAGGAAAAGAGTCTTAAACGAGGAGCCCCACTTGGGGGCAGGGGACCGTGGGCAGAATGAAGTCTGGCTTGGAAATTCTACTTTATGAATCAGAGACTGCCTTTTTGGGTCAGCTCCATTCCACGGGGTGGGGGGCGGTGTGAGGAATGCTGCCCGCCCCGCCTGGAAAGACAGACTAAGTGTATTTTAATGCGCAGCTGCAGCCCCAGCCCAGAGCCCCAATCAGGCCCAGGGCATCTGGCTAGAGAGGGTCTCTTTGAAGCAGATGCTTATTATAGACTTGTTCTGAGCGCTTAACCTGCCTTCTCTTTCCCAGCTGCTAAATGCCCATTTCCAAGCTATTGAAATTCACTGGGAAGTATGGTTAATATGCGAATATAGATTAGCCCCCTTGCCACCGAGGCAAAGCTGCTTGCTTGGCAGCCTCTGGTACTCAAGATTCACGAAATCTCTGGCACGAGACTAACTGGCCGGGGGTGGGGGGATGAGGGGGTAGGTTTAATTCTTGGGCTGCTAATGAATCTGATTGCAGCCAACACTCGATTATACCCAGGTGGATTACACACTGGGTGAGCAGCCTGTCGAAAATGTGAAATCCTGTGGGATTTCCCCCATTGCTCCACATACCTACAAAGCTTCCAAACAGCCTGACCCAGCCATTAATTGGTGTGCCCTCACAGGCAGCCAGCTCATTTCCATACTGGTTGAAGCAAAACATAATTAGGTAGGCAAACATGCTGTAAGATGTGGACAGTATCTGCATATCCAACCACACGTTTGAAGTTAAACAACAGTGAGCTTTTTGGTTACCCACCGTTTTGAATGAATCACCCCACTGCTCGCCCCGGAGGAGGGAACCAATGAGAAGGGGCTGCCAGCCATGAGTCTGTTTTAACAAACACCCGAGAACACACACATATTCGAGTGTGCTGTTCTTTCAGAATATTCACCTCGGGACTGAGCTGCTGCTTTGCTTAAGACTCCTCTGGAAGTTTTTGTTTTTTGTTTTTTGTTTTTTGTTTTGCGGGGAGAATTGCCTTTGGAACTTCTCACCCATTCTTGAAAGGGTCTGTCTTCTACCTAGAGGGCAGATAGCCATCCTGGGAAGGCAGGATTGATTTTTAAGGGAAAGTAGAAAGCATTTTAGAGCCAAGTGCTGTGAGTCAAGTGCAATCTTATAGTTCTTACTCATGAAGAATTGTTGTCCCACTTCCTCCTTTTTTTTCTTTTTTCCAAGAAAGGTGTTTAAGACGAACTTTGCATTTATGAGCATTGCCTAAGCAAGGGGTGAGCTCATCTGTGCTCCCCTGAACAAAATGAGCAAGACAGAACCAATCCCCCCAACAATGACACGTGTACCTTTTCTTCTTCTGAGCACACAACTCTGGGCTTGGCAGCCACTGACAGCCCCACGGGCACAATGACACCTAACTAGCCCCCAGGGCCTCTCCTCTGTGAGCTGCTGCAACGTTGTTTCAAACACCTTGCTCCAAGCCAGCCTCCCTTTCCACCCAAACAACTCCTCGCACCCACCTCCGGGGCCTCTCATCAACCTGGGCCAGGAAAGGCAACTTCAAGCAAATGTCAGTGTCCGCGAGTCGGGAGGAGGATACCATGACAACAGCTTCCAGAGCAGGAACCCAGTGCCCTGTGAAGATAGTCCAGGTCCGGAGGGGCAAGGAGGGCGGCTGTGGCCTGGGATATGCTTCCAAAGGAAGGGCTCGGAAGCGGTTCGAGGAGCTGGTAATGACTACAGTGTGTGGATCCCCAAAACGACCTCTCAGGGGAGCTCAATCTAAACCCCAAGTCCTCCTTGGATTTAGGAGTTCTGATGTATTGGTTAAAAAAGAAATCAGTGCTTTGTCTGTAGCCCAGGGGAGTGCTGTGCCTGGTGAGAGGAGGCGGGCAGTGTGCTGGGTAAGTCTGGTACTCATTTATCAAGCGAGCGAGAGCCTAGGCCCCTTACCAGGTCTCCAGGAAAGCAGGTAAGCTGTTGCTAAGATCCTGCTCGATTTCCCTAAATCAATCTCTTTCCCTTTAAAATATCCACACTACTGTGGGGACGAGCCGTTGTGCACAAATAAGAGTATTATCTCCAAGAATGAAAATTCAGAAAGCCAGAGTCCAAGGGGGTGGTCTACAGATCAGGGAGAATTCTCCATGGAAGGTACAGCCCAGACTCTTCTATATTCCTCCCAGGGATCTGCAACCTCTGCGGACACCAGTCCCTGGAGATTTTCCCCGATGCTCGGGAGAATTGAATTCTGGGCCTGTCCCTAGATTCTCCTCCCCCAGGGGTGCTCTCTGACCGGCTCTAGCAATGTCCATGTCTGCATTTCCCTGGACATGGAGCCTCCAGACTCACAGAAACCAGAATCCCATTCTTTCCTCTAAGGAAAACCATTAGACCTGCACTTAGCAACCACAGGAGGGTATTTTTAGCTCTCTGGCAGAAGTGTAATGTACAAAATGTAATAATCTCAGCCTTGAAGTTCCTCGCAGCCCCATTCAACATGAAACTGTGGCTGATGGATGTTCATGGAGAGAAGGGAAAAACAGGGCCAGCGAGCTTGTCTGCCGTTTGCCTTCTCTGCTCAGATGTAGGTACTAGACGCAGTATAGATCAAAAACACACAGACCAAGGAAGTTTGCTACTCAACTGGCAGGTAAACTAGCCCCCAAATCTGTTTCTTCCTTAGACCTAGTTGCCAGCCCATAGGCGAGAGCCACTAAGCTGGCATTTCTGAGTGACCCCTACTCCTGACTTGCACTGTGCCCTTGGGCGAGTCCTTTCACCTGCCTGGGCCTCAGTTTCCACACCTGTGAAATGATCCTTTTCAGTTTGGACACTCTATAATCCCAAGGGCCACTATGTGGAGTTGATTTAACACAAAACCCATGAGTGGGCAGAGGCCCAGGCAATCAAAGCGTGCATGTGCTGAGCGCTTACGAGGTTCTCCATGCTCCTAGGGGGCTGCTCTGGCCCCGGCCCGGTGTGTAGCTAATCCACCTCCTAACCCCTCTTTTAAACCAATTTTAATTCCCACAGTGCAAGCCCCCACTATTTGTTACCTCTATTTCCAGGCCACTTCTATGAGTGGATTTTAACTCCAGCCCAAGTAAAACAAAACCAGGCAAGTTCACTCCGCTCGACAACAGGACTTCTTCTGAGGCCCAGGAAAAGTGATTTGGGGATTAGTTACTATTTTCAGAAAGCTGAAGGGTAGAGAACAGACAGATTTTGTTCTCCCTCTTTTGACCATGCTCTTCCCAAAGCAGACAAGGCAAGGAAAGGGGAGGAAGAAGAGCAGAGGGAAATCTATAGAAAGAGGAAGAAAGATGTCTCCAGGTCGGATGGCTTCACATCTCCCTGAACTAATTGGGATCCTATCCCAGGGCTCTATTGTTCATTCATTCCCTTACTCATTCAGATACATTTAGAAAAGTGCCCACTATGTGCTGGGCTTACAAGTTGTCTCTGTTTAATACAGTTTAATTTATAAATTGGGTGTAGTAAGAGATGAACAGCAATAACTGGGAATAGAATAGGACAATTATAACAATATACTAAAAAAAAAAAAACAAAAAAAACCCAATATACTATAAGTTACGTGAATGTGGTCTCTTTCTCTCAAAATATCTTATTGTCCCTATACTCACCCTTCTTCTTGTGATGATGTGAGATGATAAAATGCCCATGTGAGGAGAAGAGAGGGGAATGACGTAGGCATTGTGGTGTCGGATTAGGCTACTGTTGACCTTCTGATGATACATCAGAAGGATCATCTGCCTCTGGACCACAGCTGACCACAGGTAACTGAAACTGTGCACAGCAAAACCACGGATCTCTGTACCAGTGATCTCCAGTGGACAGGGAATGAGGTTTCTTTATGTCTTACATCTGCCGGTCTCCAAAATACTTGAAGCTCCATCAAACCAGAGTCCCCAGGGTGCCTGTCTGTGTGCACGCACGTGAGAAGTGGGGGTGGGGCCTGGGGATGGGGAGGCAGGGAGAAGACACTCTGAGTTGCCTGTAGGAAAGGAGTAGATCCTTCATTTTCCATATGATCAGAGGGAGTGAGGAGGACCCAAGGAAGGCTATGCAGGGGAGGGAGTGGGGGATCAGGGGCTAACAGATATGGTTCTATCTTGTGTACCAAGGATCCACAGCCATTTGTCAGTTATCCAGGCTGGAGATGTATGATAATGGAACATGTTACGTATTATTCCCAAACCCACCAAGCCCATGGCTGTGGACCCTCACAGCCTCACCACATGTAGTGAGGGCAGAGGGAAAGAATCATTGACCTTCCTCTTGAGTACGCTCATTTCCCCAGAGCACACATCATTCGGCGGAGGGGTGGGACAGCCTAGGAATTTAAGTTGGCTGTGATTATCCACTCGCAGAAAACCGCATCTCCAAATCTCAGGAAGCAAAAGGAGGGTGATGGATATTAATAATTGCTAACATTCTGGGGAGGCCTTACCATGTGCCAGGCATTTTTAAAAGCCATTTAAATATACACAAATTCACCTAGTCCTCACAAGCACAATGCTGTGGAGTAAGTGGTACTATTATTCTCATCTTTTCAAATGAGGAAGCGAAGGCATGGCCAGGTTAAAGGACTTGCCCAAGGTCACGCAGCAGGTAGATGCGGGATGAGGTGTGCCTGCCACAGTAGCCCCCAGATGAGCCTCACTGCTATCTCGGGTTACTGGAAAGACAAGCTGGTACTTATCTCCTCTGGCTCGTGGCCACCGCCAACTTTCAGACTAGCAGGCAGGGAAGCGTGTACGTGAAAGCTTGTCCTATCTCTTTGCTGAGCCCCATTTCCCGGAGTGTGACATGAGCTTCCCTCCTGCCAGCCACAATATGGCCTTATTATGCCTAATAAGACACGGGGCTTCTAGTCAGCACAAGTTCAGAGGTTGAGCCAAGGGGAGACTCCACTCCAGCATCCCCCTGTCCAGCGTGTGCAGGGCTGAGGTCCAAGGCTACGACCAGGCAGAACCCACGTGTGGACCCTTGTCCCTGTCCTTGGCGACTCTGCTCCATTGCTCCTGGTAGTGTGGGGTCTGGGGAGGAAAAGAAGGGGCTAAGAAGTGGACAGAGGCCCTCGCATGGTCATAGGCTCGTGCTGTAACCCCCACAGCTGGCTGCCCCAGACAGCAGATGCGGGAAGCCAACAGAAAGGACAGCCTCATTAGGGGAGGCAATGGGATGCTCCAAGCACTCTCCCCACACTCCTGCCTCCTGGAACATCAGTTGGAGGGCAAGGGGGAGAGGATGAGGAACTGGGTGCACTCAGGCAGGGACACTGTGATGGCTAATTTTATGGGTCAACTTGAGTGGGACATGAGGTGCCCAGACATTTGGTCAAACATTATTCTTGGTATGTCTGTGAGGGTATTTTTGGATGAGAGTAACATCTGAATGGTAGACTGAGTAAAGCAGATTGTACTCCCCTCCCTGCAATGGGACTGGCCCTTATCCAATTGATTGAAGACCTGAATAGAACAAAAGGGCTGACCCTCCCGCAAATTATAGGAAAACTCCTCCTGCCGGACAGTTCGAACTGGGACATGGGTCTTTTCAGGCCTTCAGACTTGAACTGAAATAGCGGCTCTTCTTGAACGTACACTCTCAACTCCCCTGGTCCTCTGGCTTTCAGACTCCGACTGGAACTACACATCAGCTCTTCTGGGCCTCCAGCTTGAAGACTGCAGATCTTGGGACTTCTCAGCCACCGTAATTGTACGAGCCAACTTCTTATAAGAAATAGATATATATATCTCCTATTGGTTCTGTTTCTCTGGAAAATCTTGAGTAATAGAAGCACCATAAATATTCATTGGTGGGGGCGTGGCTTGGAGCTTGGTGGGCTGGATTTCTGAGTGCAAGGGAAGGTTCCGAGTCAATGCATTAACATTCTTGCCTCTCAGCTTCCAGGGATTACTCTAATGGCCCCTGAAGTGCAGCCTTGAGCAGAAAACTCAGCACGAAGGCACTTTTTCCGGCCAAATATTCCTAGATATGGCCTGGTTTTCAAAGCTTGAAATTAAAGCCCGTGCTCTGAGCTCTTCATTCTTTCCCAGCTCTGTATGTGCTGCAAGGGCTGCAAAGAACCATATGGTGTGAAAGTTTGAACATGCTTTATCTCAGCCTTGCAGAGAGAAGCCTGCTTGGGTGTCCAGATGCAAGTATGTCTGGAGAAGACAATGGTTGCCTTCAAAGGGGCTGTCCCTGCCAGTTTCATGTCGCCAGGAGGAGAGGCTCTCACCAGACCTGCAGAGGCAGCCCCTCAAAGTCTCGGAGGAAGGTATCACCACAAGCTTGCCCCCTCATTCATTCCAGTGTTGGCTCCTCCAGAAGATCTCAAATACTTCCATTCTAAGGCAAGTCAGTGCTTCTGCAATGCAGACTTGAGTGGGCAACTCCAGGGGTGGCCTGGAGAGGCAGTAAGGGCAGGGAGGGTAAGCACTGTGCTCACTGTCTGGGTCAATCCCGGCTCTGATACTGACCGCCTAGGAGATCTGGGGCAAGCTACTTAAGCTCCTTGTGCCTCAGCCTTCCCCATCTGAAAAATGGGGTGATGAGAGTGGTAACCACTCTTGGGGTTGTCGTGAGGATCAAAGGAACTAAAGTATATGCATGTATGTGTCTATGGATAGGGTAGCAAAGTGCTGTCCTATGGTAGCGCTGCTCGCATGTGAACCATTATTACGTATTTATAGGTTGGTGGAATAGTTCACCCTTCTCCGTCTCCCCCTCTGACCCTAGAACTTGCCTGGTAGTCAAGGAAATTTACATATGCCAAAAACAGAGGGAGATGCGAAACACTCGGATTTCAGGCATTACCCACTGCCAGGCTCACAGCCCAACCTAGACGGCAGAGGGATACTTGAGACGTGGTCTCGATCATCAAGAACTTATACACTGAGTTATGGAAGCTTATTTACTCTCACCAGGTTATAAATTGGCAGCTTCTACACCGGGAGGTGAGCAGAGTTCAGCCAGCCCGGGCGGAACCTGGGCACCTCCGGGCTCTTAGGTGACACCCCGTGGCTGATGTCCTGGGTGGAAGGAAGGTGCCCATCTCCTTGGGATTAGGAGCACGGATTAGGAGAGAGGCCCTCCGAAGGGTAACTTAACGAATGGTAACTTAACGTTTTGTAGTTTCCTGCTGGGACTTCTTTACTAGTGCCATATAAATACGGGGTAGGAGCACAGTGTCTTAAGTAATAAAGGAGGAGGAGGGAAAAAATAATCCAGAGAGAAATCACCTTATGGCTCATTTCAACCTTATTGAAATTTCTACTGTGGAAACATTTAAATATCATAGTTACCGCCGTGTGTCTTCGCTCCTGCTATTCCCCGGGTGGATGTTTCGTTGCACATTTGGTTGGGGAGCCAAACAATAAAGCTGCTTGGAAATCGCTCTCCCACTGCTAGTAATTACAACAGGTTTTTATTCCAAATGTAAAGAATGAACCGTTATTTTTTTAATAAAGGGAGCTCTCTGTTGGCCTCGGCCCTCTCCACCCCCAGCCTCCGGGGGCACTGGCCCTTGGCTCCCCGGTCCTCCGCTGCATTTCCCAGTGAGGCCCCTTTCTCTGCCTTTCTCCCCAGAGGCATCTGGAAGCAGCGCTGTCTCCCAGGCCAGGAGCCCCATGTCACTGTTTAGAGAGAGGGATGGCCCCCTCCAGGTCTCTGTCAAGAACATTAAATATTTAGCCTGACTCCATCCAGGCCATCAAACACACTCCTGTCTCCCTTTCCTACCCAAAGTGACACATTTCCCCACCTCCATCTTTTTTTTCAATCCCGAGCAAGCGATCTGGGGTTAACTCGGCATTTGTCAGCTCCATCTGAGCACAGGCGTGAGCTCATTGGCTCTCTTCCACCAGACCGAGCAGAGAAAGTGCCTTTTGTGTTCTCAGATGCACAGTTCGGCCTGGCAACCAAGTGAGCACCTGCCCAAGGCCATGCTGGCTCGAGCCCCCACCAGCTGCCTACATGCGGCTTCTCTCGTCCCATTTCTCAGGTGTAACTCTGGGACAGCTTCCCCCGTCACCTGACATGTGACTTTTTTTCCTAACCCCCTCTGACTCTGGCTACTGTGTGCCAGGAGTGGGGGGGCAGGGAACAAGTTCTCTTTATGCTATGTCACCTCCAAGGTCGCCAGGAGGGCGGCATCAACAGCTCACATGACATAGGGCGGTCCAGGGCAGCGCCTGAGGCAGGCAGGGCAGAGAGCCCACCATCCTGCAGCTGTGTGGCTCTCAGTGCCCCCATCTCCTTTCTGGGCCTCGTTTCCCTCTTTGTAAAATACGGGAGGTACACTAGGTATCTTTGCATTCCTTTGAACTGTAATACCCGTGACTTCACATTTTAATAATTTCCATTTTGGCCCACTCTCTACTGTTTTGCCTTGTCTGTATCCACATGTCCTTCCCTGAATCTAACCACACATGGCTGGGGCCAGACAAAAGCACCGTGCCGGCCTCAGAGCCACATAGCTCCGAAGGGGCTGTTGTCTGCTAATTTTCGGACTACGCACACTTTCTCCCAGGCAGAGGAGGAGAGTAAGGGATGTAGCTGGTGCCCCGATGTACTGGAGAAATGTGAATGGAGGCCCAGCAGCTCTGAATGGAGGCAGGTGGGTGGCCTCTCCAGGATAGACAGCTGCGGCTTTTGGATGGTCCCCTGCACTCTGTTTCTAGCTCCGACCTCTGGGGAAGCCACTTTCCCTCCCTGAGCTTTGATTTTCTTCATCAGTTTAACGGGATAACATTATCCACGCCCTCCACTTATGAGCATCAGTGAAGAAATGAAAAAAAAATGTTCTTTGGGAAGGAAAAAAAGCCAGAGGACCAATGGAGAAACTGAGGCACAGGGCGCTTCCCCCCCTTAAGTGTGGAAGAACCGACTAGCACCCACATTGGAGTGAGGCAGGGCCTCCTGCCTCCAGTTTGTATGTTCATCAGGCAGGGCTCCTGTGCTTCTGGAGGTCAGTGTTAGTAAGGAGAGATCATCTCTTGCCAGTGTCTCCCTCATCCCGGCCCAGGACCCCTGCGGAACAGACCGCTGCGGGCTCCAGGGCAAAGAAGGGGCCTGGAAGCGAAGCTCTGCTGTCTGCTCTGGGTCTGGAGTATAGTGGGAAGGAGCCTCAGCGTGTGAGCCAGGACAGCGCCCCCAGGCCCAAGCTGCCCTGAGGCTGGTGTCTGAGGTGTGGCCGGTGGGGGTGGGGGATGGGAGCAGAGCAGCGGCTGTGCTGGGGGCGGACAAAGGGAGAAGACAAAGATTATTTTAAACCTGTATTAATCACTGCTCCAAACAGGGACTGGGGGTGGGAGCCGCAGCTGTCATAGGGAGCTGGTGAGGGTGGCGGAAGAGTCCACAGGGAGGGGCCGGAACTCTGAGCTCCCCCCACCCCCCCCAGTACCTGGGCCCAGCCCAGCTGCGAGCCTGGGGCCTTGCTGAGTCTCTGGGGCTTGCCCCAGGGTCCAAAGTAAAGAAAGGATAAAACCACAAGTGCAGTCCCATCTCCTGGGCCAACTGGTCTCCTTGCCTCTAGACGCCCTCCTCACCAGCCTCCCCTCCACACTTGCCAAGTGTTAGCCTAAAATAGTTTGGATCATGTCACTTTTCTCAAAAGCTGGTGATGGTTTCCTGTGCCCAAACAACTGGCCTCCTCCTTGGTCCGATGACAACTAGCCCGCCTGGACCTTCCAGGGCCAAGATCAAGCCCCCAGCCTCGGGTCTGACGGTGATGGCCCATTAAGCACTTCCCGCATGCCTGGCGCCCAGCTAAGCGCTCTCATCCATTACTTCACTAAGCGCTCTCATCCATTACTTCACTGAATACTCACATCCGCCTGTTGGCAGACAAAGAAACTGAGCCTTAGAGACGCCACAGAACTTGACCAACGTCTGTCTGATACCCAAAGCTTACGTTCCTCATTCTTGGAGAGTTCCACAAACATTCAGGATTCCCTGCCTTGCTCAGCGCTTGGTCCCTTTTTGCCCTTACGAACGTCCCCCTCACTCCTCAGGGCTCCCCTCAAATGCCACTTGTTTCAAGAAGTCTCCCTGAAGGAAGCTCAACAGCAGACTCAAAATAACTGCGGACTTATTTAGTATTTACTGCTGTTTGCGTAGGTCCTACTATCTCCGTTTTACAGACAGAAAAATAGAGGCTAGAGAAACGAAGTATTCATGTTGACGCAGCTACTGAGTGACGGGGGAGGGATTGATTGAAAGGCCGCTCTTGCAACAATTCCAAGTTCACTGTTCTTCAAAAACACTTTGACTGCTTCAGTGACTCTTCCCTTATGTGTCCGTCGTCCTTTGTTTGTGTCTTTGTTAGTGCTTATCAGATTCTGTGTCGAAAATCTGCACTAGGATATTAGAGTGCTCCATAATAACTACGGTATTGATCGTCACTATGCGCACGAGGCATTTCACATGCTTATTCTCATTTCGTTTGCTCACCCGGGAGCTAGCTATTGCGATCTCCATTCTTAGAGGAGAAACTGATACCTCGGGCATTAAGCCCCGTATCCAGTTAACACAGTCTCGCCA
The DNA here is from genome assembly GCF_054177405.1 of Leptonychotes weddellii. NCBI lineage: Eukaryota > Metazoa > Chordata > Mammalia > Carnivora > Phocidae > Leptonychotes > Leptonychotes weddellii. The sequence continues at coordinate 86,152,665 of NC_138372.1, forward strand.
CCTCCGTGGGATTCAGATGTGGATCTGTCCCAAGTTCATGCCTTCCCGCTACACAGATTGCTTCTTCCAAGCTCTTTGAAAGCTAGGTCCACACTTCATTTATCCCTGAATGAGGACCCTAACGGCATTTTGGATACAATGGGAGCTCCCTGAATAAGGAGATGGACCATTCCTGGCTGGGAGCCCTGGTCACCACGGTCTTCGTGGGGAACCCCGGGGCACTGGGCTCTGCTGACACCAACAGCTCCTTCTTTAAAGCTTCAACTCAATTCTCTTTAGACAGACTTCTAGAGTGATGTGGGGGGTGCCTTTCTTTTCCCCCCATTTGTCAAGGTTTTTGAGATGTTTGTCTGAGGACACTGACACCTCTCTAAGTGAGAAATGGGCACATCTCAAGAGGGAAAGGGAGCTACTCTCCTGTGCATGTCCCCTTGTTACTGACATTTCTGTAAGAGTCCCTCACTTTGCAGAGGTTCTGTGCCGTTCCTGGCTGAGGCAGGGGGCACTGCAGGGAGAGAAGGCAGAACGGAAGTCCTCACCAGGAATGTGAGCAGTCCCGCAAAGAGGAGAGAAAACTCTAGAGAGGAAACTCCCACGTTGAGCTATCTCCATGGAGTGGGACAGCCCCGGGGGAGTTTATGCCCCCATGAGAAGAGCAGTCCCCCAAATCTGGGGACTGTCTAAATGAGACTGGAGGGGCACCTGGGTGGCTCAGACATTAAGTGTCTGCCTTCGGGTCAGGTCATGGTCCCAGGGTCCAGGGATCGAGTTCCACATCGGGCTCCCTGCTCAGCGGGGAGCCTGCTTCTCCCTCTGCCTGCCGCTCCCCCTGCTTGTGCTCTCTCTCTCGCTGTCTCTCTCTCTGTCAAATAAATAAAAATAAAATAAAAATAAATAAATAAATGAGACTGGAGAGTCTAGATGATTTTTCATTCAGAGGATTCTCTCTTGCCGAAAAAGAATTGTATGTTCATGTAACTTTTGGAAACTGGTGATTATTAAGAACCAACAAGATTCATTCAGATCAGGTAGCACCAAATTAATCTTTAAGAGGGTTTTTATTTCGGTAAAGTTCTAGGTCAGGGTTTCTCAACCTTGGTACTATTGACATTTATACCTGATAATTCTTTGTTGCGTTTGTGGGTAGGGGCACAGGGCCCTCCCTGCACCCTGTACCCTCTCTACTTGCTAGATGCCGGGGGCAGCACCCCTACCCTCAACACACACACACACACACACACACTCAGTTGTGACAACCGAGAATGTCTCCGGACATTGCCACATGTCCCCTAGAGGAAAATCTTCCCTGGTTGAGAACCACTGTTTAGAGCAATAATAAGTCAAGAAGCTTCCATGCACCTAGTTCTTTAGTGAGGTATTTGACACGCTTGCGCATTATCCCTGAGAAGAAGGAGAAAGATGGGCTGGGCATCAGCCCGGTTAGTTATACAGAAACTGGTAGAACACTGTACACAACAGTGTTGGTTTATGGATGGGCATCAGCCTGGGGCATGTCCATAGTGACAGGCCCCCGGGCTCCGTACGTTTCTATCAGCAATGTGGATAAAGGCATTGGTAACATGCTTACTTTGTGTACAAATGCCTCAAGTCTGGTAGATATAAGCTATGTCAGATAAAAGACTGGCGATTCAAAAGGGTCTCTGACACTGTTAGGTGAGAAAGGCAAAGCTTTCGGGCAGCGTGTCCCCCAGGCTGCTGTTTGTGTAAGAAGCAGGTGATATACAAGGACCAATATTGGTATTGTCTTGTCCCCGTGTAAAGAAAGCCCGGGAGGATACCTGAGACACCCGGCACGTGGTCGCTCCCTATGCGGGGAGAGAGATGAGGTTGGGCAGATAGGGTGGCATGGGAACTCTTCACAGTTTACCTTGTTATATTATTTGGCTTCTAAATATGGAAGGGTATTATCTATTCACTTAATGAAATTTAAGACAGATGTTCGACCTACATTTGGGACCAAAATAAATACAATGCAATTGAACAAGCACAACATCCATCCTGCCTTAGTTCAAAAAATTAACTCGGCAAGTATGATGAGAGCAGATTTGAGAGGTTCATGTGAAAATCGGGAGTTTTTAGTTGGTCACAGGCCGTGAAGTCAACCAATCAGCCGACACCTGACATACACAATGAAGGCTTTGACCGTTTATGGCATTGGGATCAAGGGCAACAGGGTCCCATTTGTTCCCTGGGCAGCTCAGACCAGATTCATAGCCGTACCTTCGCTTCTCTAGGCTGTATTTTGGGAAGTGCATTGGCAAGTGGGTACAAAGGACAGTGACCTAGATGGCAAGGGGCCTGGAAATCATGAAAAGTATGAGGGATAGGTGATGAAACCAGGGATACTTAAATTAGAGAAGAGATGATTTAGAAGGGACACGAAAGCTGTCCTCAAACATCTGAAGGGTTGTCCTATGCAGGAGGTAAGATTAGCTGCCTTTTGTATGTATAGCTCCAGGCGGCAGAGGCGAGTCCTCTTCAACTTATTGGGAGGCCAATTTCCTTTCAGAACCATGCAAAGGCTGCTTTTGCCTTTAATAAAATAGCTAACACTCACCGAGCACCTACAAAGCAGCAGGCCCTGTGATAAGCACTTTCCCTGCATTATCTCCCTGACTTTTCACAACACCCTGAAAAGCTGTTCTCTTCATTGTCCTTTTAAGAAAAGGGGACACTGAGACTTCGCAAGGTTAAGTAAACGTGGTGGTGCATCCGTGTAACCCCAACGTATATTCTCAACCAGCGAGCCTACCACCGAAAGGTAGTGAGCTGCCCATCAGAGCCAGCATTCAAGAGCGATGGAAACACTGCCAGCCCACAAGGCGATGGGGAACTCCTGCCTGCAGCCTAACGCACTGTCATCCTCCTAAGAAGATGAGCTCCGGGCCTGTGAGAAAGCCAGGGAGTGAGTAAGGCATATGGAGAAAGAGGCAAGCAGGCTCCTGCTCATACTTATCTGGGAGCAAAATTAGAGTCTTTGGCGGGGGTGGTGTCAGTTAGAAGTCAGAGAGGTGTGAGCCAATAGGAAACGCTGCCCGGCGCTGTGAGCCGCCCCTTCTGTCCACCGAGGCTGCGACAGGGCTCCCAAAACCTGAGCTACTACGTCCTCCAATTCATGAAGCCGCATCGTGGACAGGATCCCATTTAAGTATGCAATGAGCTTCCAGCAAATGCCCCTCTGGCAGGTGGCGGTGAGGAGGGACGGAAAGTATGTCTTTCCAAGGGAGAATGACAAAAATAGACAATTAAGCAGTGGTCGTACCAGAGAAGGAAGAGGAGGGGGTGGGGGGAGAGGAAAGGAAAACACACCTAATTCTTTCAGCCTCATCGGGGGGCCCAGACAGGCCTGCTCTGCTGCCTTCAAGTCCTTCACAATACTTCCAAGCAAAACAAACCCCCCAAAGGAAAGGACCCTTCGTGTGCCCCACGAATCCTCTATCATGGAATAGCAGGGATAAACATTTACTGGTTGGAAAGAGCAAAGTACTGTGGAGGACAACGGTAGGCAAGTACATCAGATTTAAAACTGGCTGAATCAAAGCAAATACAGCACAGGCTGGTGCTCAGTTTTAAAAAAGTTATCTGAAACGTTGACTGGAAAAGAGAAAGGTAGGCGGGGCTTAACACGAGAAGGCATCGCTTTGGAGGATCCGGGAATGGAAAGTTCCGGCCCAGAGGGAAGGAGCTACAGGGAAGGATTTATAATTCAGAGAGGACTTTCCCAGGGAACCCATTTACACAAGAGCCTCAGAAAATTAGCAGAGGGTCGCCCGGGGGGGAAAGCGGAAAATTCCCAGGTCCTGGCAGAGGCCGTAGGGCATCAGACAGGCCAACACCGTGGGGCCGGGACAAGGTCACCCCGGGTGGGTGGACCAGAGCATCGACAGAGCCAGCTCTAGAGAGAAGGCAGGGGCACTGGGAGGACCGGGACCGACCGCTGGCTAGGCTCAACCAGAATCATCGTGGATGGAAACCCATACCGGGGGCTGAGAAGGAAGAGATGCAGGGCTCTCCACTGGACAGAGCACTGCTCCCCAAAGGCCAGAGGCCAAGAGAAGAAGCCAGAGTGGGAGGGAGGTGGTAGTTACAGGCAAGGAAGGGGAGGATTTAGAGGGAGAGGAAAACGGACAAGGGGAGAGAGAGGCGGAATGGAGGAGAAAACACAGACGGTGACACAGAGACCCAGATACAGAGAAACCCAAAAGCAGAGGGAGAGACAGAAAGCTCTGCAGCGGGGGAGGGGGGGCTCTAGGGAGAAGGAGCAGCAGAAAGAGGCAGAGGCACATGTGGAGAGAAAGGAGGAGAAACTGGCAGCCGCAGAGGGCCCTGGGGTCAGGGAGACGGGAGTGACGGGGTGGAAGGCCTCCAGCTGTCTCGAGGCCCCAGGCAACCCATCCTCCTGTCACTCTCGGGAGGTAGCTCTGCTGACACACAGCCATTCTCTGCTCGGGTCTCCCACAGCAGCGGGAGGCGCAGCGGGGTTGGGGGGGTTCTCGCTCTGCAGAGCTGGGCTGCGTGACCACCTCAGTGGAAGGGGTCCGTCTGGGTAAACGGAGGCCGTGTAGCTGCTGGGCTGCGCTCGGCACCCCGCTGCTCTCCCTGGGTCAGGTCACCAATGTCACCCAGAGGTCTGCCCCAAGTATGGGGAAAAGATGCCACAGCCTTGCCAGTGGGTCTGTCCCATGGACAGAATGAAGGACCTGACCCTGCTCAGGCGGGCAGGGAGGGCACGATCAACCCAGGCATCAACCTGTCCCCCTGCCTGGAATGCCTTCACTCAACAGGACTTTACAGAGCACTGGTCTGTCGGGGTCTCTCCCTGGCGCTTAGAATATATTACACTGCACAGAACACAGATACCTGCTACTGGGGGGCCCACATTCTATGAGGGGCGGTTTACTTCAATGAGCCAGCCACACCATATGTTTGAAGGTGCAAAGTACTATGGAGGACAAAACAGAGCAGAGCAAGGGGGAGCCGGAAGCCTGGGAGGTCAGGCCAGCCGCCATCCAAAAGGTGACTTTTGGGGGGGAGTCGGCCACGAGGCATCTGGGAGCGAGCGTTGCAGGCAATGGGAACAGTCAAGGGCAACGTCCTAAGGTGGGAGCCTTCCTGGAATGTCAAGGCACCGAGAAGGAGAAGTCCATGACTGCAGAGGGGCTCTGGGGGCCTGAATGGAGGCTACCATGAAGACTTTGGCTTTGCCTCTGGGTGAAAGGGACAGCCATCAGAGGGTTCTGATAGGAGAAAACCATGCTGTGACTCAAGCTGTAACAGGATCGCATTGGCTTCTGGGATGAGAGTAGATAAGGGATCAAGGATGCAAGTGGGGGACCCCATCAGGAGGACGTTCCAGGCAGGCAGAGGTGACGGTGGCTCACACCAATGGTAGGAGTGGAGATGGTGAGGAGCGCTCAGGTGCTGTGCATGCTCCAAAGGGACGGTGAGCAGGAGTCCTTGACAGAGGGAATGCGGGTGGGAGAATAGCAGAGGGGTTCAGGGCAACTCTAAGGTTTTGGGCTTGAGCACCTGAAAGGCAGGTTCTTTCCTTCCACAAGGAAGATGGGCAGAGCAGATTTGGACCATGCAGCATGCGGGGAGGAAACCAGTGGTTTGGACGTGTTGTATCTGAGATGTCTATGAGTTATCACAGCGGACATGAGAAGAACTGGGACAGATGTAGGTTAGGAGAAGGCCTGCGCGGGAATGACAAGAACGGGAGTGGACCTGCAGAGTACTGAAGGCCAGGAGATAGGACGAGAGGACCAGGGAGTGGGTGCAGATGGAGAAAAGGATGAAGGACCCAGCTCCGGGCTCTGCCCCAGCCCAGGGTGGGGAGAGAGAAGCCACCAAAGGAGACGGACAGGGAGAGAAAGGTGAGAAGGCAGGACCAGGCAGGCGTGGTGTCCCGGAAGCCTGGGCAAGAAGGCATGTGAGTGAGCAACTGTGCTAAATGCTGTGTAGACAGCAGGAAGAAGATGGGCCAGTGGTCAGCATGGGATCTGGCCACAGGGGAAGCCACGGGTGATCTCGCCCGGAGTTTCCAGAGAACAGAGCCTGGGCAGTCAGGGACTGTGGCACCTAGAAACCATGCGGCATGGTGACTGAGAGCACAGGTCTGGGCCCCAGCCGGCCAGGGTTCAAATCCTGCTCTGCCTCTTCCTAGCAAGTTCTTTAACCTCTCTTTGCTTCCATTTCTTTTCTTTTTTTAAAATGTTACGTATTTATTTGACAGAGAGAGAAAGAGCACAAGCAGGGGGAGCAGCAGAAGGAGAGGGAGAAGCAGGCTCCCCGCTGAACCGGGAGCCCGATGTGGGGCTCGATCCCAGGACCCTGGGATCATGACCTGAGCCAAAGGCAGACGCTTAACCAACTGAGCCACCCAGGCGCCCCATCTTTGCTTCCATTTTCAAATCTGAGGCCACCTACCTCACGGGGCCGTTAGGAGGATTAAATTAGTGAGTGCTCGTAAGGTGCCAGGCACGTGGGCAACACAGGAAATGTTTATCAAGTTAGAAAGAGGAGAAGAAAAGAAGAAAGAGAATAGGAAGAGATGAATCAGAACATTTCTTCAAGGAGTTTTACTGCAACGAGAAGCAAAGAAGGTTTGTTAGTTAGCAGGAAGTGGTGGTGGGGGGTGCGGCAAGAAGGTCCTTCAAGAAAGAAGAAATAACAGGATGTCTGAAGCTGATGGGAATGGTCCATTAGAGAGAAGTTGGTGTTTCAGAAGAGAGAGGGCCGACTTGCCGGAGTCCTGCAGGAGAGGTGGCTCCACATGGGCCCCTCATCTCCCACAGGGCATCCCACCAACCCCTTCTTGGGGACAAACACTAACTACCTGTTAAACGTGGCACAGCTGCCCCCGCCACTGCCTGCCCCCTTCTTGGCTTTGCTGTTCCCCGTCACACTGATCACTACCTAACCTATCACTCTGCTTACTTATCTTGTCTTGCCTGTCCGCTGGCCAGTATGTAACCTCCTGGAATGCAGGGAGCTTGGTCCGTCTTGTTGACAGTTGTACCAGAGCCTAGAACAGTGCCTGGCACAGAGTAAGCACTCCATAAATATGTGCTGAATTAACAAATGAATTGGTGCCTGTACTTAGGGAATTCCTTGCCCATCAGGGAAGGTAATAAGCCCCCATCTTCATTTATTCTACCCATACTTTCTGAGCATCTACTGTGTTCCAGGAACTGTATTAGGTTCTGGGGAACTGAAGATGAATCACACAGCACCTTTGTCCTCATTTAGCTAACTCTGTAGTGTGTGTGTGTGTGTGTGTGTGTGTGTGTGTGTGTGTGTGTATGTAGGAGAAAACAGAAAAGGCCATTCCAAAGCTATGTGATAAATCTTCCAGGAGATGGAGGTCCAGGGTCCCACAGCCTTGAGCATGTGGGAGAGGAGCAAGCTTCCTGGAGAAGGAGTGACTGGAACTGAAAGAGCAAACAGAGTTGCTAAAGGGTCATGAAGAGGTAGAGTATGGTCTTTCGGACAGGCAAAGGCCTGGCAGCGAGAGTGCCCAAAGCTCGCCCCTGTCCTCGTGCCCTCCATGAAGCCTGCCCTGCTGCTCCGGCCCCACCCCGACTCTCCTCTGCTTCACCATTAACGGCACCTGTATAGCATTTATTGGGCTTTGCCCGGATCTGTGGGCCAGTTATCCAAGGCCTGAGGCTCGAGACCTCAGGCAGATGGTATGCTTTCTGAGGGAAAGGGCCATGGTGCCTATAGCAACAATTTAGATATAGGAAGAGCTCAAGAATCATCTGCTCACAGAATGATTCCTGGGCGCCTACCATGGGTAGGGAGGCAGCTAGGAGTGAGACAGGTCAGGCCAGGCCCTGCTTCCTGGAACTCGCATCGGACTGGGGAAGACTATACATTAAATAAATCAACATGCATGCTAGTGAAAGATCCACAGTACACGCAGACAATAACAATGGATGGGTGGTGGGAGCTCTCCAGAATGGCATTCAGGGAGGGAGGCTCTGACATTTCAGCTGAGACAGAACGATAACTATCCACGGAACCAATTAACGGACAAAAGGGAAGTAAGTAGGCAGGAAGATCTGCTGGAAGACATATTCTGGGAAGGCATGGGATTGAAACGGGAAGCCCAAGCGCTGAGAGGATGCAGCAAAGGAGCCTTCCAAATCAAAGACCTCCTGGAGGAGGTGGGTTTTGCTCCGGGTTGATCCCGAATGGTGAGCAGCCTTCGGTTTGCAGATGTGATTAGACAGCTTGGCTTTTAGCTGAAGTGATGACCAAGAGGGAAGGTCCTGTGTTAGCAGACGCTTGTCGAGTAGCTGCTCTGGGCTGAGCACAGGAAGATGGTGTGAGAGGCCAGTCCCTGCCCCCTGGGGGCTCACAGTTCCGAAAGGGAGACAAGTAGATCATTACCACGCAGCGAGAGCCGGTTGTGGCGGCTAGAGGGGTACAGGGTAGCTCTGAGCAGGAAGCTCTGGACTCCCCCTGGGCTGGGGGGGGGGAGGTAGGTGGGGTCTGGGGACAGTCGGCAGAGAAAGTGACATGTTGGTGCTTGAAGGATGAGCAGGAGTTTGCCAGGGACTGTGGGGAGAAGACCCTCAGGAGGTGTTCAGAGAGATGGGAGACGAGTAGGAAGGCTTGGAAGAGTGACACAGCCTCCCACCGGAAGCTCGGGACTTATGAGGTGGTGAGGCTGGAGGATAAGGTGTATGTGGGGGAGATGGGGGATGATCCTTTTAAAATCCCTAAGTTCTGAAGGAGTCCCCATGCACATAAAGTCCTTCCCAGAATACAGGCGTCTGGAACATTCAGCATGTGCTCCCTCTTACTCTACTCTGTGGCCCACCCTGTGTTAGCCTCTCCACGGGGCCTGTCCCTTGTCTTAGGACACGGAACTAGGGCAGGTAGAGCTCTGGACATGCTAGGTGTGATCAGCCTGCCGCTGGGCAGCAGGACAGAAGAGCTAGGTCTGAGACCCCCTTGCACCCTCTGCAATCAGCCTCCTCCGTGCATACCCTGGCCCTTCTTGCTCCCCACAACCCGTCCTTCACACGTGCGTCAGAGTTAGCGATTTAAACCATAAGCCAGATCCAATCAGCCGCTGCTTCCAACCCTCCAATGGCTTTCCATGGCACCTAAAATCTTCCCGATCCTCCCTTGGCCTGTGAGGGAGCAAGGCCCCGGGGTCTGTGGCTGGCTGCCTCCTCACTGGCCCCCAGTTGACTGGCTCCAGCCACATCGCGTCCCTCCTGTCTCTCAGACAGGTCCAGTCGTCCCCCAGCTGAGCAGCGGGTTCTCTCTGCCTGGAATGCTCTCCCCCTTCGTCTTTGCAGAGTGACTCCTCCCATCAGGGTCCACCCCTGGGTCTCGCAGGCCCTTCTGCAGCACCCTAGGAAAGCTGTCTTTCCTCCCATCCCCTCTTCCAGCTCCTTCACAGCACTTAGCTTGAAGTTATCTTAGTCACTTGTGTGTTTGTCCGTTTCCATGTTTGTTTATGTCTCCCCCACACCTACCCACCCCTCCCCAAAATGCAGGAGCAGGAACTCTGTCTCATTTGTGACACTCCCTCTCCCCGTACCTGCATGTGGTAAACACTGACTGGCTCTCTCCCCACGAGCTAAAGACGGGCGGAATGACCGTCATCAAATGGGGCTGCGTGCGTAGTAATGCAGGAAGCTCCAAGCTGGGGTCAGTGGGGGCTGCCCCAGGAAAAGACTGGCCCAACCTCCCCAGGCCCGGAGCCCCCTGGGTCCCGAGTGGCTGGGGAGACGGACGCCCCCTGACTATCCGACTGAGCCTGTGGGCAAGGCTCTGGGCCTACACGTGTCCAACCTTTCTGAGGATTTCTTTCTGCTAAACAATTACCCAAATAGACGCTTTCTCAGCAGTGGGGCCTGCACCGACCTTGGTGGGCCTTAGAGACCTCAGTTCATGGTATTCTCCAGCTACCCACAGGGCAGAGCCAAAGTCAGAGCTGCCGGAGGAGGAGGAGGAGAGACAGGCTGGGGGTGCGGGGAATGGAGAGAAGGAGGAAGAGGAGGGAAGAGGGGGAGGGGGCTGAACAGAAGGTTGGGGAAGAAGGGGAAGGGGAGGAGGCAGGCAGAGGGAAGATTCTGCCTCAGCCTATCTGGGGGCTTCTCTGCCTGAACTTTGAGGGCCACGGCAGGGAGGACAGGCCTTCCCTCGGCCTCCCAGTGCAAAGTGCATACCAAATGGGAAGGTGGAGGAAGGGGCAATAAAAATTAAATTAAGAAAAAAATTTTAAGTTGGAAGAACAAATTATTTGGAGACGAAGCAAAAATATCTGTGACATACCGAGCACTGTTTTAATGACAGCCCGTGTGGGAGGACAGTTTAGTCATATTTTTCATTTTCTCTTCCCCGGGGAGCTGCGTTTCAGTGATCAGGCCCTGATATCAAATTGGCATGTTCCCTAAATCAGTCACCTTCCCGGATTATTCAGCGGCAGGATGAGTCAGGGGGCTGCAGAGTAACCCCTTCTCCACAGGGCCCAGGAGGTGGGCAGGAAGCTTGGGAGGAAAGGCAGCTGGCTCCCCCCGCAGGGCCGCCTGAGGGGAGGCTCTGCTCGAACTCCGAGGGGTAAGGATATGACTAGTCCCCCATCTGGGGCCACCGCAAGTGTGGAAAAGCATTTCTTCGAAGGAAGCCTGGTTCAATGCCAGGAGAAAGTTCAGGAAGCAGTGGTGCCATCCCCTCAGGCACGGGCACTGCCAGGACTAACCATAAAAATAATGAGCCTGACTCTGGATCTCAGCTCAGGTCTCAGGCCCAGGGTGGTGAGTTCAAGCCCCGCACTGAAACTGAAATGAAAATTTAAAAAAATTTTTTTAAAAATTTAAAAAATAATGAGGATAATTTTCAGTGACTACCGGGACGTGTGGGCTTACCTTCCTCACGGGATGGGCAGATACTCCTCACACGTCCCTTCATTTCTCTTCACGGTGGCCCTGGTACCAGCCCCGGGACGGCAGGGGAAACAGAGGCTCAGAGAGGCGAAGTGACTTCCCCAAGAACGCAGCTGCTACGTATCAGGGCAGAAGCTGAACCCGACTCTGTCGGATTCCAGAGTCCATTGCCTCCCTGCATAGCATGATGGTCAAGAGCTCACTTGCCTTCTGAGTTAAATGTGGTAAAAATATAAGACAGAGGCACTGGGAAGGGACCTATTCCCAGCTCTACACCCAGAAGATTTCAACTTGCTTTACCTCCTATTTCATTCTTAATACCATGCTATGCATTCCTGGAAACCAGGAGGGAGCAGGCACAGTTCTTCCTTGCTTTACAGATAGAAAAACTGAGGCCCAGAACGAGGAGGTGACCGGGCCTGGAACTGACAGAGCTGGGCTTGAGCTCTACTCTGTTACCAGCTGTTCAGTAAATAATACTTTTAAAGTTTTGATCTCCATTTCCCTATCTGTAAAATGGGAATAATGAGAACCACCTCTGAGGCCGGCTGGTAGGTTCAAGTGGGCTAAATAAAGTGTGTTTAAACTCTAAAATGTCCTGCCAAAATGGGAGGTAGCTCACCCTTCATGAGCACTGTCATCAAATGTTGTTAATGGCATGAGCTCCCAGACTGCCTAGGTTCAAATACTGGCTCCTTCGTTTATTAGCTGTTAAACCTTGGACAAGTTACTTAATCTCTTGTGTGCCTCAGTTTTACCTTCTGTAAAGTGGGAGTTCTATCAGTACCTTCCTCATGGGGTCGTCATAGGGATTAAATGCATTAATACCCGTGTAAGTGGTAAGAGGCTTCCAGCACACAGCGAAGGCTAGCAACTACTATTTTTAAAGCCTTTTTTTTTTTTTGAGAGAGAGAGTGTGTGAGCACGGACGGACATAGGGAGAGGGAGAGAGAGAGAGAATCTTAAGCAGGCTCCACGCCTGGCATGGAGCCCAGTGTGGGCTTGATCTCACGGCCCTGAGACCATGACCTGAGCTGAAATCAAGAGTCAGAGGTTTAACCGACTGAGCTGCCCAGGCGTCCGGGTTGGCAACTGAACGCCAATTCAGCGAAGGTATGCCCACGGGCACGGGCCCTCCTTCAGTATTTGCCTGGCCCAGTAACTCCGGAGGCTTTTATCAATCCTTGCTAGCATTTGGGGTTTGTGGGGTTTCTCGGGGTTCTCAGCTGTGACAACTGAACAATTCCACTGCACCAAAGTTCCCAGCCTCGGGGCCTGGCTGCCGGCTCGCTGGGGGTCCTCAAGCCTTGAGAGGTGGGGGCGTCCTTCCTGCCTTCCACGGTTTGTTCTCTCGTCTCCTCACCCCAGAAAATTGCCCAGACTTCAGTCCAAGTGTCCTTTCAGAATTTACCGCTGGTTTTGCGTGTGGCAGGGGCTTGTGTGTGTGTCCATGTGAATGGGGGGGGGGGCATGGGAGCACAGGGGTGGGAGAGTGTGGAGCGGGGTACGTGTGGGACCCTGTGGGGATGGGCCTGCGGGTCTGGGAGGTGTGCACTGAGATGAGGCATAAGGCAGATGGGCCCACGTGTCAGTGTCTGGGGTGCAGGAAGAGGCTAGATCATCCGGATGTGAGGGAGGGAGGTTGGTTGTAGGTGCGGGCTGTGGGTTTAGGTGTATATATGGATGAGGAGGGAACAGCAACATAAAGGGCATTTGGTCCCGGTCTCCAGAACCAGGTCTCAAACCAAGGAATGCACCTAGTACTTTGTTTCCATAAGAATCTGAAGGATGGATAAACACAGGTCAGTCGTAAAGGAGAAAACACTTATTTCCAGATTTGCCTTAGACCGCTAAAGGCTTTGGGACCTTGGAGGTCACCCCATCTCCAAACACAGCCCTCCTTCTGTAAAACAGAACCTCTCTCCCCACCCAGCCTCGTCGGCCCTTGGGCATCCTCGAGAGGTGAGCCGAAGAAGCCAACTGCCCGGCTTTGGGTCCCAGCCCCATGCTGTAGCTACGGCCCTGGGCGTGTCACTTCTCTGCTCTGGCTCCATTTCCTCAGCTGTAAAATAGGGTCCACCGGGACTGTGAGGAGGGAATCAATTAATCCGTGTGGAGCGCTTAGAGAGGGAAGGACTCCAGTCGTTTTAATTCCTATTATCTCTTTCTTTCCCTTGATTGTACCTCTGCGGCGGGAAATTAAAATGAATCCCCAAAGCCCAGCCACTGGCTCTGAGAAGTCCCTGGGGGAACCGCCCCTTCATCTGCTGTCCCACCACCCACCGCTCGCCCCGCCAGTGCCTGGCACACAGGAAGGGCTCAGAGAGAGCAGCTGTTAACCTGATCATTGTCTGACATAGACTTCGAGGGATGACGGCTGGAGATGCGTGGCCGCCACCCTGGGGGACTGTGGCCAGGACTTCATCCACTCGTCACTGGGTCCCTAGGGGTCTGGCACAAGGTGACTTTCAGTAAGTGCTGGGTGAGTTGAAAGCTTGAGTAGAGCGGCACCATGAACACTGAGTAGGTTTTTCACTCGGTTGTTTATTGAGTATGGGGCTTTAGCTGTCAACGAAGTCCAGGCCTTGGCCTTCAGGAGCCCAGAGTCCTAGGGGAGGGGGACAGGGGGACAGAAAGAGCAGAAACCACAGTGTGGGGGTGGAGACAGCTTCCCAGAGGAAGTGAGGTCTAAGCTGAGGTCACAGCCAGGAGCAGAGGTGGGAGTAGGGGACATACTCCAAGGCCTCCCCGGAGACATACGCCCCACATTGGGGGGCTGCAGGACCACCGGCCAGCCTGATGTGGGGATCCCGCGGCTTCTCTACTTAAGGACCAGGATTTGCCAGGGGCTCAGCCCATCTCATAACTGTTCCTTCCCCTGTGATCAGTGACACTGGCTGTCACGCTAGATCCAGAGGGATGGCATGATCCTGTCTTCCCCCCACCTAGTGGCTGTGGTAGAATTTCTCCCTCCTTCTCCAACCTCCCAGCATTAGGCACCCAGGGCACCAAAGGACTTCTAGCTGCTGATCTGTCTGTGCAGGGTCACTGGTGAAAATTTTGCTCGGTGCCCTCCCTGCTTTTGGCCCAACCCCTAGCTTATCACTGTTCCAACAAGACTGCCATGAACCCTGCCTGCCTCCTCTGCAGAACAGGGAGACTCAGGCTGACCCTTCAGCTGGCTCTCAGAAGGACTGAGTAAAGCATGGTCACAGAGGCCACAGGCCCCTTTCCCCTTCCATCCTCCACCTCCCTCCCTTTGTTACTGATGAACTTCTGTCTAGCAAAGCCTTTCTCTTTGGTTTTTGGACCTGAGGCTGGGACCGCAGTGGGAGAGGAAAGCAGCCCTGTCCTCTGTCTCTGGCTCCAGGCGACAGGAGCAATGTGTCTGCAGAAAGGTCTACCAAGTTCCCCACCAACCCCACACCCCGACCCAACCCCTGCGGCTGCCTGCTCCCTCGCCCAACCACAGTGGGTCCCCCGTAGCGGGAGCTTGAATCCCACTTGCCGTGCAGTGCCAGGAAGGTTGTTTTGAATTTCCCCTTAGAATGTGTGTGAGCACACGCGTGTGCACGTGAGTGTGGGCTGGGAACACGTGTGCACGTGTGAGTGTAGGGTGGGGCAAAGGAGGACAGAGGGGACTAGAATTGCCGGCCACCCCCATGCCGGCCACCTGACCACACGGGGGTATATGTGGGCATGCCCTGGGGACGTGGACCCATAGGCTCCATGGGATGCCGGTCACCTCACTCGTGCCTCCCCTGGGTCTCTCCCCAGAGACCCTCACTCAAGCCTTCCCTTTGCTCCCCCGCACCACTCCCCTGTGTCACCTCTGGCAGGAAAGAGAACGTCTGCCTGTCCCCCTGAAAGCCGGGATGATGCTGAATCCGAGAGGTGCAAGTACACTTCCCTAGTACCTTCACCCACCCCGCAGAGGGAGGACTTCCGGGACCGCTGGCCACGATGTTTACCTGCCGAGCATCCCTTTGCATGAGGCACTGCCACTGTCTACGGGGACCCACTCCACCCTGCAAGCCAGCTACGAGCGTGAGTTGGCAGAAGGGGCACCCTTTCCCGGATGCCTTGAAGAGAAAAAGGAGATCTAGATGCAGTCTTGCCCTCAGGAGCTTTGTGACCAGAGGCAAGTGACCGAGAGTCCCTGAGTGCATTTCTTCCTCTGTACCACGGGGAAAACGGGACTGTGTGTACCTTGTACACCAACTGCATTCCCGGTGCCTCCCCAACAGCAAGCCCTCAACCCCTCCCTGCTGCCTGGGCGGATAAATGAATAGAGAAGGATTGTTACCGGGGTTAAATGAGATGAGTGGTAGTAAAGCATTTATTGCAACGATGTCACCTACTCAGCATTCAGTATAAGGCCCTATTATTTCGCTGGCTGCTATGCAGAGGCAAGATCTTAACATCCGGTCAGACTGGTTCCCAGAGCTGATACGAAGTCAGGTAATTAAGGCTAAATAGTGGCATGCCCAAAGAATCTAAGCGGTCATCCCTGGGGTCCAAAAGGTGATACGTTGTATTCCATTCCATTCATTTTTAACACGTTTATACTGAGCACATCTTTATGCCCAGAATGGGTGAGCTCTTATGCAAGATACAGGAGAATTAAGTCGAGCTACCTTCCTAAAGGAGTTACCTTCTCCTTGGAAAGGCGAGATCAACGCTCATTAGCGTAAATGCCTTCCAGCTTGAGCCAAAGACTCAGATGGTATTCCAAAGGCCAGTGCAAAATTTTTCACTTAGGTCCTCAGCAAATGATCACAGCTGACTTGCTGGGCAGCAGCAGGCCCCTGGCTAGGCACTAGGGACATGGAGAGAAACCCTGTGAATAGAGGAGCAGTTCTTAGGCTTGAGAATGAGATCGCATAAAAATGGGTCAGGACAATAAATGCTAAAACAGAGCACTGAACGCAGGGCCCTACCTCTGTGTGGGGCAGGGAGGCTCATTACCACTACTTCCTGGGGACGGAGCTAGGGAGAATGCCTTCTCCTCCCTGGGAGAGGTACTTATAAAGACCCAGCAAAACCTCTTGACTGGGGGCCCAAAGCCTGACCTCACCCGGCTGGAAGCTGGAAACCAGACTGTCCTTGAGAGCGGCTGTCTCCCTGTGGCCTTACCCCCCAGGTCCCCAGGAGCCCTGTGCCCTATGAGAACCCTACTCTATCAGTGCTGGAAGGGATCTGAGAGACCGTCGAGTGAAGGCAGAGTCCCACAGAAGTGTAGGACCCCAGGCCACTCCATTACGCAGTGGCAAGGCTGAGTAAGATGCCACGTGTCCTGATGCCCAGGCCAGTGCTTGAGTTTCTAAAGCACAAAGATGCTGAAGCACCTGTCAGACACAGCAGGTGAATGAGGGGTGGTGGATCCCTGCTCCCAGCGCGTGGCCAGGGGGCCTGAGACGGGCACAGAACACAGATTAGCAGTGACGGGGAGGCCAGTCCCTGAGTGAACCCAGGCTTCAGAGAATCTAATATGTGGGGCACCTTGTACTATAAGTCAAAGAATCTAGGGTTCAGGGATTAAAGGGGTGGAGAAAGAGCAGGTGACGGGCAAATGACTTCATAAAACACCTGTTCCCAGTAGCAACTGCCCTGGGCTTCCGCCAGACCCTGGAACAACAGACAGCAACTGGGTGGGAGAAAGGCACCACGGGACACAGGTGAGTATGGATGGGAGACAAGAAGCGCAGCTGAGACACACCCCCCCGCCACGCCCACAGCTCCTGGGCAGCCCTGGATCTAGCACTCCTGTTCGGAGACTGGTTGACTCAACTCCCACCCCTGCCTCCTCAGCACTTTGTAATTCTAGCGGTTTGTGAATGTGCCTGTCTATGCCCACAGCACACTAGCATCTACGTCCCTAAGAGAAGGACCACATGTAATTTGTGGCTCGTGTTTCAGAGCTCTGGGGCCAGGAGATCCTTTGGATTCAAGTCTGAGCTTTGCCAGCCACTTTCCAGTGTTACGCCCCTGGAGAGGCAAGTTTAACCTCTCTGATCCTTAGTTTTCTCAGCTGCAGAATGGGGGTAATACCTCAAGGTTGTTGTGAGGCATAAATTAAATACACTGGTGTCAAGCACCTAATACAATGGCTGGAATCTGCTAGTGCTCAGCCAACACCAGGATTATCTTCATTTACTCCTCTGTCCATTTTCAACGCACTTTAGAAAACAGCATAGTGCTTTGCTATAAATATACATTTTTAAAGATATATATTTACATAGATAGGCATAGAAATACACAATAAATATACTCATATATATACTTATGCACGGACATAAGCCTAGGCTGCAGGATCTCAGAAACAGACCCTGATGGCCAGGAGGAATCCTTCACCCAGTATGTTCTGGAGCAGGACTGGGCTGTCCGGAAAGAGAGGCGGGACTCTTTCACTTTGGCACCAGCCTGTGACATACACTTGGCCTGGCTCACCATCTCTGAGCGCCCGGGGACCAGCAGACCGGGGGCAACACAAGGAAAGTGCCAGATCCCGTGCCTGGCTGTTTTCTGTGGTCTTCCTTGGTGCCTACTTATTAGCCCGGGTAAGAGGGCAGAGAAGGCCGAGCTGGTGGGAGGGGGAGGGTCACACAGCATGAATGTCATGGGAGAGGGAAGAGGTTCCAAATGTCGCAGCTTACACAAAGTCGAGCACCCTGGGCATGGCACCTGTTCGGGGCCTCCCGGGCCAGCCACGGTTCAGGTGTCTGAAGGCCACTAGTTTCCGAGGCTCAGAGTGACACTGCAGAGCAAAGTGTCCTGCAGAGAAGCCATCGACTTCTGATCTGTCTTTTAACTTGCTCATTAAGCAGCAGGGTCATTTGCATCTACTGCCACAGTGGAGAAGAATTTGAACAATGATAATGAACTTGGCGCCGAACCCTTCACCTGGCACCACTGACATCCCTGAAGAATGCCAGGCTGGCTAGATACTCCCCACACAGACTAGCTGGGGAGGGGGTGCAAGGCCTGAGTCAGGGGGCCCCCCACCTTTACTCATAGTCCCCCAGACCTACTGACTGCTCCTCCCACAGCCCCTCCCGGCCAGTTCACATTAGGCTCATTTGCATAAGCGTCCCTGGGTCTGTCCTTCTGTCTCCTCCTGTTCATGCCTGTGTTCCTGGAATTTCAGGAACCTCAGTCTCTCCTGAGCTGACCTCTCTGCAATGCCCGGGGCTGAGGGAGCTCAGTCTAGGCCCCTGGTGGGGTCTAGGGCCGGGCGGCAGAAGCAAAGCGAAGGACATGCAGTTACCTGGTGAATTCAAGCACATAAACAATTTGTCAGCCCTCCAGCTCCCTTGGTGTGCTCCATCTCTTTCAGGGTTCTTTGGAGGGCTTTGCAGGAGGGAGGCTGGAGGTGCAGAGCAAATCCCCAGGCCATCAGGCCATTAACCTGGATTCCCAGTGACTCAAGTCCCTCCTGTGCCCCCTTCCAAAGGTAGAGCCCCTCAGAAGGGTCATTGATCTAGGGCCCTGGGGCAAATACGCAATTGCCTCTGGGCTCTGCTTCTGCTCTGGACCATGTCTCAGGGACCAAACTGACTGCTCAACAATCCAGAGAAGCCTGTTTTTGGATGCTCCTGTCGCGTTTTCCAACACCTGCCCGGGGAAGCCCCCCTCCACTCTCCAGGAGGTGCAGGGATGGGGTAGGGGTGGGTCGGTGGGTGGAGGAGCTGGGTAGGGCCAGTTTCCCCTGATTGCTACAGAGCAGCCTGGCTTCGTTGTTCTCTTCTCTCTTACTTTCCTTTTTACCTATTTTTTAAACCTTCTCAATGGGCGAAACACAGCCCATGGAGAGTGTGCCTAATTGAGGAATGTTAAACCTTCCTGTGCTGGGCTTGGAAGTCAGCCTCTTTCGAAGCTGTCCACCGGGATGTACCAGTGCAGGAGCTAAATATAGAAAGGGCTCCCTCCTCCCCCCCAGCCTCCCTCGTCCTCTGGGCACGGGTACAGGCGAGATCGATGCTATGCTTGGCGGCAGCAGCCTGCGTGACAGCCGCCCCTGCTTAGAGACCCTTATCTGCACCTGCCACCGATCAGCTCTGATAGAGCCCTGACATACTGAGGGACAGGAAGTCACCATGGCGACCTGGCACAATCCAGCGGGGAGAGGACAGGGGCTTGGCTGTGGGGAGACAGACTCGGCCCGCCCTCGTGGGCTTGTCCCTCTGCCCTGGCCACTCCGGGCTGACGGCTCTGTGTCCAGGCCACCTGCGGAGAGTGCAGCCCTGTGGGCGATGAAGGGGGAGGCAGGCGGTGTTATTCATGCCGGAAGTCCACGGCATTCTCAGGGACCTCTTCCATGTGCCTCCCCAGAACACCAAGAATGGATGAATCAGTCCCGGCTCATCAGAGCCTTTCATGCTAAACCAGCCCAAATGACTGATTTAGAAACTGCGTGGTCTTGTTCTTCCAGTGGATTTCTGAGGCACGCTCCAGAGCAGGCCCAGGTCTTCATTATCTCCATCCACACCCTTTGCTTAAGCATCTGTGACCACACAGCATCAGGTGCTGGGTGCTGAACCCCAAGAGACATGGAGGAGGTACCAGTGTAGAAACGCATAACCAGAACACTCGGGCAGCAGGAAAATAATAGAAACAGTAATACCATTTGTCCCAGGCTTCCAGTGGATTGTCACAACCCTGGGAGGAATGGCTATCCCTCTAATCTGATGTGAGAAGAGAGAGGTTCGGTGCCTTTCACAAGGACCCCTGGTAAGCGACAGAAGGGACACACTCGAGTTTTCTAGCTGTGATGGAGGCAGAGGGTGCCTGGTGCATCCCCAGCTCTGGACTGTGAACTTGTGGCATCACAGACACAGGGGGGAGAGGCTTCAGTGAGGACTCCCGGGTCTCACTCTGATCCTGGGATTCTGCGTCAGGAGCCAGAGGCTGTGTTTTGGGGCCCCGGGTGGCTGTGGTGTGCAGTCCTCTGGGAGCCAAGCATGAAACTGGCCATGCTTCGAGAGCCTCGGCAAGCTCGTGGCTCTCGTGGCTCTCGTGGTTCTCCGCCCAGCAGTACGTCAGAACCGCCCCCCCCCAGGTCAGTTTAAAGGAATAGCAATGCCCAGGCTGTACCCCATCTCTCATCTCCTCTCTCAAGGGGCATCACCCACTTCAGAAAGCCCCTTGTGCAATTCTAATGAGCAGCCAAGTTGGAGAACCACTTTTCTGGGCCCCTTCATTTTACGGACGAGGACCCCATAACTCTGAGAAGGGCAGTGAGTTGGCAGCAGGCACAGTAACCAGCTGCCTAGAGAACCAGAGGGAATCCATGTGTCCTGGCTCTCGTTCAGAGCTCTCTTACCACCAAGCTCTATGAGCCCAGAAGTAGCCTTGGGAGATCCATACTTGACTGATGGTATGTGGGGAGGAAGCTCATTTTCCTTTCCTAGACTCCTAAATGTGAGGAAAGAGCTATCAAGTTAGGAAAGTGGGTGGAGAGACAGAGGGGGACTCCCTGCTCTGAAGGGCTTGTGGGGGTCCGGAGCACCCACCCTACCCATTCCTCTGACCCCCAGCCTCTGGGGTGATGATTATGAGCACACCTGCCTGGGACCCAGCACATCCTACCCAGCAAACATCCTGCCTGGCTTGACAGCTCTGTCTAGAGTACCACCTTGACCACACTGCTCTGGAAAGAGAAGCTTCACCCTCTCTGATCTTATGTGACCTTGTGTCGGGATCAGTTATTTGGCAGTTGGTCATTTATTCATGGCTTGTGACACCTGGCAGATCACTATATTATTTAAAAACCAAGCAATCACAAATCTTTCCTGTCTCATCAAACCAGACTAGTGACTTGAATTTTGAACGTTGCCCTAGCCTTGACCTGGTTCTCTCTCAGAACACTGCTTCCCGCACCTTGCTTCTCTGCCCTAGCCCAGGCTCAGAAACAGCCCCTCCATCCTTGCTGCTGGAATTGGGGGATGGGGCCGTGACTGTTCACTCCTTCCTTATTCCAGATCAACCAGTGCACAGAGAGCATCCCCTCCTGAGTCCAGTCTGATCAGGTCATCGAGGTGGATCCAAAGAGAACTAGAGAATCTGCTGCTCAATTAACTGAGGTGCGGCTGTGTCCAGAGCTTTCCATGCTCCCGACTCTCCCACACTCGTCTGCAGTCCCCATGCAGGATGCCTTTCTCCCCCTGAACTACCACTGTCCCCGCTGACTGCAACACCCACTCCCCACTGCTGGCTAACATCATGTCCTTCGGCATCGACTCAGAGTACCCTTTACGATATGACATCTCTGCCCTCATTCCCTCTCTGGTCTACACCTGCCCACACTGGCCTCCTGTCCCCACTGTTCAGCCATCCATCATGATCCGCGGGGCACAGTACTCCATAAAGATGGATGAACTGAACTGATCGCTACAAGGGAACAGACTCGTCACTGGGGTGTGTTCGGGAAGTCCCAGATGTCATCCTCAGACCCAGAAGACCTAGAAGGCAGAGTTTGCTTTATGCATGTGCAATATAGCTCAAGGGAAAGGACTCTCCATCCAGTGCACTGTGGTTTTCCTTTCTGACTGGTGGACTTGGAAGAAGAAGCATCCTGTGTCTTATGGTAGGCAGCCTTTAAAATGGTTCTGCCTTCTGGTATTCACACTTCTGTGTGGCCTTCACTTAATGACTTGCTTCTAACAAGGCAGAAGTGGTGGGAATCTCACTTCCAAGACTATCAAAAGATTGTGGTGTCCACCTTGGGCTCTCTCTCTCTTAGATCAATTGCCTGGGGGAAATCAGCTGCCAGGTCAAGAGGCAGGCCACATGGTGAGGGACTGAGATGGGCCAACAAGCTCGCAAGTCAAGTCTTCAGATGACTGAGCTCTGAGTGACACCTTTTTTTTTAAGATTTTATTTATTTATTTTGACAGAAAGAGAGCGCGAGAGCATACAAGCAGGGGGAGCGGCAGAGGTAGAGGGAGAAGCAGGCTCCCCACCGAGCAGGAAGCCGGATGCAGGGCTTGATTCCCAAGACCCTCAGATCATGACCTGAGCCAAAGGCAGATGCTTAATCAACTGAGCCACCCAGGCGCCCCTCTGGGTGACATCTTGACTGCCACCACATGACAGTCCTTGAGCCAGAGGCGTCCAACTGGAGAAGCCACACCTGGCTTCTTGACCTACAGAATCTGTGAGATAGTAAATGTTTCTGGTTTTAAGTAACTAAGTGTTGGCGTACTTTGTTACAGAGTAATAGAGAACTAATACATGTCCTTTGAATTTCTCCTATGTGCATATACATTGTGGATATGGCAAGGGAAAGTGGCACCTGACAGGGCTGAGGGCAGGCCAGTGGACTGCGAGGGAGAGTTTTGGGTCTCTGCCCCCCGAGGACTGCTCAGAAGCAGAGCCCCGATGAAGACAAGCAGGGGCAGGTGTTCTATCTACACTTCAAAGGCCTGCTCTCATGTCAGCCCCTCTACCCACCTTCATAACCATCCTAGCACTCAATGGATTCAGGCCCTTTATAATGTCCCCAGCCTGTCTCAGCGTCTACTTGTCTTTCTACCTGACATTCAAATACTCGTAGAATGCCTATCACAGGCCTGGCTTAGTTAGAGGGCAGGAGATTCTGCAGTTCACTGTGCAGACATCACTGTTTTACCTGCATGACTTTCCCCTTGGCCCCCCAGAAAGCACCTTGAAGCAGAACATCCTGCACTTTTGGCTCTCCACAGCACCCAGCTAAGCTCAGCACTCTGCAAATATTTGATAGTCAAGAAGGAGAAAATGAAGAGTTGCCCGCCAGAGGCATTTTCAAGCTATGTTTTGTGTGGGGTGGCTGAGAATCTTAAGATCCTCTCTACTCCCTTCTCCCTTTAGAAGAATAGATTGAGATTTGAATGAGATTTATTTAGCACCTAGTGTATGTCTGGAAAGTAGCAGCTAGGCATGCTCCTACACGGTAGCTTCTTCAACCCTCATATATATTTGCTTGGGAGGCCCACATAATTTCCATTTGACTAGTGGGTAAATCGAGGCTCGGAGAGGTAAAAGAGCTTGTTCAAGTGGCCCAGTAAAATTAAGAGCCAGCCCGGACTGAGGAAAATAAATATTAGGTGGCTTGCCCACGTTTATCCTGGTTAGGTAGTAAGTGCCAGGGCCAGGAACGGACCCTGGGAGTCCGACTAGAACGCTTCCTCTTACCCATGCTGACGGTCACAGCGGAACTGAAACGCAGGTCTTCTGGCTCTGAGGCAGGCGCTCCCTCTCTACCCAGAGGGGCTCCTGCCCGTCTCCCAAGCAGCCTTCCTAACATCCAGCCAGTGTCACCCTGCTCCCATGGTCCAGGGACTTTCCAATCTGACAGTCGATTTGCTTGAGTCTTTCTTTGACCTAATTCAACACTTTTTTTTTTTGCCTCAAAAATAAATCCGAGCTCTTCTCCTAGGTTATCCTGGAAATGCCACCCATTGTCTTCCCCAGCTTTTTAGAGGTTGTGCATGAAGAAAAGGAGAGGAAGGAAGGAAGACGGGAAAGAAAAAAACTAGATTAACAAGGGCTTTCTCATCTCAGAGGCGAAGTTTTGGTTCGGAATGAGTCAAAAGCCCTTGGTCCTGTGCCTATTTATTTATTTATTTATTTATCTAAGTAAGACTGTGTCAGGAGGAGAATAATGTGACCTGGTGAGTATAAATAAAGTTTCCATAGGCATCGGGTGGGGACTTAAAAGTCAGAAGGCAGGCTCCTCAATTCTGAATTAATTTTGTTTCCTCTTGGGCACAAGAAGGTCTACGTTTCTCTCATCATCTCCCCAGCCCCACACACACTCTTTCCTGCAAGTCAACATCCCTGCCCCACAATAGGTGTGATTGCTTCCCATTATGTTGTCATGGCAACATCCACTGCCATCTGGGCGGGGGGAGGTGGCAGCAGAAACAAAGGAGTGGCCAATCAGGCTTTCCAGGAAAGTCTCATAATGACACGCTGCTCGTTGCAAAGTGCTAGAGCCCAGTGAAATGAAGGTGAGTGTGCAAGGACTTGATGAATGGGGCCCAGTGGTGGGTCTCCTCCCCCGCATCGGACTGAGGCACACTGAGTCCACATGAACGTGTCTGTGATAATTGATGGACTATCGTTCAGCAGGAGAAGGGAGATGCAACTAGGGAATAGCAACGGCAAAAGCAAAAGGCCTTCCAATGTTGCCACCACCACATGGTTCATATGAAAGATCCATGGGGGCTAATGCTTTCCTCTGCCGAGCAATGTGGAAAACCCCAGTGTCACCATGGTCACGGCCAACTCCCTGCCCCAACCCAGAAAGAAATGGAAGAGTCCTACTGTCAAGACCTCCGAGGACAAGAGGGAGTGAAACCCTGGCTCTGGTCACAGACACGCCATGCTCTGAAGGATCTGCCAGGGAGCAGCTGTCTGCCCTTCCCTGTTACCATCCCTCGGCCCCAGTTTTCTCCTTCATGAGATGGGGTCATCATGCCGTATCCTTCTTAGGGCTGTCATGTGGATTAAATGAGGTCATGCGTAGGCGAGGCGCCTGCGTCACGCCAAGTACTCAATAGATATCAGCCATCTTGGTTACAAGTAATCACGCATGCCCTGTGCTGTGGGACATGGTGCCACCGCAGCGTCTCCCTGCTTTTCCACCTGAGTGCTATGTTCTGGTGAACAACACAGCAGGGGTGAGTTTTTAGTGGCCCACGAGGCATGGCCATAGTCTTTCACTATAAGAGACTCCCAAACCCTCTCCATCCCTGGACACGGGAGAGAGCCACTGCTGTTCTTTCCTGGGAAGACAGGGGGTTGACAGCTTGGCCTTCCTCTTTCGAATGGTTGTTCGCTTCAGATCACCATCAACTAGAGCTCCTTTAACCACCTAAGGAAGGTCTACAGCATAAAATGGGCCTTGTCTTAAAAGGGAAGCACAGCATCATCCACAGGTGCGTCTGCAAAGTGTGTGTGGGAAATCTCTCAAGGTTCAGATCGAGAAGTCCCCAGTTCACACTCTTGTCCCAATGCCCAGTGTCCGACACTGAGCCCCTGGGGCTTTCTGATCAAGACTGGGGAAGACAGCCAGCCAGAGGCAGCAGCTGAGGTCGGCTAGAGCAATTAATCCTAAAGGTTACCAGAACATGTCCTGTTGGGGAGCAGGAATTCAATTATCCACGGTGACAGCAGCTTAGTCCCCAGGGAGATACTTGTCTGCAGGGTGGCCCAACAACCTGTCTGCTTGAAACCTTCCTGACAAGCAGTCTCCTACCCCTCCACTTCCTCCACATACCTCGGCTGAGCACAGACCTCAGCTGACAAGGACATCATCCAGGCCACAGTGCGGGGGTTGGGGGAGGGGGAATGTGGACCAAGGACTGAATTCTGGAAGGCTGGACCAGGATGAGCCCAGAATTCTCCTGAAAAGAGCTCAATTTGCCCCGTGGAAACAAGACCAGAAGAAATGGTCATTTTTCCAGGCTGAGCCAGACTTTATGATCCATCAGAAGCAGGAGGGAAGACGGAGCGAGAGAATCCAAATGAGTTGATTTGGCCATTAAGTAAATATGCAAAATTATGCAGATGTGGAAATGGGCATATAATTTTCAATCAATTGCTCTGCCGTCATCTGAAACAGACCTATGGTTCTGGATAAGGGGACCACCGAGGGAATTCTGGCTTCCTTTCCTCCACCATCCTGGAAAAAAATGCAGGGTAGGAAACAGGGAGGTTTGGAGGGAGGTGTGCTATGCCAGATGACTTCGTCCCCTCCTCTTTCTGTGTGGCCCTGACTCAGATCAAGCTCCTACTGGTCCAGGACTTCCACGCTAGAAAAAGGTAAAAAAGAAGCCAAGTCTTTTGCATGGCCGCCACTGGGGAAAAAAAATTGACTTTTGTAATGCAAATTGGCTTCCTGGCTTGAAAGTGTATGATTAAAATGATACGCTTCAATGTGGGAACCAGACAGCAGATTTGGTACTTGAAAGTGGCAACTGCTGCTTGCACACAGGAATATCTTCGAGGTGCATGCAGGGGTAGGTGAACAAGGATGCTGGGGCCTCGAGATCCCAGCACTTGCTAATCAGCATGGACCATTAAGGTGGGTTGTATAACACAACCGGGGTGCATTCTAAGAAAGGCTGAATACCCTCTCTCTCCTTCCTGAAAAGAGCTCTGTTTTGTCCCAGATTGGTTAGTCAATTATTTGTTCAACAGCATTTACTGAGGACCAGCTCCTTGTACCAGGTGCTGCCCTAGGTGCAGAGGATACAGCAGGGAACACGATAGGCAAAACCTGAGGAGCTGATGGTTTAGTGGAGACTGCTGATCAGGACTCAAACCTGGACTCTGCCACCTAAGAATAATGTTATCTTGGGCAAGCTGCCTAATCTCTGTGCCTCAGTTTCCTTATCCTTATAATAAGCATGATGAAAGTATATACTGCCACTTTGGCTTCCAGTCATGACAGAGTGACAGGGACTAAATTTACCCTCTTGTCTTAAACAACTGCAAAATCAGGTAAAATGTATGAAACAAATAACTCCAGGCATCAGATGACAAGAGTACAGGATTGTGTTCCTGAGGGAAAGGAATCAAACAAGGTGTAGGGGGGCCCACAATTTCTCCACCTTACTGCCTGGACCCAGTTTCCAGGCAGCAGCACAGGGATGGGGAAACCAAAGAGAGGCCAGCCTCTTGGAGTTCAGGAAGACAGAGGTGGAATGTTCTGGACAGAATATCAGAAAGAGCTCTGGATATGTGAAAAGGATATCCTGAAATTTTTGGCTGAATACCGAAATGCATATCCAAGCAATGAAACTCCATGAGGCTGGGGAAACCTCCACAAAGCAGCAGGCCAAACAATTTCCAGAGTTTTAATGGGACTGGGAAGAGTTCATGTTCCCATGAGCCAAGGTGAACATATCTTATAATAAATGCATCAGGAAGTGTCCTCAGAAAGGAAGTATCTTAATAGTGGTGCTGAAAGGCAGCTGCAGACTCACCTATGAAAGCGTAAAAGCAAGCATTGAAAGGATTAAACTGATCCCAAGTAACTATATGCCAGGACAAAGTCTAACACTTTTTAAGAAAAAAAAATCACCCAGTAAAGTAAAATTCATGTCTGGCATCTAATAGAAAAATTAAGGCAAGCAAAAAAAAAAAAAAAAAAAGAAGAAGAGAAAAAGAAAAAGTGACCAATGACAGAGAGAAAATTAATCCATAGAAAATGACTCAGATTGACAGAGATGACACGGTTAGCATTCAAGAATATTGAAACTTCTATAACGAATATATTGCATATGCTCAGGAATGTGGAAGAAAATATGATCATGATGAGACTAGAAATAGAAGATATAAACATGACCCAAATGAAACTTCTAAAAATGAAAAAAAATATAATAACTAAAATGAAAAATATAATGAATGAGATTAGCAGGGGACCAGACACAACAACAGAAGAAAGGTCAGTGAATTTGGAGATACAGGAATAGGAAATATTCAAAATAGAGAGAGAAAAAGGACTGAAAAATGAACATCTCCGTGACCTATAGGGCGACATCAAGTGATCTAAGTATAATTGGAGACCCCCCCCTTGCCCCCCAAAAGGGGGTACAGGAAAAATATCTGAAAAAATGATAAAATTTTTTTCAAAAACTGGCAAAACCTATAAACCCACTGATGCAAGAGGCTCACTGAACTCCCAACAAAGTAAACATTTTTTAAAAAATCACACAATGGCACATCATACCCAAGTTGCTGAAAACCAGTGATAAAGAGAAAAACCTTATAGGGGCTCCTGGGTGACTCAGTCAGTTAAGTGTCCGATTCTTGATTTTAGCTCAGGTCATGGTCTCAGGGTTGTGAGATCGAGCCCTGAATCAGGTTCCATGTTGGGTGTGGAGCCTGTTTAAGATTCTCTCTCTCCCTCTTCCCCTGTCCCCCTTCAAAAGAAAGAAAAAGAGAGAGAGAGAGAGAAAACCTTAAAAATAGCCGGTGGATAAAAGATATTCTATACAGAGGAACAAAGGCCAGGGGGCAGTCGTCTTATCATAAAGTGTGCACAGTGACAGAACACAGTGACACAGTGACAACCCAAACCACTGAAAGGAAAAACGATCAACCTAGAATTCTATATCCAGCAAAAATATCTTTCAAATATGAAAGCGGGTTAAATCCTTTTTTAAATTAAAGCTGAGATAATTCATCACGGTCAGTCTTGCCTAAGAAATGTTATAGGAAGTTTTCCAGGATAAAAGAAAATGATGAAAATCTGGATTTGCATAAAGGAATGAAAAGCACTGGGAATAATAGATATGTAGGTAAATCAAAATACGTTTTTACTCATTTTTGAAATCTCTTTAAAAATGTTGACTGTTCAGGGCGCCTGGGTGGCTCAGTTGGTTAAGCGACTGTCTTCAGTTCAAGTCATGATCCTGGAGTCCCGCATCAGGCTCCCTGCTCAGCGGGGAGTCTGCTTCTTCCTCTGACCCTCCTCCCTCTCATGCTCTCTGTTTCTCATTCTCTCTCTCTCAAATAAATAAAATCTTTAAAAAAAATTTAAAAAATGTTGACTGTTCAGAGCAAAAAATTTTCACTATTATGGAGTTTATAAAATGTGGAAATAAAATGTATGACAACTATATCGCAAAGGACAAGAGTCAGAAGATAGAATACATTGCTATAAGATTCTTTACACTACATATGAAGTAGTATATTATTTTAAGATAAACTATGACATATTTAAATCAATAAAATATGTTTATATTTACAATAAAATGTCCTGTAAACCATAGATTAATCACTAAAAATAAGAGAAGTATGGCTAATAAGCCAGTAAAAGCACTGAAATGGAATCAAAAAAATACTCAATTAATACATGATAAGGCAGAGGAAGAAAAAACAGGAATATAGGACAAATGGGACAATTAGAAAATCAACAGCAAAATAATAGACTTAAACTCAACCATATCAATGATTACATTAAATATTAATGGTCTAAAAACTTCAACTAGAAAGCACTGTCATATTAGATTTTAAAAAATCAATATCTAACTATATGCTGCCTCTAAGAAACATACTTTATTTTGTTTTTTAAAGATTTATCCACTTATTTGAGAGAGAGAGAGATTGCAAGCAGGGGGAGGGACAGAGGGAGAGCAAGAGAAGCAGACTCCCCACTGAGTGTGGAGCCAACATGGGGCTCAATCCCATGACCCTGAGACCGTGACCTGAGCCGAAACCAAGAGTCAGATGTTCAACTGACTGAGCCATCAGGTGCCCCAAAACACACTTTAAATATGAAGATGCAGATAGGTTAAAAGTAAAGGATTGGAAAAAAGACCAAGCAAACCCTGATCAAAACAAAACTGGGTGACTACTTCAAAGTAGACTCTAGAACAAGGACTATTACCAGGGATAAAGAGAGACATTTTATAGTGCTAAAGGAATAAATTCATCAAAAGGATATTCCAACCCTAAATGTACACGAACCTATTAATAGAGCTTCAAAATATATGATATGATATAAGCAAAAACTAAAATAGGTGAAAGGAGAAATGGAAAATCCACAACTATAGTTGGAAATTTGAACATTCTTTTCTCAGTAATTGATAGAAAAGGTAGACTGATAATCAGCAGGAATGTAAAAGACTCAAACCATCCAAACCATCCCATCAACTTTTTTTTGACACAATTGACATAATTACAAAACTCCACCCAACACACTGTCTTCAGGGACATATAAACCACTTGCCAAGATAGACCACAAAACAAGTATCAATACATTGTAGTGGACTGAAATAATACAAAGTCTTCTCTTTGACCACAATAAAATTAAATTAGAAAATTTTTTAAAAAGATATCTGAAATATCCTCAAATATTAGGAGATTAAACAGTGCAATTCTAAATAACCCGTGGGTCAAAGAAAAAGTCACAAAGAAAATAAGAAGATACTTTGAACTGAATACAAATGAACACAACATATCAAACTTTGCAGTATGTAGTAGCTAAAGCAGTGCTTAGAGAGAAACTTATAGCATTAAATGTTTATACTAAAAAATAGTATCAAATCAATGATATAAAAACTCCAACTGTAAGAGACTAGGAAAAAAAGACAATTAAAAGCAAAGTAAGCAGAAGGAAAGAAACAATAAAGAAAAGAGCATAATCAATGAAATGGAAAACAGAAAAACAAAGACCAATTCAATGAAACCAAAAGCTCTTTCTTAAAAAAAATGAGTATAACTGGAAAACTCCCAATCAGAAAAAAAAAAAAAAAAAGACAAAATCACGAATAGGAGGCATGAAAGACTTAACTTCACCACTACAGCTCCTACACAATTCAAAAAGATAAGAGAATGTTATAAACAAGGTACAGAGGGCTTCACTGATAAATTCTACCAAACATTTAGGGAAGAAATAATATCAATTCTATACAAAATCTTCAGTGTAATTCATCACATTAATAGACTAAAAAAGGAAGTCCATATAATCATCTCAATAGATGTATAAAGAAATTTTAACAAGTATAATACCCATTTATGATTTAAAAAAAAACTCTCAGCAAACCTCCTCAGCTGGAAAAAGGCATCTATAAAAAACTTACAGCTAGCATCGTGCTTCATGGTGAAAGACAGGATGCTCTTAGACTGGTAACAAGGCAAGGATGTCTGCCTTCACCATTTCCATTCACCATTGCACTGAAGGCCCTAGCTCGCATAGTAAGGCAAGAAAAGGAAGACCATGAGCACTGAGACTGGGGATGAGAGGTAAAACTGTGTTTATTCTCAGACTCCACGCTCATCTATGTAAAAGTTGTAATGATCGAGTTAATCCTTGCAGAGTGCTTAGAATAGCTCTTGGCACATAATACATGCTCAGTAAATGTTCACCAGCGTCATTAGCTCACATGATTACAGATCAGAACTGAGCCCATGTAATGGGGGCCTGGCCTGGCTGGAGGAGGGGTTATGGGAAAACGCCTGGTGGCCTTGGAGGCAGCAGATCTCACACGTGCAGGGGGTGGGGAGGGTCACTGTCAGGGAGAAAATGAGCCCTCACATTTCTATTTCTCCTCATAGAGGTCTTTGGAACACAAGGTCGTATATAATCCTTTAATGACCTTGGGAAGAGCCAGGGCTTCTTGAATTAATGAATTCTCCACAGAACGGGTCCCGAGGTCTCCATCCAGGACCACTGTACTTACCACGACCCCATCCTTCCTTTCCACCTTAATATGGGGTGCCCCACCCCCTGCCACCCCCCTGCCGCTGTAGAGGGCGTTTGGACTTTGACCAATCTGGATGGGCACATTCTGGAGAAGGCCAGTCTGGAACGCAAGTGGCCCTTACTATGGAATGGTGGGCTGAGGGCCCTGGGGATTTGCCCTCTTGCTTTTATGAGGTCATTCCTCCCCACATATCCGGTAGGTTCCCCGAAGACTAAAACAGAAAATGCCCAAATCCGATCATGGCACATAATAAGTGCTCAGTAAATGTTTGCCTAAGAGATGCCAGCCAGTCCGGAGCCCAGAGGAGATACGAGTGACTTAGATGTGAAGAAATGATCACACACTAGAAAACCTCTTTGTAAACTGTAAAGTGCTGTGCAAATGTGATGTCCCAGACGACAAGGAGACCAAAAAAGAAGTCTGGAGCAAAGTGTCACTTGCGCTTGGGAAGAGACTTGGAAACAGGAAAAGAGGGTTGAAAAAGCATGTCGCATATGGAATGATGGGAGTGGGGCTTGGGAAAAAAGTTTCTCTAGCGTCTCCTGGGATTTACAGGCCCTGTGCTAAGTGCTGGGCAGGTGGAGGTAAAGACACAGCTCCACCCCTAATGAGCTTGTGGCCTTGTGGGGACAACGGGCACATGGACACTTTCCATACATTCCAGCGAGTGCTGGGATGGCAGTGAGTCCACAGTGCTGGGGAGGGGCCACAGAGGAATTCTGCAAAAGGCCGAGGGAAGCTGCTACTGAGCTCAGGAAAGAGTGGTGGTAGAGAAATCTAGGTAATGATAGGGGCTGAGAATGAAGTAAAAGAGGGTAACGAGGCCAAACAGACTGATGGTGGGTGTGTGGCAGGGGGTGGCAACTTTAGATATGGTGTTCAGGGAAAGCATCTCTGAGAATGTGACATTTGCGAGAGACCCAAATGATGAGAAGAGGTTGCCCTGTGATAATCTGGAGGAAGTGAAAGCAACAGCCAGTGCAAAGATCCTGAGGCAGGCATGAGATTGGCAGGTGCAAGGACTGGAAAGAAGGCCTGATGGGCTAACGCTCTGAGGCCAAGGTGGAATGGTATGAGATGGGTTTGCAGAGCAGGTGGGGTCTCATCAGATAAGGTCTGGAAGGTCAGGCTAAAGGGTTTGGATTTTATTCTAAGTGCCTCATTTTCCTCTTACCGAAGTGCTCATTAATCCTGATTTGACGCTGTCCCTGAAGCAGGCTGGGCAAATTTACATGTTAACGAGTACAAAATCTCACGGTTTAAATTTGTTCTGGCAAATCTGTGGTGGAGTCCCCTCAACCACAGTCTTACCAAAGGATGAACCCAGCTAAAGCTGGCACTCCCTCCCTCCTGAGATGGCGTCTCTGGACCATTAGGACTTGACCGGATTTGAAACAAGTGCCACTCTTTTCTGGATTCTAGGCAGTGTCTGGAGGACTCACATTGCCCTTGAAGGAGCCAGACTGGGTGGAGAGAGGTGGGAGAATCTTCCCAGGTTCCTATTCTGAGCTCAAATTGTTGCCGTACCATCCCCTCTCTTCTCTACTTCCTACTCCTCCTTGGGACCAGGGAGCAAGGGACAGCTCTGTCCCCAGGCCACTGGACAAATGCCTACCTGATACCTTTAGGAGCGTGAGGTGGGGGAGTGAGAAGGGGGAAAAGGACCCCACTGGCCCCTCCGGCTGGGAGCTAAAAAGGAGGCCCCTTCTCCCTGTCAATGCTCCATCTGGGAAAGGTCACCTGGACGCTGGCCTCACCCCCAGCCAGGCAGAGACAAACCCCATTGGAGGGGCAGGGTGCCTTGTGGGCACCGTCTGCACATGAGCCCTGACCCAGGGAGGAGAGGTCGCCTTCCCACAGCCCGACCTCACACATTCCTTCAGCATCTCTGGGAAATAATCACACTCCCCACACTGAAGAAACACAGTCAACAGATTCTGGTTTCCTAGATACGCCAGTGGCTTCTAAAAATAGCCAGGCAATGACAAAGCAAATTGGCATATGGACTGCACATAATTCCAGGACCAGCTTGCTTGGCAGCGCGCGAGCCTCCCCGTGCTGGGCGCCTCCTCCTCTTCCCTCTCCTGTTTCTGAAACAGTCTCTTGTTGCTGAACACCGCAGGCCAAGTGTGAGCTGGAGGGGCGGCTGGAGCCCCCACCGTGGGTCCCACCCAGGGCTGGTGCATCCTGCGGGTGCAACCCGCCCCACTTGGTCGGCCCCACACTCACACTGAAGGCCTACCCCGTCACGCCACCAGCAGCTCTGTGTTTGTGTACGTGTGTGTGTGTGCCCTAACACCCTCCCAAGCAACCAACCCCTCCCCTTTTCGTGACCAGGCGGGGCTGCCCGGGCATTCCCACCCAGGGACCCCTCTCTGTTGGGGATGGGTCACTACCCACAAGACCTCTGACTGTGACCTAGGCCGTCTCCTGGCCCCAGGAGGGAGACTTGGCAAAGTATCCCCCGTCTCAGCTCCTTCATTCCCAAACCCTGTATATCGGGGTGCTGACTCCACAGCAGGCCTCTTGTTGGCATACCCAACAGAGGGAAATCTAGGGGGCAAGACAGGCTCCATGCCCCGAAAGAGCAAGGGAAACTACCACAATCGAGCTCTACTGCTGAGCGCTCTCCGCAAGCTGTCTCATTTATTTCTGCTTCAGCCTCTATAAGGACCCCGCGGTGTGGGGATCTTGTCTCTTACCATCTTCTTCTCTCTGTTCTTATTCTGAACTCTGTAAACCAATGGAGGATAGGAACTCAGATGGGTTGAATAACTTGCCCAAGGCTACGTCTGAGAAAGTTCCACTGGGATTTGCTTGGACAGCCCTTTGGCATAAAGGCCCTGCTACCCACCGCTAGGACCACAGCACCTCCTCAAGCAGCTTATTCTTCAAAGGAGTTTGGGTCAGGGGCAGGCAGATAACAGACTCCATCTCAGAAGGTCCTCCGATGGAAGGATCATTGGCAGAGGTGGGGCAGGACCCAGTGGGCCAATCAGGGATGCCCAGGCACCGAGGGACTAGCAATGGCCAGAGGCCAGCACTAGTCCCTCGCTGATGGAGTGGGGGAGTGAGCCCCGAGAGCCTGAGAGAAGGAGCCGGGGCTGCCGGGCAGGAGGGCTCATCATGGAGCAGTGCCCAGGGCAGTGAGGAAGAGGGGAGGAAGTACCCCAGTCTCTCTTCTTCTCACCCTCAGGTCCCCTGCTAGGGCCTCAACTGGATGCCTGGGCATAGAACAGGCCCAGAAGGGTGACGGTGGACAATGGATCTCCAGGGACAAACAGAATGACCTGTACGTGAAAGAAGTAAGATACTCCAACAGCTCGGGCCCAAATCACCCTTGATACTCGGAGCTCACTAAGCCAGAGTCAAGATAAGGCAAAGAAGTTAAGGACTGTGTGGCCTTTAGGAGGGGAATGAAGAGAAGGATAAGCAGGAGAGGTGGGAAATGTGAGCTCTGGTCTGGGTCTCTTTAGACAAAATCCTTAATCGTGCAACTAATTTTAAAAATTACTTTCAAAATTATTTGACTCAAAAACTATGATTTAATCGGCAGTCTATGCCTGGATCACATAGTCTGCATCTCTGCACCCTGCAGAACTAGCACCATATCTGTTATTTAGTAGTATCCATGGTTTGTTGAATGAATGACAGATCCCTTCTCACTTGGTCCCGAGAACACACTCTCTACCCGCGGGAAGCGCAGCACTCAACCTGTTCAGACACACCTAGCCGATTACAAAGGAAAGGATCAGAGAATATTAATAATTAAGAGTTATCAGTCGGTACTGCTCACACACATCAGGCCGGGACTTTGCACCCCTTTCTCATATAACCCAACGACATAATGGGACAGGCAAGGTTCTCATCCTGTTTTACAGATGAAGAAACTCAAGGCAGAAAGTGCTGGTCCCGCACCTCTTGGCCCTCGGACCCATGCCTTCCACGTGCTGCATTTCCTGGGTTCCCAGATCCACTGGCTTCCAGCTGGATTCAGCCAATGGGAAGGGCTGGCAGAAGCCTGGAGGGTGGGAGGAAGCGAGAAGCCACTCTGCTGTGTGGTTTCCCTCTAGACAAGCCATCATTATTCCACCTTCTGCTAAGTGATGCCAGTGGGAGGGCTCCTATAATATAGCGGGGGCTTCCTGCTAATCCCCGATTACCTCCCCACCCCCAATCTGGCTTCTCACTCTTCGTCACCCTGAATAAAGTGCTCCCGGGTTCTCTCAGCTGTCACGTCTTAATTCGGAAATCGTCTGAGTCCCAACATCTCACTTCACTGAGGCCCAGAGAGGCTGAGTGGCTTGGCCGAGGTAACACAGCTAGTTAACAAAGGCAGAGTGAAGGTTCAGAGTACAACTCTCCCAACCATCGCCAGTGACGTTTTCCCTCTATGGCACCATCAACCCCCTGATCTGTCCCAGGCCTTGGATAGGAGCAGTCACTGCTTATGCTCAGAGTTGACATTTCCTTCTTACATTTGAGCTGAAAAGGCATCCTGGCCTCGCCTCTCCCAGAGCTGTTAGATCAACAGGAGAAACCAGGGCCCTGAGCTCCTTGGGGGGATAACGTGGGTACCACTATGGTGGAGGCGACAGCCGGAAAGCACGTGTGGGTAAGCAATCACTTCTTAAACAATTTGAAGGAACTGCCACGGCCAGTGGTGTTCTTTTCTCAAGGCAGCTGAAAAACTCACTCTGTAGACATCCCTGTCTCCAACTATTTGTTGCCTTGAAGCCCAAGAGCGCTTCCAGGAAGCCCTGATTTGTCCGAGGTGAGCACAAAGGAGGCGGTGCCATGGCACGGCCATGGGCAGCATGTTTAATTCATGAGCAGGCTGGCTGTAGAGGCCAGAAAGGAAGGGCGACCGTCGGAGGGGCTGCCTGGACTCAAGGTCAGACTGAGACTCTAGCCAGTTCCAGCGCAGCTAAGTGGCTCTCGGGGTGTGCTGTGAGGAGAGGTGATGTGCTCAGTGGTCCCGGCTAGCAGAGGAGGGACTCGGAGCAGCACCGCCTGCCGAGAGCACAGCTGAAGACCCACCCGTGGTTCTCCCGTTCTATTCATTCATTCAACAGTGTTTACCGAGTGCGCCTAGTACAGTATTAAGAGTGAGTTCTTCTGAGTCAGAAAGCCTAGGTGCAAACCCAGGCTCTGCTCCTTACTGGCTGTGTGACTTTGGGAAAGAGACTTATGCTCGCTGTGCCTTTGAAGGGATAATAACAGCATTTACCTCCCAGGTTGTGAGAAGAATTCATTTAGGACACGGAAGGGCTTGGATCAGTGCATATGGGAAGCATGCTGACACCATGCTAGATGCCTTTGGCTGTGAAGTCAGATCTGTGTGTAAGTTCTGTTTCTAGTAGGTGGCAGCGGTGTGACTTGAGGCCAGTTACTCGACCTCTCTGAGTCAGTTTCCTCGTCTACAGAAGAACAGGCCCTGTTTTTCTATGAGAGTTCAATGAGACAGCAATGTAACGTATCCAGTCAATGTTTACTGAGCGTCTCCTCTGTCATGAAACACAGACAAGACCTCACTCTTAAGGCTTATGTTGGGGGATGAAGCAGGTGCATGCATGCCCACATGCATGATCATCCCTGAAGGCTCTGAACAGACACTGGACATGAGTCAACAGGCCTGGTTCTGTGCTGGCTCTGCCCTCATTGCTGGGTAGCCATGCACCCTGACCTCTCAATCTCCATTTCCCCACCCCTAAGATGAAGGGGTTGGAATACACGGGGCCCCTCATAGCCCCACCATTCCAGGGCATGTTCTGCAGGACTCTCTGGACCCCTGGCTCAGGCGCAGACTTGAGAACCACCATGGTGGAGTGGAGAGGGCGGGCTCACCAGGGTAGCTATGAGTGCGTGAAGCTAGATAGCATTGAACACCCAGCATGCCCTCTACGGTGGCTTCCCGCCTGCTTCCCTTGTCCAGCCGCTCATTACCATCTGATTCCACAATGCAGGGCTGAGTGGGAAAAGCTGAGAGGTGCCCCCAAACCGTCCCGTATTCTTCCTTTGTCCTGGGTCCCACATTCCCCAAAATCACTTCCTTTGTTCTCCAACGAGCCAGGACCTTGACACGCAGTCGTGTGTGTGTGTGTGTGTGTGTGTGTGACCTTTTCACTTTCGTCTCCAGGATTCTAATCTCCGGCGTTATACCACCTGGGTCAACATCTTGAAAATGTATTTCTGTTCCTCCAGCTAAGGAAGCAGCACACGTTTCTGGGTCAATGAAAAGCCAGGAGGGGCCTTACTACCTCCTTGGAAGCTCTAAGCTCCTCAGCAGAGGGTCAGGGGCTTGTTGCCCAGATAGGTGAACAGCCCCTCCTCCCCTTCCTCCGCCACCTGCAGGCAGTGGGGTGCCCGGAAGTGCCACTGTGAGCCCCACTGGCCAGGCGGAGGCACACAGGGTTTGAGATTTCAAATCACGAAGGAATTCACGAGCCGTCCCTTGGCCAGGGCCATGCCCTCGGGCCGGGACCACCAGCCAAGCCCTAACCAGGCTCCACCTTGCCGGTGAGCAGTCACAGGAGATGCTCCTGGGGGCACTAGTAAGGAGGGCTCGGCATCGGGCTTCCCGCCCTCCCTTCATTCACGTCCCGTCCACAACCTTTGGCAGGCACTGTGCCAGGCACTGAGCGTGGGACTGAGGACCCGGAGGTGAGTAACGGGAGCACTCTCCCTCTGAGGAGCCCACAGCCCGGAAGAGAAGACTGTGGACGTATAAACACATAATGACAATAGCATGCGCAAAGTGCTATAGCAAAGCAATAGGCGCTATGTTGAGGGAGTGGGGAAGATCCCTGGGAACACTAGAGACCCTGCAGAACACTCAATTACAAGAGGTGGAGACCAGGGTTCAATCAGCCTGCCCCGAGCCTCCAGAGGCATTTCCAGCTCCCACGGCAGGCACGGGAGTTTTTCTCTGCTGGCTAACACGAGTGCAGGGGACCAAGCCCCAGGCTGGAAGCTCAGCTCTGGGGCCGCCCAGAGGCACGGCCATCCCAGCCGAGCGGCCAGGGGCCCCTTGTGCCGAGAAAAGGCCTCCCTGCGAGGACTCTGCCAATGTGGAGGACCAGGACACGGGGGCCCTCAAACCATCTTAGTTTAGGAAGAATAGAGATGTCAGGGCTGCCGCAGCTCCGAGCTATTTCAGGACATGATACGCTTGAGAAATAACAGCCTGACCTGTCTTCCCTCCAGACATGGGCTCCCTTGCACCTGACTCTCTCATTTCCCTGGCGGGGGAAACATATTGCTTCTGGCTGTGACCCTGAGCGGGACACGCGCATCCTCCTTCCTGACCGCTGTCTCCTACCTGGGAAGGGAGCCAGACCCCACGTGCAGGTGCACTCAGGAAGGGAGCGCCTCTGAGGCAGGATCCGTGGAGCCAAGGCCTTCTTGACACCAAGGCCTTCACTGCTTGTCTCCACATTCAGGCCAGCCTGTGTGTCCAGGGGCCAGCATGATGTTGGTCAGCTGTCAGGCGATGCTTCGGACCTTACAGCAAATGTCCCCTTGACCTCTGTGGTCAACTAACTGGTGGGGACGGGGCAGAGCAAGGAAGGGGCCAGCCTGCCTGGCTCCCTACACAGGGCTGCCCATGCCCCCTTGCCTCCGGCAGAGGCTGTGCCTGTCCTCTCCTCCTGCACTGGCATTCAGCAGCCCCAGAATGTGTGCCCACATCATGCCAGACACGGAGACGTGGTGAACTAGACCAACTGCAAACAGGTCTCGGCCATGACCGTATTTATGGGTTTCTTTGGGGGATGAGGTCATGTCTGCCTTCATCGTGCCACACTTCAAGTTAGGGGTCTGAGTCACATTCTTGTGTAGAGAGGGAGAGGCAAGAGGGACCCCCGATCCAGAGTGGGTGCTGCCCATCCCAGTCCAGGGGCTAGAGCCCAGCTCTAGGTCCTGCCTGGGTAGGGAGTCGCCATCAGAGAAAACCCCCGGCAGGCCACACTTCCCTTGCCTGGGCTCACTCTGGCAGTCCCCCAGCAGGTCAGATGGATATGCTGCTAGAAGGAGAGGCTGGGTACTGGCAAGTCATGGCTGACACGTATCGTGCTTGTCTGTCAGGCAATGAGCTAATGGCTTACAAAGGTCAACTCACTTAACTGTCCCCGCTGCGTCGACAAAGCACTGAGAGGTTTGAGGCTTGCTCAAGGTCACCCAGCTAGCAAGTGGCGAGGCCAGGATTTAAACCCTAGGAATATGAATTTAGAGCCTGCACTCTTACTCACTGCATTACTCAAATTCCTCTTTTAACTTTGGAGACACCACAGTGGCTTCTTCTAACGAGCGATTTCTTTGGTTAACACGGCAGGCTCTGGAGTCAGACACAAAGCAGACCTGGGTTCTAACCGTGTGACCTTGGGAAGGTCTCTTCATCACTCTGGGCCTCAGTTTCTTCATCTACAAAATGGGATAAGAACACCTGCCTTACAAGAAGTAAAAATATGATCACATACTTTGTACAGTGTCATTCACCAGTAAACAACTCCTGGATGTTAGCAATTAATCATTTACAAATATACTTTCTTGGCTTTGCATAGGTGATCTGCCCAATACTTAACTGATTATTAGCTGTGTGACCTTGGGCAGGTCATTTCATTGTTTTCTTTCTGTAAAACACTGGATGGCACAGTGCATTCCCCAAGCAAACCCAGGCTGGGTGGTAGGGAGAGGGTGCCTTCCAGCTGGCCTGGGATTTAAAACTTCATCCCAGAAAAGCCACAAAGTAAGCATCTACACACACACACTGAGATGCAAAAAGTCTGTGACCTTCCCACTGTCTCTGGGCCAATGTGGTTCCCCCAACCCCACACCTGCCCCAGGTTTCCTTTCCTGCCCCCCCTCCACTCCACTGTTCTCCACTTAGCACCTACTGAATTACTGTATGTTTTATTTACGTTTATTCACTATCTCCCCCACCCCCACTATATCGTAAGCTCCAAGTGGGCAGGGACCTTGACGGTCCTGTTCCCTGCTGTATCGTGGGCTCCAGGAATAGAGCCTGGCACGCGGGGTACTCAGTAGGCGTAACTGTGTGCTCAGGGAATGAAAGGAAGAATGAGCAGCCCCTGAGCCCCGTCCTGCCTCCCGACCGAGAGCTCCCCTGCAGGTAACACATCCAAGTGCACACAGCTGCCCTCCTCCAGCTCCCGTTCTCTGCCCCTCTCTCTACCGCTGAGCTGCACAGAATCAAGTACGTACGTAGGCTTCATGAGGCACAGATACTTAACAGAAAGTGCCAGAAAAATGGCTAATGAATGACTTTATTTAGCATGACAGTGCACCCTGCGCTGGGCTAAGTGCTCCGCATGTATTCGCTACATTAACTCACTAATCCTTATCACAGTCTGTCTCAAGTTCACAGGGCACAAAACTGAGGCACGAGGCAGCTAATTGCATGGGAAATCACGCTCGGGCAGTCTGCTTTCAAAACAGACCGTCCTGACCACTTTGTGCTAGGACCTCCCAAGGGTTCGCGGTGCTCCCGCCAGCTTCCTCCCCTCTTCCCCCCAGATTCTCCTATCTTCCCGCTGCTCCTCAGTTACAAACACCTCCCGCAGAGGGAGGTCTCGGCACGCATGCGTTCATTCAACAGATAGGTGCTGAGGACCTGCAGGCCCCAGTAAGGTTTCAGGCTGGGTAGAGTCCCTTCCCACCCCAGGGCACGCCGAGACCCCCGGGGCCGTTGGTTGTGTTCTTTCTTCTCGAGGACTTAGGACTAGAGAAGTGCCTGTCTAACCTGTGGCCAGGGGGCCAATGGGGTCTGGCCCTTACATAACCTGGCAAGGGGCCAGCCCGCTCTCGTGGGGAGAGAAGGATGGGCACCCCCCGCATCCTTCCCCCAGCCTGATCCTCTTCCCCAGCCTTGGGATCCTCCCTCCTCCCAGCTGATCACAAAAATGGCTTCTTTGCCTAATTATTACATATACTAATTATTTTCATTTACATGCCCAGCTTACCATTTATGTCTAATTATTGTGCTGCTCAGAAACAATTATGCATACCATTAAGAGTGTATCAGGGTAACTCTGCAGTGGATTTTACTTAACTTCAATACCAAATGGTTTGTGTGTGATTAATCTCCGTGGTGTGTGGTTCCCATAGCAAAGAAGTTCCCTAAACTGAGTTGAGGGCCGGAGCAGGGACACTAGGGTGGGTCACACTGCTCTGTGATGGTGCAGAAGAATAGCAGTACGAGGACACATAATGGCTACAATTTATTTAGCAATGATGTAGGGACATCAGATACCATTAAGCACTGCATATACATTATCCCCTTTAAATTTCAAGGCCTCCCGATTATTAAAGTGGAGGCAGGTAACACATCCAAGCGCACACAGCTGGAAACGGCATTCTGGGGCTCAGGTGCCTTCTAGGTCCCTGCCCACCGAGAGGCACAAGGGGAGCCCCAGGGGCGCCTGGGAGGCCATGCAGTCCACCCGCCTCATTCTTCCAAAAAAAGGAAACTGAGGCAAGAGTGGGGAAGTGGCTTGCCTAGCCAGACCAGGCCAGACTGAGACGACAAGGGCCCAACACTCGGCCCTCCCTCTGCTGCTCCGGAAGGAAGCCACCCTGGGAACAGAAGCAGCATCTCTGAACTCCGGCCCATCACTCAAGGCTGACGTAGGCAGCGAAGGGCACCTCTGCTGGGTCATCACCTTGGGTCAAGAACACCCTTTGCTCCCGTTCTCGAGAGCTGGCCAGCTCTAAGAAGCACTCCCTCTGCAAGATGCCTGGTCTCTTTCTTCCCCTTCGGTCCTTTCTTTTCTAAACATACACCCCCCTCCCCCACTCCTTCATTTATCTTCACTCACGAGGTGTTAAACAGCATTTAGTGACTACCTATTATGGGCTGCTTATTATGCTAAGTGGTTTACGTCTACTTTCCTACGTAATCCTCACAGTACTCATGTGGGGTGGAAACGATCTATCGTCATCCCATTTTCCAGCCAAGGGCTCTGAAGCCCAGAGAGGGTAAGTGGCCTGCCCAAAATCACACAGCTGGTGATGTCAGTGCTCAGATCCAGGGCCAGGTGTCTCTGATTCCAGAGCCTGCTCTCTTAGGTCAAGGCACAACATAAAGTTTCTTTTTCTTTTTTTTTTTTTTTTGTAAAGATTTTATTTATTTATTTGACAGAGAGAGAGAGAGAAAGAGCACAAGCAGGGGAGTGGCAGGCAGAGGTGGAGGGAGAAGCAGGCTCCCCGCAGATCAGGGGGAGCCCGATGTGGGACTCAATCCCAGGACCCTGGGGTCATGACCTGAGCTGAAGGCAGTCGCTTAACCAATTGAGACACCCAGGCGCCCCAACATAAAGTTTCTTAACATCAGTCTGCTGGCTGCCAGACTGGCCTCACATTTCTTTTTCTTTGCTAGGCAGCCAAAAGCAAACATCCCGTGTTTTGAGCCCAAAAATTCGAAGTGGCTCTAAAGTTGACTTCTGTCCTACTCCAGAGCTTTGGGCTCTGCCAACAGTTACGGGCACTTCAGGGACCAGGCCAGATTCTAAAAGGTGTTTCTAGAAAGGTCTCTGCTTCTGTGTCCCGGGATATGGAGCTCCACAGACCAGGAAGTCTCTTCTTGCCTAGTGTCAGAATACTCAAAGAGCAAGAAAACATTCTAGGAGCTGGAAGTGTTCGCTGTTCTAAAGCTCTCGTGCCTTTTGAACTCTGAGCTTGGGCTGCCGGCAGGACCCTTCCCATTTCCTACAGTCGGTTACCAGGGCTTTCCAGGACTCTCCCCTCCTCAGGAATCACGGCGGACCAGCGAGCAGGGGCAGCCCCCCACGGGGGATTGTGTGGGAAAGCTAGGCCGAAGGCTGGCGCAGAGTCCCTCCTTCCCTCCACATGGGAGCCTGCTCGCTCCTCTCACTCTGGGTCTCACCTCCAGACCTGGGCATTCCCACCCACAGATAAAGAAGGGCACATCATTTTATTACCACTTTGGAACCCCATCCCTGACTGGGCATGCCTCTTTCTTCTGGCCATAAGCCACTGAAATCCCAAACAGAGGGAAGTGACTG
This sequence comes from Leptonychotes weddellii, assembly GCF_054177405.1. NCBI lineage: Eukaryota > Metazoa > Chordata > Mammalia > Carnivora > Phocidae > Leptonychotes > Leptonychotes weddellii. The sequence goes on from NC_138372.1 coordinate 86,195,835, forward strand.
ATAGCCAACGTCGTCCTGTGTGGCAGACTTGACAGAGGTGAAAGCGTAGAGTCACTACCTCCCAAATGTGCAGAGGGAGAGAACACTGGGCTGGGCTTTCCGGGATAAAATGTGAGTGACAGTGCCTATATTCATCTCTCTTTCTTCTTTCTCCCCGCCCTCTCTCCTTCCTTCCATTCATCCATCTGTCCATCCACCCACGTGTCCCCCTGTCCATCCAACAAACATTCACTGAGCCCCTACTCTATGCCAGGCACTGTGCTAGGAACCAGAGAGGCAGCTATAAATGATACCCCTGCCCTAGGGGAGCAAAAGTTCACCAGAAAAGAGACCCAGTGAAGCACAAATTATAATACTATTGTAAGTGTAAGTGTTATAATACTATTGTAAGCAGAAATTATAATACTATTGTGTTATACTATTGTAATACTATTGTAAGCAGGAAGGCGGTGGCCTCCATGGCCCTATGTGGCCCAGTCCCTCGACCCTTCCTGACCTCACCTCCTCCCCCTCACCAGCCACACTGGCCTCCTTCGTGGCCCTCAGACATCCCTGGCCTGGTCCCGCTTGCACTTCAGCTCCTGCTGTCTGAAATGTGCCTCCTCCCAGACACCTGCATGGCTCACCTTGCTTCCTGTGGTTGCTGCACACCTTTCCAAAGGGGCCTTCCCCACCGGCCTCGAGAAACAGCCCTGCCTCTGTCACGCCCCACCCTCTCGCTCTACTTCAATTTCCTTACACAGCACTGACAGCTTCTTCTTCTTCTTCTTCTTTTTTTGCTTATGTATTATTACGTTATCAACCCCTGCTAGAATATAAGCTGCACGAGGGTAGGAATTTCATCCTACTTTATTCACTGCCATGTCCCCAGACAACTAGAATAGCACCTGTCACATGGGAGCGCGACAAGTATCTGTTAAATGAATGGCCCAGAGGGAGTGGGGTCATGAAGCACAGGAAGGAGAAAGGGCCCTGGGATGGGGCTCCCCGGCTCCCCCGGAGCCCCAGCTGGCTGGGACCCCCTGCTCTTAAAGATCTCCGAGAGAGCCCCTCTCCACATGCCCTCCCTCCTTTGCACAGGAAACATGGACACTCAATGCCCGATGCTCCGCCTCAGTGGGGAGCAGCGGGAGTGAAGCCCCACCAAAGCAGGGGACCAGGCTGGGAAGTTCACTCCTTTATGGCTTCAGAAGGCACGGTACAGTTGGTCTGGGGACAAATCCACCACCCTGATTGTATTTGTGTAAGGTGGGGTAAGATGAGTTCTCACCCTCTGTGCAGGGCGCCCCAAGGCAGAGTGGGCAGCGGGCAGGGGGTCAGCCAGGAAGGACGGTGCCATCAGAAAGGACCTGAGTCTAACTCACAGGTGCCCCCCCGGGGTGTCCTGGCCCCAGAGCTTCAGGGCAGCTCCACGTAGACCTCATAATGTTCCCTATAACAGCTCTTCCTGGGGGCGATGTCACTGTGGCAGGTGGGCTATGGGATGTGAGAGCCCTTCCTACCTCCACCTCCTGTTCCTGACTTCCAGTGTGCGGTCAGGAAGGCAGCCGGCCTGGGGCCAGGGAAGGAAATCTCTGCTCTGAAGACAAGGAACCGTTTCAAAGCAGAGATAACAAGCCTGTGAAGGCATCAGGGTGAATAGAGCCTCCTGTAAACTTGGAATCTGAATGGCTCTGGCAGCTGCATTAAAATCTAAACAGTCTTTCCTGTGGATTTTTCCGATTAATGCAAATTTGTTTTGCTTTGCAAATTGAAAATCAGTTGCAAGCACCTGGTGTAAGAATTCCGACCGGCAGTGGAGAACCCCGAGGGCATCTTCACGCCAGCCAGCCAGCCAGGCAGCCCGGGACCTTGCCCATCCTCTGGTTCCCGGGCAGCCAGGCTTCCTCCTGGGTTCGAGGCTGGTAACCCCCCCACCCCACGTCAGTAACCAGCTCTCCACTGAGCAAAACTGAATGCACCCAGGGGTTTCCAGGTGCTAGGACACCCTCTTTCCTCCCTCGTGATGAAGGGTGATCGGGACAATCAGGGAGGTCATTCAAGCCCTTTGTAAGAAGCCCGCCTTCATACCTCCTGGTTGGGGCGGGGGGTGGGGGGGGGACATCATCAGAATGACAAGAGTGGCACTGCTTCATCTTTCAGCACGGGGACGGACAGAGTGCCTTGGAGCTGGCCCCGGGGTTGAAATCATTCCTCCCCAGCTGTCCCAGGCCTGTCCTCACTGCAGGGTGACTTCCCAGCCTGAGCAAGCACCTCTCCTCCCCCAAGGTCCGGAGAGCAGAGGGAACCATGGGGACTCCCCAGGAGAACTGGGTGAGGAGGAATGGGCTGCCTGTATCCCACAGTTGCCTCTCCCTGCAGAGCCAGGCCCATCCTGCTGGTGCCTGCTCTCCGTCCGAGCCTCAAAGCCGTGCTCCGTGTGCTCCCAGCCCAGCGAGCCTGAGCAGATGAACGGATGAACGGAACACCCTTTCCCGCCTGTCCCCTCCTCCACCAGCCTCGCATTGTTCATTCAGCTCTGAAATAAGTCGGGAGGGAGGGCAGTTATGAACGGGCCCCATTATGCTCCCCCTTCCTCTGCTACGCAATTTAAAGGCAGGAGACAGAGAGAAACGCTCTGGAAATCCAAATTAAAATGTATTCCTGCAGCAATCCCGCACCCAATTAAAGTAACCCAGAGCCTATTGTCCTTTGCTAAATTTAGAAAATGCTCAGGTGTGTCTGATCCTACTCTGCATAGATATTTTTAATATAGATTTAATCATATTTTGGGTTAGGAGAAGAAGCTAATTAGGTAGGCAGATTTAGAAAGGCTGCTGGAATGCAGGACAAAGCGAGGTGATTTGATGCAATTCACTATTTTTTGGGTGTTGCTTTTTTTTTAAACAGTTAAGTTGTGCTGGGCCTGGGTTTTGGATTCACAGCAAATTGGCTTGAACACTGAGGTGGTAACAAACAGGCAAGCTCCTCATGTTAGTAGGCAATGAACCCTGAGGCTGCAGGGGGCCCCAAAAGACGGTCACATCACTCTCTTGTCTCCTTTAACTGTTGAATCCAACCACTCCCAGGGGCAAGGGGCTTTAAGATGCCACATAAACCGGCATTCTTCATCTGTGGGACGGGAAAGTTCTCTGTCTGCAGGAAGGCAAGGTGCTACTCGGTGAATCCTGGCTGGGATCAGTGGCTGAGCAAAAAAGCCAAGAAAGCAGCCAGCCCCTTCACTGGGGCAAGGTGCTTCTAGCTCCTGCCCACCCTGCCCCCAGGACCTATCTGCCTGTGGTCCCTCCATTCTCCATGAAGCACCCGACTGCACCAGAGTGTAATAAAGAAAAGTGGGCTCTTGCCTTGACTCTGTGCTGAATCATCACGTGATTGAGTCAATGACTTAAAAACTCCTCTAAGCCTCAGTTTCTCCCCCAGCACATGGGGATTCTGGTCTCTTTGTTATAAGGCTGGCAAAGGTAGAGTGGGACTCAACTGTGGCAATCTGGACCTGTCAGGAAGGAGACCGCCGAGGGCACACACCCAGGCAGCTCAGCTCCGTGGGTGAGACAGGTCGTGAGACTCCCAGTTCATTGTGTTTTAAACCAAAGCAGGAGTGTATTATGGGGAGTGGGCTCTTTATCCGAGACCCACCCCAGCTCCTATCTTTGTGATGGAGAAAGCTGAGCCCAGCACATTGTCACCGAGCTTTCCAAGTTCCTCCTGTGCTAGTAAGTACTAGTAAGTAAAGATACTGCATCTTAAAATGCAAAGTGCAGAAGAGTACCCATAGTATGCCACCATCACTTAAGAAAGGAACAGAATAAGGTACATAGGTATCTTGCTCATTTGTGCAAAAGGAATACAGGAGGGATAAACCAGACACTTAAGAGATTGGTTACCTGCAAGAGGTAAGTGGGAAAGGAGTGGCAAGAAGAGGGAATGGGAACGGGGAACAGAGATGAGGAGGGAGGGACACTTCCCTGAGAATATCTTTCTTCAGAGTTTTGATTCTCAGAGCCTTGGCAATGTTTCACAGGGCCTTCACACATCCCAAAAGAAGGAAGTGAAATCAGCAGAGTTCCTCCTCAAAGCAGGCTCTCTCCTCCTCAAGGAATGGGCCCCACAGAATGGAGAGACTATGATTTTCATAGTGTAGCTGCTGAAAGCAAAGATTCTGGAGCCTGGCTTCAAATTCTGGCTATACCACTTACAGGCTGTGTGACTTTGGACAAGTCACTTACCGTCTCTGGGCTTCCGTTTTCTCATCTATAAAGCGGAGTAAAACTGTAAGTACCTCCCATAATTCTTACGAGGAGCTTATGAGTTAATATGGAACCAGGGCTTAGGACAGTGCTTGCTCTTAGGATTATCATTATTTTAGGGCTTGCTGGTTAGGGGCAGTCACAGTGACTCATCTTCTGTCCCATGGAATAAAGACTCCCTTCACCCCTTAGGACATCTCTCAAGCACTGGGAATAGGCCAGCCTGACAAGAGAGCTTCCAGTGGGAGGCGCGCTGTGATGGCAGGAACCACAGAGCTCTGAATGCCCCTGCTCAGGGACCCTATCAGTTTCCTATTGCCACCGGAACGAATTACCACAGACTTAGTGACTTCAACAATACAACCGTATCGGCTCGTGGTTCTGGAGGTCAGAGGTCTGAAATGGGTCTTGGTGGACTAAACCCCTCGGCTTGCGGGCCCCTCCTCCATCTTCAAAGGCAGCCACAGCTTGTCCAGTTCTCCCCTAGCGTTACTCTGACCTCTCCCGCCTCCCTCTTTCATGTTTTAAGGACACCTGTGACTACACCGGGCCATCTGGATAACCCAGGATACGCTCCCTCTCCTAAAGCCAGCTGATTAGCCACCGTGATTTTCAACTGCTGCCTCCATCCCCTCCACAACATACTCACAGGTCGTGGGGATTAGGACTCCGGCATCACTGGGGCCATTCTTCCGCCTCCCACACAGACCAGCCCCGGGCCTGGTCCACCTCTTTCCTTGTGCTTGGGGAGGGGGGGTCTCTTGAGTGGGTTGGTTGGGTTTTGCCATCTTAACCATTTTACAGTGTACAGATCTGCAGCATTAAATGTAGTCACACTGTTGTCCTGCAACCATGGCCACCGTCCGTCTCCAGGACGTTTCTCATCTTGTGAAACTGGAATTCTGCATCTGTTAAACACTAACTCCCCACCACTCTACTTTCTGTCTCTATGAGCTTGAGAACTCTCAGTATCTCATGCGAGTGGAATCGTACATATTTGTTCTTTGGTGACTGGCTTAGTTCACCTCGCCACACTGTCCTCCAAGGTCACCATCGCGCCTTGGTCTCCTGGGTGCCGCTCCCCCATCCCGAAGCTGGCCCCGTAGGGGGCCCCACCGGGAATAGCATCTCAGGCTAGAAGTTCGCACATGGATTTTCTGGCGATTTAAAAAGAAACTGTGGTGCGATGTGGCATGAGGGTGCGGACTGGGGGTCAGAGGGCTGCTCTGGGGTCCCGGGCACTGGGCTCCCATCCAGGCCAGCTACCACTGGCTGTGTGTGGCTTTCATCGGCAGCACTCACGGAGCTCCTCCAATGCCCCAGTCTCCCCGTGAGGCACAGGAGCCCAGAGGCTGCTCAGCACAGTGTCGGCCACTTAGTGAGTACTCCCCGAACGCTAGTTCGTAAAGGGGGCCGAGGTAGGGACAGAGCTGAGAAGACAACTTCTTCCGAGGGTTCCACGTGAGCTCCCTGTTTAGGAGCCGCAGGGAGCTGTGGTCGGCAGCTCCGAATCCTGGCAGAAGAGCCACCCTTCATAAGGTGTCAGGGGGGCCTGCTCTGAGGAACCTCTAAAGGTGGGGCTGGAGAGGCCCCCAGGAAGCTGCACCATGTCAAGAGTGGCATGTATATGGGAAAGGAGGCAGGGAGGCCCAGGTTCACCTTTCAAAGCTGATGGGTGGTCCAGATCCTGCTTGTTCGTCTCCTCCTCCAGGAAGCACTCCAGGATTACACCCACAGAACTTTAGTGACTTTTACTAGACATTTCCTCCATATTCCCCTCTGGAGTCTGTGCTGTACTAATCTGCACGTATCAATCACAATATAAAAGCACTTAACTAATTTGGATTAAAGCACTGGATCCATCTGCACTGTCAAGCATTTTAAAAACTCTCCCCAACCTTCCGTCACGCAGGGGCTATGCTACGGGCAGGAGGCACTGAACATCGGGCATTGATGGAAATAGATGGGAAGGAGGAAGACTCCTCCTGTATCGATCCCGCTAGGTTAGCGCTTGACCTTTACCCTCCCAAAGGCCTTGGGAAAGGGGGCACCGCGGCAGCCAAGCTTCTCATTGTGTGGTTCCAGGGAAAACACTTGAAGTTTCCGGGCCGCTGTCCCCTCACCTGTCCCACTGGGAGCTGGGGGGCAGGGGCTGGGAGGTGTGCTCTCTAAGCCAACTCGAGAAGGCTTCGTTTTAATGCCTGTTCTTCACCTGGACAAACAGGTCCAGAGGGCAGGAGCACTGCTCAGCTACCCGGCTGGGTTGGGGTTTGGGTTCCAGGATGAGGGGTCTTCTCCCTAGAAGCCCCCATCTGCCCTAACTGCTAGCTCAGGGATCCAGGGAGAGCCCAGAGTGTCCTTGGTTACTCATGCTTGGGCAAACTTCTGTTCTGCCACACGCCAGCCACGTGGCCTCCGTAAGACACAATCCCTCCGAGGCCCAGGTTCCTCCTCTGTAGGTTGGGGGGCGGGTCACGAGGGGGGTGTGCAATAGCAGGATCCGCACAGAGGTGAAGGGAAATGAACCATGTGACACACTTTGGAGTCTTGTCTCACAGCATGTCCTGACCAAGGGCCGCTGTGCTCCTAGTATTGTCACATGCGCACAGTGGGCCTTCGTGGTCGCAGGGTCACAGTGTTGAGAAGGTCCTCAGAATTCGCCTGCAACAGTCTTCAGCTCCAGCCAGGGGTCCCCGTGGAGCTGAACCCACCTGCGCTGTGCTGGAACGTTTCCAACAGAGCCGGGCTGGACCCATGGAAATGCCACCTCCAACGGACGGGAAAAGCCTGCTGCCTGCATGGGAAAACCACGTGGGTGGCTGGCAAGCCGTTATGGCTCACCAGCCGGGCACAGCTCCTCAGGCCCCTGCCTCCAACCTGGGGGTCCTCAAGGAGGAGGCAGCAACAACACTGTAACAGGAACAGGCCTCTGATGCCACACCAAGGGACTCGGGCCACCTGGTTGGCCTGGGGCATTTGGGCAATTAATTAATTACTCCTATTCTCTCTCCCTCCCTCCCCCCTTTCTTCTTTTCTTCTCCCCACCCACTTTTTTTAAATGAAGGTATGGAGGTGAATATCCTGGGAAAGTCCAGAGCAGTCTAGCTAGCAACTCTCCTTTTGCCTTAGCCCCGGGCCAGGACTGTATTTTTCCAACTGAGGCCTCCATCTACCCTCCCTATAGAACGGGGATTAGGCTGATGCACTCTCTAATAAGGACAGAGACGAGACAATTCTTAATTCTGAATCCACCCAGGATACCTACGGCCAGGGACCCCCCTCTCTCTTGTGTTCAAGCCCATGCTTGTCTAAGCTGCTCTTAGAAAAGAGAACAAAGTTAAAATCTGGTGAGTTCTGATGTGTGTTAGACACTTTACAGCCATCACTTGGTTAATTTCATCCTACCTCATGACAATGCTTTAGGGTTATTCCTACATTACAGATGGGGAAACTGAGTCACAGAAGTGCAAATGACTTGTCCAGTGTTGTTCAGAGTCCAGTGGCGAGACAGGGAGAACAGAGCTATTGGCAATAATGGGGTTCGGGCCTTCCTTACTGTCTCGCCCTCCATATGACCGGAAGCAGCAACCCTGACTACCCAAGGCTAAGGGGCCCCTGACCTAACAAGCACAGACAACTCTCGGGGTGCCCGGGTGGCGCAGTCGGTTAAGCGTCCGACTCTTGGTTTAAGCGCAGGTCAGGATCTCAGGGTTGTGGGAAGGAGCCCTGTGTCAGGCTCTGTGCTCAGCGAAGAGTCTGCTTGAGATTCTCTGCCTCTCCATCTGCCCCTCCCCCTGCACTCTCTCTCTCTCTCAAATAAATAAATAAAATCTTAAAAAAAAAAAAAAAAGGAAGCATAGACAACTCTCGTTCAGCATGTCACTGGAGAAATACAGATCACCCAAATCCCTTTCTGTTTGGCTCTGATGTGGATGACGCGTGTTCCGATTTTTTTAGAGGCAGATTTACCCTCCTTGATTACATACATCTGAAGGCAGCTACGAAGATGAATTTTTATTCTGAGCCACGTGCCCCTGGGTGTGTGGGGAGCTGGCCGGGACCAGACAGGCTGTGGACTATCCTCCCGCGACAGTGGAGAGTTGGCAACATGACTCCCAAAGGGTTGCGGTGAGGTGGGGGAGCAGCTTCCGGGGTCGAGGCTGCCCAGGCTCGTCCTGGGAGCTGGCTGGACTGGACCACGCCTGCCTGGCCTGGGTGGGGTGAGAGCGGGTCTGGGAGTCCCTCGGTCTCCCCTCACACCCACGCCCCTCCCTGCCATCCAGAGAAGAGCAGGCGGGTGCCCTGGGCCCCGGTGGCTTTGCTCTGCCCTGGTGGACACCATCTTCTGTCCTGGGGAGAGTATGCCATAATCACAGCTATCTTCCCAGGTAACCAGTGCCCTCGAGCCCTGTAATCGGGCCCCCGCTGGACTGAGAGGACAATTTGGAAGTGACGTGAAGGGCACGGGAGGAAGGGCTATTTTCCTGGTGCTGCAAGGCTCCTGCCTAGCCCCCGCGCCCCTTCCCTCTGTGGCCTGGGGAGGGGCAGCTCCATCAAAGGCACAGCCTGATCAGGGTGGGGCTTGGCCCAAGCACATGTTGCTTAAAAACCACGGCCTGCCAAGGGCTCGGGGCAGCTGATGCACAACAGGATGAGGGAAACCAGAGCTAGGATACTGGCCACGGCAAGGAGCCCCGCCCTAGGCCTGGGAGGCCGAAACAGACCAGGTGAACGCAATCGTCCCACCCACAGGGAATCTGTGAACTAATCCCAGGCCAGCACCCTGCCAGATCTGGGTGTGTTCTGGAAACGGCAATAACATTCTTAGAAAGAAAGAGGGATGTAAATCTGCCCAAAGTGTGCACATGAACACATGTGTGTAAGCATGCGTGCGTATGTTGTGTGTGTGAGTGTGTATGTGTGTGTGGACACTGTAGGCACAGACACAGTTGTATGCACAGGCTCTGGACTCTGGGTCTGTGTCCTTGGTCTTGGTGAACTTGGGCAATTGCTTCAACCTGCTACACCTTCATTTCCTCACCCACAAAGTAGAGATACATAATTCGTGAGACAGTTGTGGTTATTCAGTGAGTAAACGTGTATGGAGCACGTAATGCTTGGCCTACGATCCACGCTCAATTACTGCCAACTATTGTTCTTATTTTTGTTTGTTTATCCAGCTCAATCGGCTGGTAAGTGTCACCTCTTGTTGACTTCAGACTAAGGCATGAGGGCATCCCTGGAGGTCAGCAGACTCAAAGCCAGATCCTTCCATATTTTCAGCAGGTGTGTAATACCGAGCACGTACATCCACATGAGACTTGTGCTTTTAAGTAGATTCTCAAATTCACGAGAAGGACCTTCACGGAAATGCCGTTCCTAGAGTCCGTGCCAACAGGAGTCTTTTATATAGTCAACCACATTACAGCAAGGACCTTTGGACACTTCATCAGCCTGGTCCAACCTGATCCACCTCATGTTCTCTGGCTTGACTGCAGAGAGATTTCTAAGTTGATTATAGAGCCCTCACGCTTGGCTTTTGGCTTCTTTGTGCAACCACTCCCACCCCTTACTCCCAGATGGCTGAACTGCCTGTTTTTACCCAGTTACGTAGAGAGATCACTACATAAAGGAAATCATTTTAATATCTTGTCTTTATTTGGTTGCAATTGCTCAGAGAGAAGGAAAACAGGTCCTTTCCCGCTGGGAGATGCAGATCTTCAACATGATGCGTACCATGAGCCGGGGATTTGAAGTGATTCAACCGATGATAGTGGTAATGGAATACTAAATCATAATTAAAATGGCAACAATGCTAATGGGGATAACGAGGAATCTGGTGGCAGCTTCTGTCTCCTGCTGACACTTACATGGGGCAGGTGCTGTGCAGACCTTCCTGGGCATTAGCACACCTGATTTTGGCCTCGGAGCAGAACTGCCTCTTTGCTGCAAACAGACAGGCAAACTTGGCCTGTTCGGGTGTGTGGAGGAGGGGCCGAGGGGCCGACAGCTCTGGCTGCAGATCCAGACGGCGTAAGCGTGTCCTCCTGGAATCCCGAGCCCATTCCAGTCCACAGGGAGAACAGTGCTCCTGCCCTTGGCACAGAACACGCCCAAACCACTTTTCAATGATCCCCACACACACGTGCCCCCTATGTAATTATCCCAACAAATGTGCTAAAGGAAAATACACTCCACAAAACTGCCCGTATAAAAATAGCAAAATGCCCAGCACAGGCCTGCTCTATATAATTCATGCAGAAAGCCTGGAAACATCTTATCCTGATAAATTGCGCTTTCCGCGAATTTGCTGATTATACACACACACAGACCCGCACACTCACACGCATGCACAGACTGCCTCTGTATGGCTGGTATGTGGATAAAGAGGTGGGCAGAGCCCAAGTCTGAAGAATGGCTGTGTCCTTGGGGGCGGGGGGGCTGTCAGCTTAGGGACAGGAACCTGAGGGGCTGGGCGAGTGAGCGCTTTCTGACAGTCTGGGCATGTCTTTCAGTCCAGGCCATTCAGCTTCATCATATTTAGCAAGTCCCTGTTACATGCTTAGCCCTGGGTAAGCAAAGGGGTCACAGAGAAGAATAAGGGAAGAAGCAAATCCCTGAATGGATAAAAAGATTGACAAGGTAGGTATGACTGTGATGCAAAACAGGAAGATCAGGTGGGCTTGCTGGAGGAGGAGTCTGAGTCTTGAAGAATGACTATGGTGGCCAGGGGAAGATGGTAGGAAGGCATTCTAGGTAAAGGGAACAGCAAGGGCAAAGGCGCCGGGCACCCGAAGACAGAGGCTGGATACTTGGTTTTGTATCACCAGACAGGCAGCAGGACAGGCCGGGGCTGAGGCTGGTGAGCTAGGGGGCAGCCAGATAGGAGGCAAGACCCCAGCCACTTGCCAAGTCGCCTCCCCACGTGGCCACCACTTAAGGCCTGCTTACCCTTCGGGGCATGCTTAAATGTCCCTTACTCAAGGAGAGCTTCCCTGCTCTCTGCCTGGACAGATTGGAGCCCTTCCTTGCCAGACCCTCTCAGACCTCCTTCTCCTCTACACGGGGGCTTCTAACGCCAGCTGGAATTAGAGAATTATCCATGTGATTTTGGGACACTGTGTCCCCCACGAGACATCGTGGGCTTTCTCGTTCACCCAGTTCCTGGTGTCCGTCCCACTACACAGGAGTCACTCAATACCTGCTTTTGCTGAATGAATGCATGCATGGCTAATGAATGGATTTTGCAACTAATCACGGGCTAGCCGGATGGGGGTGAGTCTGGAGACAGGAGACCCGCTGGAAGGCCATGGAGTAACTTTGCCTGAAAGATAAGAGTCTAAAACAGAGAGCAGGGAAGGAACAGGTCAACCCCATAAGAAGGTACGACAGCAGGCAGATGTTGATGGATCAAGGTGTGGAGAGAAGGAAAGGCTGCCTGGATATTCCAGTCTGCCCGCTCCTGGACAGCCGGTGGGCCATCTGCCCAGGTGAGGAGCAAGGGAGAAAGAGCAGGTTTGGGGGCAGGGGGATGAGGTGAGTACACTGTGGACATGGTGAGTTTGAGTTCGCAGAGACTCAGGACATTCCCCACCTGGGCACAGACACAGTGACCCCAGTGGCCATTCCCGACATCCCCTCCACAAGCACCATTAGCATTCTCGCTGGCCAGCCCCCGTGCTTGGCCATTCCCCCAGCCCTGCCCAGGTTACCAGGCTCCCCGGGGGAAGGCAGGTGCAGGCCTGGCCCACGAAGACTGCTGGTTTTACTGGGAGGAAGAATAGGATGTCTGCGGCATAAATGGAATTTCAGCAGCTCTCCAGACAGACCACTGGCTGTTGCACACCGGTGTTCATTCCTTTCTGAGCCTTTCTCTCTCGTGATAACACAGCTGTGCCCGGAGACCTAAGCAGGGACTGGCGGTGTAACCCTCTGAGGGTCACTGCAGGAGGTTGCAACAGGGCCCAGCAACCCCCAGCCTGGAAATGGGTTGGCCAGCCTCTACCTCCCTGCCCTGGGCAGGGGCACATGGGCGGGCAGAGGAGCAGCGATGAAGGGCTGGATGGAGGTCCGGGGTAACTGCCCTGGACCCCGCCCCGCCTGCGTCCCCTGCCCACTTAGTCTTTTTAAAGTGACCCTGCCACTCTCCTACTCAACGACCTTCACTGGCTCCTCGTTGTCTCTGGAACGGAGCTGAAGTCCAGAGCCCCGTGTTCGCAGCCCCCTTTAGTCTGACCCCAGCCTATGTTCCCAGCATTTCAGCTCGCACCTGCCCATGTCAAGCCCCCACGGGGCTACTTCACTCCAGCCCGATGGGGGTCTCCTTGCTGACTCGAGCCCCTGGAAAAAGGCAGAATCATGGTACCTATACCTGTGATCATAGCACAGCACAGAAAGGTGCAGAATCACTGTGAAACTAACGTACACCTGAAACTAACGTAACACAGCGGGGCCGCGGGACTTCAACTGTGAAACAGAGAATCGTGGACTGTGGGGCTGGAAGGAGCCCCTCATTCCACAGACAAGGAAACCTAGGCCAGAGAAGGAAAGTGACTGGCCTCAGGCCAGGGTCGGAGCTGAGTCCAGGGTGCCAGCACGGATTCGATGCCTGCTTCCTGCCAGACACGATCCCAGTTCACGTAAGAACATGAAAGCCCCCCTTAGTCATTTGCTTAACGAATTATTTATTAAGCACCTTCTATGTGCCAGGCTGGGAGCCAGGATGCACCAGGAAACAGAACGGAGAAGTCCCCACATTCTTGGAGAGTCGGAGCATGACAAAATCCATAAAGACACGTGTCAGACGGTGGCAAGGACGGTGAAGAACACCGGGGAAGGGAACAGAGAGACTTTCATGCAGGGTGCTAACAGGGGATCACAAAGGCCCTGAGGCAGGAGCACCTTAGCGAGTTAGCAGGCCGGTGGGTGGTGGGGGGGAGTGGGCAGGGAACGCCAAGGACACCAGACAAGTGGGGGACGGTCCAGCCAGGTGAGGACCCCGGTTTCACTCTAAATGAGATGAGGTCCGGAGTGGTGGAGGGATGTGAGCTGACACTGTGCAGTGTGACAGGAGTGCAGTGAGCCACAGCCACCCTGGGGATGGGGGCTGGGAGGTTTCCCCACCTCGCCTCCCAAAGCAGGATGGGCAGGTGGTTAGGCAAGAGAAGTGTGTGCGTGTGCGTGTGTGTGTGTGTGTGCACGTGCGCGCAAGAATAATAGCTAAAAATAAAGCCCAGCATTTATTAAGGACTCACTATATGCCCAGAACTGTGCCGAGTATTAACTCGTTTAATACTTCATTTCCCCCCATTTTACAGATGAAGAAACTGAGGCACAGAGAGGTTAGCTTATTCCAGACCATGCTACTGCTAATGACAGAGGGGCACGGAAACCCAGTCTGGCTCCTGAGCCTGCGTTTCTAACCACCACATGGTAGTCACACAGGGAAAGTTCCAGGTGGAAACAAGAGAGGCAAAGTGAGTGGGGGCTGGTCTGGCATCCCGAGCAAGAAGGGCTCTGGCCCTTTCCCTCCCTTTGAACAGTGTCCCGGAGTTAAGGAAGCCCAGGGTGCTGTGTGTGGGAGGAAGGGAGTCCCGTCTCAGCCCGAGGGGCCCAGAGCCTGAGGGTGGGGTCCCTCGCCCCCCACAGGTCCTGATGTCGCACCTCCACCTCTACTGTCCAGGCGATGCCTAGCCATTCTTTAGATCCTGGCTACTCAAAGTGTGGTCTCCGGACCAACAGAATTGGCATCACCAGCAGGGATTATTAGAAAGGCAGAACCTCTGCGCCGCCCCCACCTCCTGAATCATAATACCCATTTAAGCAAGACCCCCAGGAGATGTACAGCGGACCTCAGGCCAAACAGGACTTCTTCAAGGAAGCCTTTCCTGACCGACCACCCCCACAAGGCCTCAACCCATGACCTCATTCTCTAAAGGCAGCTTCGAACCCTCCCACACAGCATTTCCCACATGGTCATGCAATCGTTCTCACACTTGCTGCACACGGACTCACCTGGGGAGAGTGCAAAATCAGGGGGGTCAGCTGTACTCCTCACCAATGAGGTCAGCACCCAGATACTAGTTTCTGTTTTTATTTTCATCTCCCCGCCCCAAGCCACACACACCCTGGGGTTTGCAATGTACAGTCAAGTTTTTGAACCCTTGTTGTAACCAAATGCTTTATATAGCTCTTCTTCGAGTACGTCCCGTGATAGCAGGGATTGTTTGCCTTGTTTCCTGTGGCTCTCAGCTTCTCAGCAGAGCGCCAGGCGCTGAGTAGGTGCTCAATGAACATTTCTGGAAGGAAAGCAGGAAGGTAGGTGGAGAGGGAGGAGGGAAGGGTCTCCTGCTCTGACCAGCTTAACTCAGAAGAGCAACAGCTACTGCTATTTTATGGATAGAAAGAAGAGCGGGGTCATTGCTGAGCTGCTGACCAACTTCGCCCATAAAACAGGACACATTTGCCACTTTTTCTTGCTAACTACAGGCGCCCAGGAAGGCCAGCGGCCTGACGGGTGTGGGCTCTGCCTCTCACCAGAAGGAGTGGTTACGAATCAAGAATCTCAGCATGAGGAGGAGAAGGGGGCCTGGTGCCTGCTGTCTGCGGGGCCCCCTTCTAGGCTCCTCCTGCCTAGCTGCCCCTGCACACCGTGGGGCTACATAGGTCCTCTGTGCAAGATGACCTGGGAGCACCTGGGCCCAAACCCTCGGCCCTGCTCCCGGGGGCTGAGGGGACCTGGCTCCAGATCGACTCCAGTTTTTTATCACAGAAATAAATCAGGCACTACTTTTCCTCTCCCGCTAAAACAAACTTCTCTCCCATCCCTTCTGGAGAGCTTCATTTAATAGTGTGTGAAATGAAATGTCAACAAGAATTAGAACAAATGGCATCGTAATCCCCAACAGATGATAGGCAGCCAGGGGCGGGAGGCTTCCAACAGCCCCGAGCCGCGGGGAGCAGGCCTGGGGGGCCCGCAGCCCTGCCTCGGGTAAGAGGGACCTCTATGCACACCGTCTCCCTGCTTGCAACCGAATGCAGTCTTTGAGCTTCTGAGAGCAGAACAGAAACTGCCTTTGAGATAGGAAATAACTTTCCTCTGACACACAATTAGCAAAGACAAGTATTCCCTGGGGCAGGACCCAAGAGCCCCATCAGTCAGCCCGTCAGGGGTCCTTGTGCATGGCGGGGTCGTCCAGAGCAGAGTCTGGACCTACTGCCAGTCACCATCAGCTCACCTCGCCTTGCTTGCATCGGCCTGCTGCTTTACACAGGCCCCTGCATCTGTCAGCTCATCTGCCCTTGGGACTTGGAGGTGTGAGAGGAAAATGCCTCTGCCCTCTGCCCACCTGGGCCACGGAGGCCATCGCCGCGTTCATTTAATTCGATAACGGAAACAGTGAAGGTCACTGGGTGCTTACTATGACGGGGTCCTCTGCTAAGAATTTTATGTGCGTTATTCTTCTTCATCTGCTCATTCATTCCAACACGTATTTATTGAGTATCGACTACGTACCAGACACAGTTCTGGGCACAGCAGTGAACAAACAGACACCAATTCCCAAACTTGAACTTGAGGAGCTTATGTTTGCGCGAGGTTGGGAGAGGGAGACAGATGGTAAGATAAATAAGAACAACATCTAGTGGTGAATCAAACAGCACAGCAGCGGGTGGGCGCCATGCCACACCTCCTCCCAACTCACTTGGCGTGTTGTGGTGTGATGCCAGAGTCCACACTGGGGGGGAGCCTTGGGCTTGCTCTGCTTTGCTATCCCAGGGCTTTGTCTGAAGCCTGGGGGAGCCCTCCGCACTCACAGAGGCTCAGCCAGGGGGAGAGAGGGGTCAAGTGCTCCCAGCTCTGCGTGTGCTCGGGGTGACAATTCTGAGGTCCCCGTGGGGCTGAGCTCCCCAGCTGCCCTTGCCGACCTTTCTCCAGCCCCGTCTCACTCACCCTGCCACCCGGGACGCCACCTTCAGGCAGTGGCACCCAAGTCTTGGTCCTGGGCTCTGTTTACAGGGGAGCCCAAGCTTGGGCATAAGATGATGCGTATGAGGGAGAAACTCAAGTGGGAAAGAGAGAAGGGATTCCATTGTAAGGCAGGAAAGAATGACATTTCTACCTTCTAGATGAGGAAACCAGGTTGGGCCTCCAACTTCCTTAAGGTCAGCTACTAAGTGGCAGAACGGGACTGGCCGCCTTCCTCGTTGCGCGAATTTGGCTCTTAAGAGCTTGACTCCTCACCCTTCACCTGGCTGAAGCACCAGTCCGGAGCCGTGAAGGCACAGGGTGGACCAAGTCCACCACACCAGGAAAGGAGAGAGGAGGTGTCCATGGGCAAGGCTGGAAGAGGAGAGGTCTGAGCAGGGGAGGGGAACAGGCTGTTGGGAAGAAGGGGGACCTAGGAGGGGCATCCAGGGAGAGAAATGGGAAGCCTGGAGTCACATTTCAGGCTGGCTGGAGGGGAGGCTGTTCTATGGGAGAAGAGAGGGGTGAGAAAGCGGGGACCCAAAGGAAGCTCGTCTGCTGCAGGACCCTGGCTGCATCCCAATAAGGTAGGCTGCAAACAGAGAGGTGCCCTGGCCTCCGTCTGTTTCCACTTGGCTCCTTCTCCAGGGACAGCACCGTGCCCAGCTTCCCTAACCCGCAGGTACTGTCCCAACAACTCCCCGGGCACACGGCGCCGTTTCACTCTCCTCTGCCCCTTGGACTGGAGGCGGGAGAGCGGGAGGAAACCCAGATGCTGGCTCCTGGAATACCTTCATTGCTCCAGGACAGAGGCTGAGGCCCAGAGAGGGGGCGGGACTTGTCTAAAGTCACACAGTAAGACAGGAGCGGAGCTAGGGCTAGAACCCAGGTGTCCTGACACTTGCTCTGAGGATGGTGATGCCTTTTCCTTTCCTCCCGGGAGAGGGGTTATATTTGCACAGGGCACTGCCTGCCTGTGCCTCCTGTGGGTCAGCGGCGGGGCCAAAGCCCGGAGGAAGGAGGAGGAGGCTAGTGAGAGCAAGGGGCCATCCGCATGCCTTCACGACCGCCAAGGATGCATCCGAATCCACCAAGCGCTGTCATACTGCCCTGTGACTCAGGCGGGACAGGCACCATTCAGCCCCGGGTACAGGGGAGGAGACCCGGCCAGGGAGTTCACCAACCCCGGGAGTGGCATGGCCAGGATCCGAATCCACAAACTCTGATTCCAAGTTTCATGCTCTTTCCAATTACGCGGAGCTAAACCCAACCAGGGCCTCACGGTGATTACCTTTCATTAGCTTCAGAAAAGCCTCCGCTTTTGGCGAGTTTCATAAAGGACTAAATCTGTCAGGAAAACATAAAGACAGGGCCCTCATCCATCTTCTCGACAACTATTTATTAGACTTATTATTATGTAAATACAAAAGAGGGGGAAACTACATTAAAATCCAATTGTGGCTGCCTCTGCAGGCAAGGGCTAAAGGGCAGGGGAGGTAGAGGGAGGCCTGGGTCCTTGGGTCCCTCCTGGAGGCCCAGTGGGAGGCCCACGGCGGGGGGCGGGGGGAGCCTGGGGACCTGTGGTCGGGGGGGACACCGGCCGATCTCCACTCAGAGTCTGTAGTTGCTGTGTTGCTCGGCCTACGCTATCGTCATTCCATTCTCAACTCGTGGAAGGTTAGGACACACTCAAAAAGCCAAATGGTGCCCTTAATCGGGGCAGTGAGAGAGCAGCTTAGTAGTGCCATGAGCAGGCCCTTCCCGAGGGGCCCCAGACTCCCTCTGGTCCCACAAGAGACCCTCTTGGGGGCTAGCCCGGCCTGCCCTGGTCCTGACACACGGTGGGCCCCAGCCGCCCCTCCTTGGTAACCCCTGCCCAGCCCCTTGGGCCTTCTGGCAGCCTCTGCGAGGGCACGTGTGCGGGGGCCCTGGGATGGATCTGCTCCCATGCCTCCCCGCCCACAGCTCCCATAGTGACGTTGGCTCATTGGTCTTTGTGTGTCCCCTGCGGTCCTGGCATACAAGGAACTCGGTAAATGTTCCTTCTTGGGCCTGTGAATACATTCCCTGGAGGTGATTACACTCCAAGAGGAGGGAAGTGGAAACAAATATGGGCATTTCAGCCACTACCTTACAGGAGGCCCAAGGCGAGCCCCACGATGCAGGTGGCATGGAACTCCATACCCAGTACCCCGCCGGGCCCTCCTCAGTGTGGGCACACCGCATGCCAGGCTGCCCACGGTCCGCAGGCCGGCCCGCACCACTCGACCCTGAGCACCGTGATGACAGGGCCAGGTCTCACGTCCCAACGGCGGCACAGTGCCCGACACATAGTAGGTCCTCAGTAGGTATTTGTGGAAGGGAGAGAAGAAAGACGGAAGAGAAGGAGGACAGAGGGAGGGGAGGAGGCACTATTATTACCCATTTCACAGATCAGCTCACAGATGCTCAGAGAAGATTCAAAGTATGCCCAAGTCATGGCTGGTAATCCCAAAGTTGGAAGTAGAGCCCGGGTGGGAGGACAGCTTGGCAGCTCCGTGGCTGACCCAGGGAGGCTGTTGGGACAGAAATAATCCAGGCCTCGGGCAGGTCTCAAGCTTGTCCCTTCCTCACTTTCTCAGAACCCTGGGGTTCCAGGGGTCTTGCCTCAGTGGGCTTCTGCGGCCAAGTAGCCCAACAGCTGGTTGTTTTACCAGGCGGGAACCTGGAATCCCAAGGTCCTGGGCCATGACCAGTGATGGGGAATGAGAACAGCATTTGCTAAGAAACTGCCTTCCCGCCTGATGTCTACACCAATGAGGGAGCAGCAAGGCCATGGTGTGTGGTCTCTCCCCACACATATGAGTAGTACAGGGAACATGAATTTGGGTGTCAGATGGACGGGGCATGTGTTCCGGCTTCACCACATCACTTATTGGCCCTGTGATCTCACACAAACCTATTTCCTCATCTGTGAAGAGGGGAGAATACTACCCAGCTCCCTGAGTGTTGTGAGGATTAAATGTGCTGATCTGCATACCGCCCAGGGCCCCGTGCTTGGCACCTAGTAGGTACTCAATCCATGGTAGCTGTTACTCTTCACAAATTATCAGCTCGGGCTGCCTCACGTAAGTGCAACAAAGTGTTCTGGAAACTACAGGGGACCCACGCTCAGAGTGCAGGAGACACAAAGGACGAAGGGGCCAGTAACATCCTCTGTGTGTGTGTTTGTGGGTGTGTGAGCGACCGGGAGCGGGAAGTATGGGGATGGTCGGAAGCGTTCCACAACCCCTGATCTGAGTTGGTGTTCAAGTGGCGGACGGGCGGGCGGGGGGTGGGGAAGATGTTCTGGACGGAAGCTGAAGAGAGCAGAAGCTGCTATTCCACATACCGCATGGCGCTGAGCACAAGGCTGGGAGCAGAGCTGGTGCTCCCACCATACTTGTTAAGTAAGCAGGCTGGGGCAGATGTTGGCTGAATCCTTCTTGTCTTCTTAGGAGGAAGGCGGCCAGACTTCTCTTGACAGGCCTCCAGCCCCCGGCCTGCCGGAGCTCACTCCCAGACATCTCCAGGGCCCTCCGGCTTAGTGCGTGCCAGTTTTTGCTCCTTATCTAACCTCGCTGGACAGAGAACTACACATCCTCCTTGTAATACTCCTCCACAGACTGGCAGATTATTATTAAATACGGAGAGTGTGAACGCGGAAGGTTATGTTGCTCTCGGTGTTTGCAAAGAGCTTACCCACATCCTGTCAGAGCTGTTCTGGGTCTCCACACCCAACCCCGCGCGGGAAGGGAGCTGAGGGGGCCCCGCTGGACAGGCGAGGCCCAGGGGACAGCTGTTTACTGGCAGAGTCCTACACCAAGCCAGCCAACCGATAACAAACACGGAGGGTGGGACGCATG
>NC_138372.1:86216030-86234271 GCF_054177405.1 Leptonychotes weddellii
CTGCAGAAAGATCTATTTCAAGGCGCTGGGCAGGTGCTGGGCATGGGGCTCCCCTGCCGGAGATGAGTGTTGTTCCCATCTGTAAACTGTGAGGCTCCACAGATAGGATGGCAGATTACGGATACATCCCTTTCTCCCAGTGGCCGGGTAGGCTGTGCTGTGAATGAGTGAGGGGACATGCACCGTTTCCGTTTTGTGGCTAACCGGTCGGTCATTGATTAATGCATTCATCACGTGAGTGGTCACTGTGTGTCAGGAGCTGTTCTAGGTGCTGGGGATACAGCCGTGCAACACCAAGGTCCCCGCCCTCATGGAGCGCACCCCTTATAGGAGAGGCAAGTTCTACAGACACTAAACATTTGCCCAACACTTTAAAGTTCATGATATACTTTCTCGAACATCACCTCAAGTCTCGGGTTAGCCCTGTGATCTTTGTACTTCTGTTATTCTCGTTGAGTAGAGGAAATTAAGACTCAGGTTAAGGGACTTGCCCTAACTCCCTCAGCGAGTCATCCGTGAGACCAGGACCCAGGCTCCAGGTTTCAGACGCACGAGCTCACGTGTTCTTGAGACAATGCTCTGTCAGAACACTGGTGTTATCGGAAGGGGTGTTCGATGTGGGGGCTTTCCTTCACCTGCCTGGGACTCTTGAGGGGGATGCTGAGGTTGGCCGGATGCCACACATTCTCAGAATGGCTGGCAGATGACCTGTGGTAAGCCAGCTGTCTAAGAATTGTCGCAGGAATCTGCGAAATCCTGGGCTGGGATAAAACGTGGTATTTGATCAGTATTTCGTTTATTTGCTTGTGTTATTGTGTTTTGCTTTGTAGCGCCTGTCTGGGGTACGCAGATGTTTCTCCAATGGGGACTGCGCACGTATGCACGCATGGGGAGCTAGGTAAACAGAGGTGAAGGAAGATAGCCGATAATGGCCTGATCTCCAAGAAACCTTCCGCTGCCACTCCTTTCTTCTATAAATAGCTAGTGAGTTCCTAGTGTGCCCTGGGGTACAAGGACCACTGAGGCAAGCCCTGTCTGCTTGGGGAGGTCGCCCCACCACGCCCACTAGACAAATGGGTCTGCCTGTGCCCCTGGCTGGGCCCTCGCCTACCCGGCTCTGCAGAAAGATCTATTTCAAGGCGCTGGGCAGGTGCTGGGCATGGGGCTCCCCTGCCGGAGATGAGTGTTGTTCCCATCTGTAAACCATGAGGCTCCTGGAAAAGCAGCTGCAGACAAGTACTTAGTAGCAAAGAGATCACTCCCCACGGAGCCCGTGATTCACCAGGACAGAGAGCCAGCCTCCTGAGGCACAGGGAGGCAGCGGTCCTGGGAGGTGCCAGGGAGGCGCACGGGACTCTGGCCCACGCTTAAGGGTAGGATTTATTTCTTCCTCTCCCCACAGCGTGTCGGGCTCTTTTGCTAGTGCTTCCACTGATTTTATTTTGTCCCTAGGGCTGGAGCGAGTTTCCATCCTAGCCGTGCAGGGCATTTCCCCACGGAGGCTTAAAAACCCTCAGACAAATGAGCTGACATCTGTGGCCCGGGGTCGCTTTTGCTCGCCCTCCTCAGCCAGCAGATCTCTCCTCCGGGGACCTGGCCTCCATGCTGCCGATGCAGGGCTGACTGCACTGTGGCGGGGGCGGGAGGGGAAGGAGATGAGGGAGGAATGGGGAGTGGGGAAGGGGCTTCTGGAAGGCCACAGAGGGAGGAGCAAGCAGAGAAGAGAGGAAGGTACAAACGGAGAAGAAGATAGAAGAGCAGAAGGGTCTGCTCTTACGGCGATCCATTCCTTGGAGCCTGATGTCATGCTCCAGTGAGGGCAGGAAAGCACAGCAAGTGTCTCTGGGTCTCACTCTGCATGTCTGGCACTGGGGTGGTGCATGAGGGTAAGACACGGCTTTCGTCCCAGCGGGGCTTCATCTGGGAGGGGACTGGGCAAAAGGCCGTTATGATCATCATAGGTTCAAGGTCTAACATAATATAAATAAAAACGCTTTTGCCTGGGTGACAGGAAATCTGGGTACAGCTCTGGCGTCTTTACTCACATCTGGGTGAGCCTGGGCCTGCACTGGACCTCCCCGTGCCTCGGTTTCCCTTCAGTAAAATGGACATAATACAACACCTCTTGCCAAACTTGGGTGGCCACAGGGACCCTCAAAGGAGACACTGTGTGGGTCAAAATGAACTGTAAATTCTAAAACTCAACAGAAATGCAGGAAGCAAAGCAATCAAGGAGTGGATACTGAGGCCAGTCGGGGGTGGTCAGAGTGTTGGAGACCAGGGCATTGGGCTGGGCTGGGAAAGGTCAACGAGCAGCTTTGGACAAGAGAAGGAAAGGGAGTCTCGGGAAGGGGCGGGACACCCAAAGAAAGGCACGGAGGTGGGAACATACTTGTTTTCTTTGTGAGACAATTAGAAAATAATTCTGGGTTTGTTCCTTTGCTTGCTCTCTCCTCCCTCCTCCCACCCCTGGGCATGTTTAAGGGATTTCTTCAACCTAGGATAGGCTCCTATCTTCCTACCCTTCTGCTTGTGAACTTTTATTAGTATTTCATGTCTCTTTTAGACATCACTATTTCCAAGAAGCTCTTCCTGATTCCCAAGGAGGGGCTTGGGAATCCCAATATACCCTACGTTAGTGTTTTCTAAACATTTCTACTGTGACCCAAAAGAGGAAATATGTTTTACATCACACACACCCCAATGTATAAAATGGAAATAAAAGTTTTAAAGAAATATTTTTCCCTCATTATTGAGTGTGATCCCATAATATCATTCTGTAATATTTCTATTCTGCTCCATTTAATTTTTTTTAAATGCTGGTCGTGACCCACTAAGTTAATTTCATGACCCACTAATGGGCTGGTAACCTGCTGTTTGACAACACCACTTTCTGCTCACCCCTGCCGTCGCATTTACTCCCCATACTGGATCACCGTGCCCGTCTGCACCCCCCTTCCCCTGCAAGCCCCCTCAGGACAGGCACTTCCTCAGGCTCGCGCCAGGACCCCGCCCCCAGCACTGTGCCTGGTGCCCAGCAGGTGCTTTAAAAATGCTGAATGGATGAATTATTGAATGGAGGGACATCTGGCAGGGGCAGAGGAGTGCCAACCAGCAGGAGGATAAAATGAGGAGGGCCTTGGAAAGCAGGTGGGGGAAGGTGAGTCTTCAGGGAGCGTATGAAGGCAGCAGGGCAAAATCTCTGGCAGGAGAGGAGGGGGGCCCGGCCCGGGGGTCCCCAGCTGCAGCAGCCATGAGGAAGGGCTCTTCTCTGAGGCTGTTTGAAGGGAGAGGTGACAAGGCTTGTTGGCAGAGAGCTCTAGAGTTAGCAGAGAGTAATTGGAAAGGAGGACCCCAAGTCTCTGGCCTGGAGGCGGACGCCTTGTAATAGCTTTTCTGCCCAATCACTGCAGCTTAGGGAAGACCCATAGTCATGGCGGCTTGTGTTTATTGACCACCTACCACGTGCAGGCACTAGCCCAGATCCTGCACACACATCCGCTATTGACAACCACAGGCCCAAGGTCACACAGCTGGTGAGTGGCACAGATGGGACTCAAGTCAGGTCAGTCTGAGTCTATGGTCCACAGCGCCTTGGCCTGCACGGCTCTGCCCATGCCTCAGTCTTCCTCCACTTCCTGTCCCTCAGTTTCTGTGAGGACACAGTCTATGGGGTGGGGTGAAGATGACATGTGTGGGCCACCATTAAGTGTGGGTGCGTCCAAGGGGTGAGGAGCAGGGCACTCGTTCATTCAGTCATTCCTCCATCCATCCATCCATCCATCCATCAATCCATCCATCCCTACATTCATTCAATGAACATTTATGGTGCCCTCCACATGCCAGGCACTGGCCAAGGTGCTAAAGACACAATGGAGGACAAAACAAAGCCCCTGACCGTGCGGAATTCACATTCCCAGAAAGAAGGGAGCTAGATGATACTCAAGTAGATATATGAAGTCATGCCTCAAGATGAGTGGTAGATGATTAAAGAAAGCAGAGTTGGAGTTAGACTATTGTAGATAGGGTAGTCTGGGAAGGTCTCTTGAGGGGGTGACACCTGAACAGAGACCCAGGACAAAGCTCTACAGGAGCACGCAAGGTTGTAGGTGGGAGGACCAGGCAGCTGCAGCGTAGAGAGTCCAAAACACCTGTAGCAGAGCATGAGTGTCTCCAGAAGGACAGCAGGGGGTGTGGTGGGGGAGGAGAGAGTGTTTCAGGGCCCAGGAACAGCATGAAAGCCAGGAGGCATGAATGTACCTAGCGAGACGCTGAGACTATTGACAAAATACTGCCGAGCAAGCAGGCACAGCAATCAGCTGGGGGCGCACCTCGGGAATCGTGGTATCTTCTGAGAGCAGGTTCTGGACCACTGACAGGCCACGGCTACCGGCCACGGACTCCAGCCTCCTGGAGTCAGACTCAGGGTCAGGATGGGGAAACACTGCCCTCCTGCAGCCTTCTGGGAGGTGGCTGCTTGCAGTGTGGCTGGGGGGGGTTTTGCTTCAAAAGGGTCCTTCCCCTTGTGCCTTGTGGGGCAGTGCTGACCTGGAAGCTTCTTCCGCAAACACACATGCCCTCTGCCTCTCCCTCTCCAGCTCCGGGGTCTGAGAAGAGAAGGAAACTCTGTGGAAGGCTCAGGGGAATTCAGGGGCCCAGGGCAGCCCCAACAGGGTGATTCACCTTACCCCCACTCATGCTTTACCATCTTGTCTCAGAGCTTGCTGCTCCTGGCATCCTGATAAGGGTAAGAAGTTTCTAGGCTCGGCTGCCATTCCCCTCTCAGCCAAGGTGGCTGGAAAAGGAGAGAACACTCCTCTTGGCTTCTCCCATTCACATGTCCAGGGCAGGGAGGAAGCTCACTCCTTCCCAGAAGAGATGCAGAATGCTGGGTGGAAGCCTGCCCAATGTCAGACCTAACACTAAACATGAGAAAACCCAGAAACCTCCATGCTTGCCTCTTCTTCTTGGCAAGGGGCCCGATGCCTCCCAAGCTCCCTCACTAGGCTTGGGAGGCCAGCAAGAGGGGGGAAGAAGGAGGCTCTCTGGTTTCTTCCCCTCAGCTCTTCTTCTTGTTGGAGACCCTCCCCACAAATCATTTCCCAATCACATGAGAAAAAAAAACATAATACCCCTCAACAACATTTTATTGAGCACTTACTATATTCCAGGCATTATCTAAATGCTGCATAGGAATAAACTCACTAAATCTTCATGAAACCTGATGAAGTACCGTTATGCTCTCTGTCTAGATGAGGGAACTGAGGCACAGAGAGGCTAATTAACTTACTCAACGTCACACAGCTGGTGCCACCAGATAGTGGGCGTCTTTAATCTCAGTTTCAGACGAGTCTCCGCATCAATGGCTACCACGTTCTCCAGCAAGGTGCAAGGTCCCCACGCAGGACCTAAGCTGTCCGTTCACCACACGCATCAGTGTTGAAGAGAATGAGAAAAAGGTGGTCACTGAGGAGTCACTGGTGTGAGGGGAGCTGTGAGTGCTCCTCTTTCAGGTCAAGCCAAGAGCGAGGGGCTTTAGGGAGAACTCTGAGAGAGATTTACGCAGATCCTCTGCACTTGAAGACATGGAAAATGGGTGTCTGGTTCTTGCCCGAATAATCTAAAAGGAAAGTAGGAGGCTAACTGGCAGTTCAGAGGTGGAGTGAAGGAAAAGAGGTCTCATGTTCCCAGGTTCTCAGGCACATGGACCAGGGTGAACTGATGTGGAGAAAGCCTGCCTGGAGGGCTGCCTGGAGGTGGGGGGTGGTCGAGGGCGGCTGCTGGGAAGTGGGGGGGGGGGGGCCTGTCCTTTGCTCAGGGCAAGGGGTTGAATGCTCCTGAGCAAGGGGTTGAACGCCTAATCAGGGAAAGGGCATCACATGCATCGGGGGAACTGCATGGGTCTCCCAGAGACTGGGTTAGCCAAGTGTGTCCAAAGTGCCCCCCTCCACCCAGGGGAGAAATAGTCAGCTTTATGTATGTGCTAGGCCCAGAGAACTCAAGTGAGAACATCCACACCCTGCCCTCCTGTCCTCCCTTTCACCGTCTAAACTGGGAGCAGAGGAAGACAGAGGCCCCAGGATGCCCCTCCAGATGCACTGTCTACCCCTTCTTGGCTCCCATGCCCCCTGACAGGAGCCACTGGGGGCTAATGAATGTGGGAGGATGGCCTTCCCTCTTCTTCGTTTGCTTGGGTCTCTGTGGGCCCCTCTCCCCCTCTCCTGAAGACCACAGTCCCTTCAGTGGCCCTGCCCATATAGCTCCCTTCTCTTGCTTCTAGTAGCTTCTCCTTCCCCTAGCACCTGCAGGCCCTAGGGCTCTCTGCTCTCTTAA
Organism: Leptonychotes weddellii; assembly: GCF_054177405.1. Classification (NCBI taxonomy): domain Eukaryota; kingdom Metazoa; phylum Chordata; class Mammalia; order Carnivora; family Phocidae; genus Leptonychotes; species Leptonychotes weddellii. Next base: position 86,222,364 of record NC_138372.1, read on the forward strand.
GCATGCCACCACCTTTGTAAATAGTCCCTTTATAAAACTCCCCTCAACTTTCCAGCTTCTGACAGCCATTCGCTTCCTGTCAGGACGCTGATAGATACAGATAGGAAAGAGAATAGAAGCCAACCACGCCCACCATGCTGTCTCCACCTGCGGCAGGCAGAGCCGGGGGATAGGAGATGTCTTAACTTTAAATGGAGTTTAAAGCTGCAGTTATTGGACTGGGCTGGGCATAGCCATCATAGAACTGAGGCTGTTCGTGGCACCTAAAAATGACCTGAAAAGTCATGGGACTTGGCCCTGTTTCCACCCAGGGCAGCAGAGCTGCGCCGCTGAATAAATTCACAGGGACAGTGGGAGATGACAGTAAGACTGCCTTCTCGTCATCTGAGGACTTGCCCCATTCACCAGCCAGCTGTTCCCCGAAGTGCCAGAGCTGGGGGTCCAGCCCAGGCGCCGGGCTCCAGAGCCTGTGTTCTAACCATTCTCCTACACGGTTTCCTGCAGCGTGGTCATCGCCATGATGAGAATCTCTGTAATTTTCAATGTTTGTCCCAAATGGGAGACCCCAGACTCCTCCTTCCACTCCTTCCTTCAGAATTCCACATGTCGCTTCTGGGCTTCTATTCTAAGGCCACCTTTTGAGTTATTTCCTTTGTTTTTCAGGGAAGGAAACCAGTCTTTGAGTCCAAGACTGAACCCAAGCACCTGCAAAGGCTATTTGTGAAACACGCCCTCCTCTCTCACCACTCAATACCTGCAGCGCTGCCCCTGATGTCGGCCTGGACTGAAAGGTTCTGCCCAGCTTTTCCTAAAGGATCGGAACGCTCCCTTTCACAGCTCTAGGCCCTTCTTTGCACACGCTCTTCCCTCTACCTAGAACCTCTACACTCTCTCCAAGTCCTGCTATGATCCTCTGGTCCTCCCCTAAGTACCAGCTTCTCCGAGAAGCCTCCGTGGCATGGCTGGAAGGCTGGGTCCCCCCTCGTCTGTGCCCCTGCAGAAGCCGGGCCCCACTTCTGTAGCGGTTCTCAAGCCTCCCTGTAATGACCTGGCTCCATGCACATCTCCCTCACCAGGCAGCGAGCAGCTCAACAGAAAGCCCGACCGTGTTTAATGCTTTCCCTCTCTTCGACGTCTGCTACAGGCCTGACACTCGAAGGCTCAACGAAGGTTCTAGGAACAAATTAATTAATGAACCAATGAGTGGGTGAATTCCTTTAGCTTTTGAAGCAGATGGACTCCGAAGCCAATAATAATCAATCTCCTTGCCCTCTCCACGGCCAGCACTGTGCTGGGCACCGGGGGACGTCACCTCGAGTATAAAGGCACGGACCATTTCTGCCCTTGAGACACACAATTTGGCCAGGAAGACAAAATGGTAGTGGTGGTAGGAGCGACTGGTGCTTACCGGGCGCTCGCCACAAGCCAGGCTCGGTTCCGAGTGAGTCAGCAGGCGGTGACGCATCCTGATCCTCACAACCGCCTCTGAAGAAGGTGACTAGCACTTACAGCCATCCAGCTAGGACGTGGCATACCGAGTCCCAACCGGAGTACAGAATATGCAGGAGGGACTGCAAGTGTTGCAGGAGCCCGGAGGAGAGGGGTTTCTCGCGGGCTGGAGGGGTCGGGGAATGCTTTCAGGAAGAGCCCGACTTGAGCTGAGTCACGAAGCCCCTGCACCCTAACCTCTCCTCGTGCCCCTGCTGACGGGGCCCTCAGTCCGGTGTATCCGGCGCCCCAGGGGAGACCACTGCACGCTGGCTGACTGTGTGAGGGCGCCGATGTCATCAACACTCTTGGGGCGGCTGGCGCCCAGCTCCAGCCAGACGCTTCCCCAGTTCTGGAGCCCGAGGGGGCAGAAGCCCACCGCAGCCGCTGATTAATTGCCACTGACAAGAGGTTGCGTCTTCGGCAAGCACGGTATTAAATAGCTCCTTTTGATCATAATTAAGTTTCTCCCAGGCTGATGCTATAAATAGCTATGCCCTATTGATTGGAGGGTCTGGGCTCTGAGCTCAGCATCCTCCGGGAGCCTTTCCAGGCCTGGCCTGGGCTCTTGAGTCCCACTTTTCTCTTCCTGACACGCGGCTTTCCTGATTTCAAGGGCAGGTGCAGCCAAACACCAGGCTTGGGGTTCAGCTCCTTTTCCCAAACCTCCCCCACCCCCACTGCCATGCCAGCAGGCGCCCAGGTTGACTCACTGGGTTACTCGGCTTCCTGAAGGAGGACCAGAAAGAGACCTCAGGAGGCAGGACACCTGGGCCCCTCAGGACCCGAGCTTTCCCCTCTCTCTGCAATGAGGACACTCCCTCTTCCACCCTACTCTGCCTGGACACCTTCCTGTTAAACCAACAGTGAAGATCCTGTTAATAGTCTCCAGAGAAGAAATAAACTCACAACTAGTGTTTTCCCTTCTTCCTTCTCTTCTTAGAGAACGCATAACCAATCTTGCTTTGCTGTACTCAATGCTATGTCTTAAAAGAGGCTGAGTGGAGGGGCCTGGGGCCCAAATCGCAGGGTCACAATAAAGGGAGGAGGGGGGACGGAGAGGGTATCCAGAACAAAGCACGGTGATTGCAAAGCTCCCTCTGCTCAACCCGTGTTTGTGCTAGAGAAAAAAGCACCAGGTAGAAGGCCCTCCTTCGCTCCCACTTGATGCCTATCAGAGTGACTTCCCAGAAAGTAACATGGCTCTTTCTCCAGGACTTCTCCCCAACTCCCTAGAGGCCCCCCAGAATCACCAAACACACACACACAGTAGTGCTGCTTAGTCCAGGCAGTGATTCCTTGGTACTCAGTTCTGTGTTTTGTTCTGCCCCATTTTAGAGACATGATGTGCTGGGAACCAGGCAGTATGAGAGAGACGAAAGGTCTGCCCCGAAGTTGCCAGGCTTTGCATGATCCCTCCTCTGCCACCAGCTAGCGGCACAGTCCTGGGCCAGTAGCTTCGCTTCTCCGTGCCTTCATTTTCCTCATCTTAAAAATAAGTGAGTGGAGTGAAATGACCTTTTCAGCTCCAAGTTCTACAGGATATGATTCTAAGTAAAAAACGGGTATGTGCACACGAGCACCAAGAAAGGAGCATGGAAGAGCCTATGTGTAGTTTTCATTTTTAAAGCAAGATGTTGATTGGGCTCCCAAAGAAAGAGGATGTCTGCAGAGGGCAAGCCCTGGGGTCAGGCTTCTGCCCTCCACTCTTTCTGAAACCACACCCTTGGAGCAGATCTGTCCCGTCTTCTGTTTTCATAAACAAAAGTGCAACACAGCCATGCTCATTCGTTATTGTCTATGTCTGCTTTCGCGCTACAACAGCGGAGGTGAGTAGTTGCAACAGAGAAGGTAGGACCCACGAAGCCTAAAATTGCTACTCTCTGGCCCTTCACAAATTAAGTTTGCCATTCTCTGCTAGTGCAGGTCAGTGGGTGGGCAGAAGGAAGTAAAGGACTTCCAGTTAAGATCAGGAGTACATGCCTGGGGAGCACCTGGACAGAACAGACTGCCTGTTTCCCACTGCAAATCGGGGTATAGCAGGGGTCACTGGTACTTTTCCAGGGGACCTGGGTAAGAACCCTTGAGCCCCTGGGAGCTCTGCCTAGTGACCTGGCAGCCCAGAGATAGGCCATCCCCAAACCATCCAACACACACATATAGACACACCCACACAGCTGGGGTGGGGCAGGGAGATCCTTTCATCCTAAATTGTGACAGAGAAGAGTGTCCTAATCCAGCTTCTATGAAGGCATCCAACCTAACCTGACCAGGCTGTGCTCTTCCCTGCCTGAGACCCACGGTTAATCCACTCTAGAAAACCTACCCAATCCCCTACAGATCTCTGAGCTGAGACCAGGGGAAGAGAGAGCCTCAGGCCCAATCAGCAGTGCCCAGAGACAGGGCCATTCCCCAGGGAAGAGTAGGAAAAGTTGGTCCCTGACAAAAAGAGCAGACTGGAGGCCCTGCGAGCTGCACTTAGCAATCTGATGTACGAACAGGGCCACAAGCTGCTGGGGGGGGGTTGCTGCCAGGGGACTGCCGGGGGGACTGCCAGGGGAGCAAGAAGTAGCTGGGGCTAGAGGGAGGGAACAAAGACATCCAGAAGAATCAGGATGGGTGAAATAAAAACACCATTTAGCCTGCACTCTGTGCTCCCCCAAGCCCCCTAAAGCTCTCCAGGCTTGGGCTGCTCAGCTGCAGATTTCTGAGGGTGCGCCTGCCGCTCCCCATTCTTCTGCACCCTCCGGAGCTGGGAGGCCCCCTCCATCTGGCCCTGTCCAGCTGCATTTAGCAGCACACAGCAGCCCTGGATCTCCACCCCAGAGCCTTCGGCATCCACCTGGTGGGTGGTGGGGGGCTTTGATAGCCTTTTCTTCCTCACCATGAAGCCCGATCTGGCTTTTCGGGGCGGGTGTGTGTGTGTGTGTGTGTGTGGCAGGGAGCAGAATCTTCCCATGAGTTCTCTCAGGGCGGCTGCCCGAGGCCATATGCCGTGCTCCCCAGCTCTGCTGATATGCATCTTGCTTGTAATTGCTTTACAATGACCCTCATCATGTTCTATCTCATCACCCAATGACAGATCCGCAGAGAGAGGGGAAGGACAACACTCACACACTCACAGAGGCAGCCAGACTGCAGAGCGGGTTAAGAAGAGGGATCGTGCGGGAGTTCCAAGAGCTGGGCTCTGCCCACTTGCCCGAACAGAGAGTGTGTGGTGTTCGCCGGGCCTGGTTCTGCGGTTCTGTGTAGCAGAGGGAGGCAGTCAGTGGCGGCCTGCCTGCCCTGGTTTTCCAGAAAAGCACTTTCACGAGCTCCCCAGCTCCCTGTAAACCGTCCCTAAAACCTCAGCCTTTTTTGCTGGGATGACTCAAGGGATGAAAGCTTCTTTTCAGGAGCAAAAGGCAACTATGAACAAAGAGGCAGAGACTGAGGTTTTGCTCCGTTTTTAAGGTGCACAGCCCTCCCTTCCTGCCACCACTCTGGGGCTGCCTGGTAGTCCCCTTGCTCCAGGTGGCTCACCCCACCCTCTACTTCCCACCCCCTCAGCAGGCAGAGGCCTCTCGCATTCCTAAAGGTCCAACAGGGGTTGGAAGCTTCCAGGGGTCCCCCATGAACTGAGTCACAGACACTAACTTCCCCCACCGACTCCTGCTCTGGGGCCCAGCGGGGCTGGGGACATCTATACTCTCTCCCTGCCCACTGCCCAGGGGTGTCTGTGCCTTGCCAGGTGCTCCTTGGCATGTAGTGAGTACCCAGTAGGACGCCAAGGGAGAGCTCCCTCCCCAGAGCTCTGGGGCCAGGAATGGTTGGGGGTGTGAGAGCCCCACGGTCAGAGAGTCCCTCAGTCCTAGCCACTTCTCCCTTCCCCGCCCGGGACCAAACTCCTCCACACCCCACTGCCAAGACCCGTCTCCTTCACGGGAGCTGGCCTCACAGAAGACCCCACACAAATCCTCCAGGGCCCCACCGGTCCATAGATATTTAGGCCTTGATACATGGGCCCAGAGAAAATAGCCCAAAGCCCAAGATCCTTTTTTGCTAAGGAGGCTGATCCTCAGAGCATTTGATAAAGCCCCACTGAGCAACCTCAAGGAGGACTGCTCATGGCCCCCGGTCACCCTCCAAATGGAGAAACTGGGTCTGCCATGGAGTGGTGACAGCACAGGGGCCAAAGACTAGCCATGACACGGTACCCCCTCCCCCCCTCCCCAGAGGACTGGTCAGGCCCAGGAGGGCCCGCATTAGCAGGGCCTCCGCAGCCCCAACCCCCACCCAGAAAGCCATCAGGTACAAAATGCTGCAAGGTCCTGGGGGAAGCGAGGGGCTGCAGGTGGGGTGGGGGAGACACCCACATGATCCTCCCAGGCTGAGACGAGCGGAGAGGCCTGACGGAAGCAGACACAGTTAGGTATGCAAAGTGCCTAACTCCAGGGGAGACGTTTTCTCTCAAACCCCCTCTTGTATTAAGATGGGAATGAGCATAGGTCCCCGGGGACAGGGGAGAGAACAGAACAGACTGTTTCCAGAGCACCTTCCCGTGGGCACTCATCTTTCTATTTCTTAATGAGGAGCCTGAGGGGAGCCTGGGGCCTCGGCCATGGGTGGGGGAGGGTAGCGAGTGCCTGGGGGAACCCCATCCAAACGCCCGCTTCCACCCTAGGGAAGGCCCCCAGGTCATGCCCTACCTCCTCCCGCCTCTGCCAGAGCAGCGGGGCATTTCTGCCCAGGAGCGCGGCCTCCCTCTTGTCCCAGGGAGGAGGGAGGTGCCACAGAGGGTGAAGCTCTCTCCACCCAGGGACCTGGGCTACAGGCCGGCCTACTTTGCTGCTCCCCGGCTGTCCCGCCAGGAGCCGACAGCCGGGATTCTGGCTGGCCCCAGAGGGCCTGTCCCCCTGCATTCATCACATCTGCAGGGGGCGTCCTCAGCTGTCTCTCAGAAAGCAAACACTGACGCCAGTGAGACCATTGTGCTCCGAGCAGCCTGGTCACCCCATCAGACCCAGTTGGCACGATGTTTCCTGGTCTTTGTTGAATGTGTCCAATTTCCTGACCACCTCCCTGATAAATAATCATTGGCCTCGTTCACTCCAGGCAGCGCCGAGCGAGAGGAGGGCGGAGGCTGGTTTGATGGGGATGGCGCTCTCTTTTGCCTCGTCGGTGTCTGCAAGCCAGGCCTGACCTCTGCTCAGTGCCTCGGCAAGGGCCCGTCTCCTCCGCAGCAGCTGCGAGCAGCTACCAAGCTCCCTCCTCACTGCCACCCTTTGCATCTATGATGCATCTTCTCTCCCCCTTCCCCACGCTGAAGCTCTGCAGCGAGGCATGGGAACCGGATGATGAACTGGTTATTTTAAGGGAGGCCGGAGGGACACCTTAGAAGATCTGATGGCACGGAGGGATGAGCGCTGGCCGGGAAATAAGGCGATCCCGGCTCCCGTCTGACCTTGGGTGCTGCCTGGCCGACAGAGGGGTTGGCATCTCAGTTTTCTTGTGTCGAAGACTCCGGGGCTCACCCAGAGCCCTGCTTGCCTGTGTGACTGGTACCCATGGAGCTGAGCCCTCAGGCAGCTACAGTCCCACTTCTGTTCTCCCCGTAGTTTCTGCCCTGCGTCTCCCTGGCCCAAGTTGTTGGCACACCATCTGGTATTCCCAGGCGAGCCAAGAGTTAGTTACCAGTGACAGTTCTGTTGCTCTGGCCATCCCCGCCCATGCACAAGGGGCCTCCTTGGAGAGGCCAGGCCTAGCCTCCAGCAGCAATCACAGTTCTCAGGAAGGAACAAGTCTATGGCTTTTGGCCTCTGGCGTCACCAGAGAGGATAACCCATTCTCTTCACCGCCTTCCCCAACCCCGATCAAAACAACCACAATGCTCCGTTACCTCCCACACTTAGGGACTTGAAGCCACTGCCCTCGTGTTGGCATCATGAAAACAACTTGGAAGTCTGACCAGGCTAATGTCCCCCGTGGACCATCCCCCAGCCTGTCCCTACATCCCCACTGGTCCCTCACTATAAAATTGAGTCCACAGAGCTCACAGTAATGACCCTGTGGCAGGTTGCAGAAATGTCCACCAATTCTTCCCATCCTTTTGTATTCACATCCCTGTGTAATGTGACATTGTGGTTCCTCCCATCAAAAGGCAGAATTGATATTCTACCCCCTGGAACCTGGGCTTGCACATGGGATTTGCTTTGGCTCTCGGGACATTAGCAAATGTGACACAGCAGGGGATTGAAAAATGCTGTGTGTTGGGGTTCACTTCTCTTTTAGCTCCTGCGACCTCAGTGACCTGCCACCAGTTGAAGGATCCAGGCCAGCCCACTGGATGATAAGAGACAAGAGCCATGTCATCCATCCCCATGGCTCCAGCCAGCCGCCAGATGGGTGAGGCCGTCCTAGACCATCCATTCCCAGCCGAGCAGCTAACTAGAGAGATCAGCTGAGCCAGTGCAGACCCAGAGAACGGCCCAGCCAACCCACCGAGTCTTAAGAAATAACCAATGTTTATGGTTTAAGCCACTAGTTTTCTGAGGTGGTTTGTCATACAATACAAGTGAACTGATATGGAATCCCACAAAGGAAGTGATGAAAAATATCATGAACACGGACAGGAGTGACAGTCTAGTGTAGTGGTCAGAGGGGTTGGGAGCCAGAATGGCTGGGTTTGAAATCCTACTTTAAGAAAAGTAAGTATCAGGGCACCTGGGTGGCTCAGTTGGTTGAGCGACTGCCTTCGGCTCAGGTCATGATCCTGGAGTCCCTGGATCAAGTCCCGCATCGGGCTCCCTGCTCAGCGGGGAGCCTGCTTCTCCCTCTGACCCTCCCCCCTCTCATGTGCTCTCTCTCTCTCTCATTCTCTCTGTCTCAAATGGATAAATAAAATCTTAAAAAAATAAAAATAAAAAAAAAAAAGAAAAGTAAGTATCAAAGAAAGTATCTTTGACAAGTTAATCTCTCCATGCCTCATCTGTAAAGGGAGGAGAATAATAACGCCTACCCAGTTAACAAATGCAGAGCACTTAGAATACTGCCTGGCCCGCTGTATGAAGGGCTTCCTGTCATTATTATTAGAATAGACAGCCCTGCCGAGTCGTTCCACGGAGCAAGGGGGCTGACTAGCGGACCTCCAGCTCCACTTAGGGTGGGCCCGAGGCATTGAACCGACCCTATCACGAGGCACAGAGGCTGGACCTCAGCAGAGCCTGCCTGACAGGGAGCCTTGCTGGATGCAAAGAAGGTTACAGGGGACCTGACAGCCAGATGGCCTTCTGGGTCTGGGAGGAAACTAGGCAGGCTGCACCATCTCTCCCACTGCTGCACCGACACACATACGGGATTTCTGCTCTTTTGAAAGGTTTCCTGCCTAAGCAAATCCTCAGCTTCTCTTGGATCATCTTACTGCCCTCCTCAAGGCACGGTCTCAGGGGTCGGGGGGAATCAGTCCTCCACAAAAAGGGAGAAGAGGACTCATCCCTTTCCTCACTCCTTAATTTCCCTCCCCCTCCCCAAGCCAGCGCCTCCGAACTGCCTTCTGGTTATAACTCTATTGCAATTCAGCGGAAGGAGGGAAACAGGGAGTTAGGTACCATTATGGCTGCCTGGGCTCCTGACCAGGGCTGGGCAGGAAGGGCGAAGGGGCCAAGACTCCGCCTGGACCACAGTACTGGACTCCAGGATTTCACTGTCTTCTCTGACTTGGCAGACGGTGCTGGGCCAAAGCGGACTGCCACCGAGGATGGCCCAGCTGGGACCTTGAGAGCGCCAGGTGGGTAGAGGTGAAACCAAGGATTCTAGAATTTCCAACCTGTGGGCTGTGGTGAGCAGGTGGCCAAGAACGGGCTCCAGGCATGTGGAGAGCTACAGATCTCCTCAGCCCCCAGGGCGGCCGGGTGGGGTGGGGGCAGCAGAGCCCCTGGCCAGGAACCTCCTACCTCAAGCAGGATGGCCAGCCCCAAACAACAAGGTCAAAGGCATGGCCAGCCAGGGGACTACACTGGGGGGCACAGGTCTGAAGGTCTGAAGGAAAAGACCATCAAACTTGGAGCTGGGAAGGAAGCACAGATCCATGTGGGGAGCCCTCTTGGACAGAACCGAAGTTTATATTGCTGAAATTTTAGCTGTTACGAGGAGGTTTAGACATAAGAATAGGAAAAAGGAGAGAATGGACTCCTGCGCTTACAAGGACAGGAAGTGCAGGAGCTAGGGGTCCCGCCAGGCCCTGGCCATGCCCCCAAGGGTAATCCCTTCCTGCTAGGCTGGCAGAGAGGACTGCTTCCTTCACCTTGCCCGCATTACCCAAAGTGCATAGTCCTGAACTCTGCCAGGGAGCATAACTACAGGTGTCCTTGCAGTTCATCTGACTCATTTTTTGTGCCTGGTGACCTCGCCTGGTGAGTTTTTCATCACCTCTAGAGCAAGGCGCACCTGGTCAGCAGGACGGGAATGTTTGTTGAATGAATAAAGGAAACCGACCAGAGCGGATTCCCAAGCTTCTGTGGTCAGAGGCTTCCGGTTTCCACCTCCACCCCCAACACATTTTTGTGTCAACAAGACTACAAATCCGAGGACTACTGAATCTCTCTGGTTTGGTTTTAATTCTAACCAAACTGGTCTCTGGTCTCTCTGGTTGGTTTAATTTTAAGCAATTAACATGAAAGAAAGATTTTTAACTTTTTTTTTTTTTTACAATAGAACACACATACCTTTGTATCTACACAAGCCCCCTGCCCCATTAAAATAAAGTTGCCTTTATCCTATAACATGAGTTTCATTAAATAATCCTGCCACCCCAGTGAAAGGCACTCACTTCTGTGGGCGGAAGGGAGTTTTACAGATGCTGCCTGAAAGATGGCAAGATTTTTTTTCTTTGTATGTTTGATATATTTCGTAATTTTTTAAAGGAAAAGATCTAACATCTTCATTTACCTGATGTCCCCAGAGTAGTCAAATTCATAAAGACAAGATCCCCATCAATCCTCTGAATTCTCCAGGCACAGAGTCACTCTCTGGGAAAAAGGGGTGGGTGGGTGAGGGGCTTATGTGAGAACCAGAAGCCCGAGTCCTGGCTCAGGATGATGCTTCTGCTAGGGGAGAAGGGTCACCTCTCAGGAGACGAACCTTCCAAGAATGGAGACACTCCAGATGGCAAAAAGAGCACAAGACCTAGAGGTTCCCCAGGGCCAGCAACAGCCTAGGGTTACACTGAGAACTCTCTCCCCACCCCTCCTTGCCAGTGGGCTTTCATATGTGCGTGCGCCTGCACACACACGCGCACGCACACACGTGCCATGAGCATGGTGCCTGGTTCTGAGTCTCTCCTCCAACTTTTGCTTTTCATCTGGAACACTTTCCCTTTCCAGCTCTCCAAGCCAACTTCCTCCCGAGATGTACACACTTGTACAAGTTCTCTCTCGTCCGTGGCATCTCCAGTTCGAGCAGATCTGATGATGTGTGCGGCCCGGCCCTATCTGGATAGGAAATGGCCCAGAGCTACATGCCCCACCCCGAATATGGGCACATCCTCCCTCACCTCGCGCCATGAAATGCACAAACCTCGCACCTGACGCATCGTCCAGTCCTCCCTGGTTTAAAGTTCCGTCCGCCATCTTCTCTGACCCACACGGGTGCAGGTGCCTCTCGCTGTGGCTGAAGTGACCTGGCAGGGCATGATGAGGAAGGGATGGGCCAGAACCTGACAACTGAGCCCCTTCCGTGTGCCAGGCACTCTGCTGGGAGCTGGGGTCTGGGACCACAGTGCCTGCGTTGGGGGAGTGAGGGCCACCTACGCAGACAGGGCTGTTTACCCAGGCTTTCTGATGGCGGTGACAGAAGGCACAGAGCCCCCCCCCAGGAGGAGACTCACTCACCTGGCCCATTTCCACCAAGTTTCCCTTCACTGCCACCACCGGCTGCCTGCCCCTCGGTCCTTGCCTTCTCTGCACATTGGAAAGAAAGCCCATGAGATGCTCCTAGCCAGAGAGAGCCCACACGTTGCTCACCCTCTCCCCAGTCCTCTGTGATCATTAAATGGTTGGTTTCATTCAAACACCTCAAGGTAATGTAAGCTGCACTGCCCACGCGAATGCTAATAGCACATATAGATTCCCCTGCATTCCTGTGGTGAGCTCATGCCATAAAATAATGGGAGTGGAGAAGGGAGGGTCATTTCCAGACCCACGGGATAACAGGGGGAGAGAAGTAAGCTGGGGGGGATGGGGTGGGACAAGCAAGAACCAGCCCCTGGTGCAGGCGTTGATGGGGATGGCATGACGGGAGACAGTGGGAGGGGTGGGGGTTCCACTGGCCCCAGAATCCACCCATCCGTGCTGTGCAGGCCCTTCGCTATTCACTCAAAGGGCGTGGTTTGGAGCTTGTTCACCCATGAAGCTTCCATTCCCTGAAGGGCTTGGGTCTTCCCCGG
>NC_138372.1:86234771-86267117 GCF_054177405.1 Leptonychotes weddellii
CCCCCCCCACTCCAGGCTGTGAATCATCCAGGCTACTGGACTAAAAATCAGTTTTCCTTCCAAGAGTGAGAAACTTACAGCTTGTGGAACTGTCTAAGAGGTGAAAACTCACTAAATTCAACCCCTCATCATTCAGAAGAGGATGCTGAGGACCAGAGAGAGAAAGCAGCTTGCCCAAGGTCTCAGAGCCTGCCAAAACCAGCCCCACAACCCATATCTCCTGGCTCCTAATCCGGTGGTCTTTCCATTGCCCTAGGGAGCCCCACCCCAGCCAAAGGATTCGGTCAACTCACGTGGGCCAGCACCTAACTCAGAGCATGAATGCAACAGCTTCTGCTCTTCAGATGAGAAGCTGACCTTACATGGAAATATTAAGAAAGTCAAACACGGTGTGTGGGGTGGGGGGTTGGCATAACGCTTCATCATCCCTAAGCCCTGCCCAAACTCTGAGCATGGCAATCGGACTGCAGGAAAATGTTTTATTAATCGACACAATGCCCTTTTGCTAGTCCAGAGAGAAGCTTCTGCTGGAGAGGGGAGGGAGGAGAGGGAGACGGGGAGGCTTTGGCTCCAAAGACACAAGCCCTCAAGATATGAAACTCTGGAGAGAACTTCTAGCAGCTTCTGGAGGCAGAAGAGAAACTGGCCAGGGAAGAGGGGTAAAAAGAAAAACTAATGTAGGGTCACATATGGCAAATCACAATTCATGAAGAAAGAGTCACACCTGGTACCGTGATTCCTCATGGAGGGTGGGTGCAAAGTAACACCCGTGACCCGTTGGGTGACACTCCCCAGGAGACTCCTCACCCTACCCCTGCCTGCCCCATCCCCGGGATCCACAGGCCGCCCAGCATTGTGCAGGGCCTAGAGCTGAGGGGCGTGGAGGACGAGCCAGCCTGCGTTCTGTTGCCGGGCTCTGACAGGCTCCCCAGCAGAGCTGCTCCCCGCTCCATTCCAAAACTCTGTGACCGGCCCCCAGCTCTCTGCTGCCTCACCTGCCATCTCTCCAGGGTGCTCGGAGGGGCCAGTGAAAGGCCATTGTGCCCAAAGGCCTGCAGAGGAGTGGGTGGGGATCCCCCCAACATCCAGACCACCCAGACCACCCAGACGGAGGATATGGCAACAAAGCCACCTGGGACCAGAATCTCTCCAGGGAGGAAGATGGCACGAGATTTTCCAAAGTTATTCTAAAAGAAATTTACATAGGATATTTACATAGTATGCATATTTACCACTTTCCCTCTTCCTTAATTTTTTTTTTTTTTTTTGCACAAATTCTACTACTACACTAAAATTTTCCATCTCCTTTTTTTCCATCCTCCCCCCTGTTCACCAGGATTCACTGGGCCTGTTGGCCACCTCGCCCCCTGCCTGTCACCTGCGGTCATGTCTCTGTGGGCCCAGAGGAGCTTGATCCTTGCTGGCCTTGGCCCCAGAGGCTCTGCTCTGTCCTCCATCGCCATCCTCTGTCCACTCCTTATGCTCATGACCTTTGCCAAGAGGCGCGAGAGTTGTTGGCCCAGGCACATTAGCGCACTGGGGATGCTGTGTCTGCCTCCCTCTGCCGGAGACAGAGGCTGTGGAAGGCGATTTCCCCCAAGGGCCTCCCCAGGGAAATCTGGGTCGTTAGGGAGAGCGTAAGAGAGCCTGCGGGTCAGACCAGTGCACATGTGAGTCCCAGCCTCTCTGGTTACCAGCGGTAGGCTCTGAGCAGCCTCCCATTTCCTCAGCTTTAAAACACAGACAACAGTAACCTCTCTCTCCTATGGTTAATGGGGGAGTTAAATGAGGAAATGCATATAAATAATTTATATCTAGCACAGGACCTGGGACACCATCAAAGCTCGATATTATCAGCTATTATTGTTGTTGTTGTTGTCGATGATGATGGTGAGGACCAGAAGTCCCTCACACGTCAGAATGAGCCTATCTCTCCTCACTCAGTCTCCAGCAAGCATGGCAAACAGCTGCTTCTCAGCCTTCTGGACAGCAACCCTAACGAGACTCAAACATAGCTATTAAATCATCATTTCTGTCCTGAGGCCAGCCTCCCTTGGACTCCTAACCAACTGCAGAGAGCACTTCCACTTGGGGAGAGGCTAGAGGAGCTGTCCCTCTGAATCCTCGTGTCCTGACTCCTCATCTCTCTCCAGTGGGGCCGATGCCCTCCCTGTCTCTCCCCTTACCACCTTTCTCTCTTTCTTCTTGGCTTTTACTTCAACCATCCCATTTTATACATTCATTTTATCGTCTGCAGCTCTGGCGGGAATGCCGACCCCAGACGACTTGTCTGTTCAGTTCATGAGTACCTCCTCAGGCCCCAGCACGTGGCCTGGCACATGCAGACCCACCGTATTTGTTGAATAAATGATCGAAGGAATGAACACATCTAACTTTTGCACTACAACCTTTCAAGGGTCAACTGGAATGCCACCTCCTCCGCGAAGCCGTCTCTGATTCCTGCCTCCTGCACCTTCCCCTCACACTTTGCTACCCTTTCCTCATACCTCTTACCTTGCGGAGCCCGGACACATAGCTCTGCACACACGGCATCTCTGTTCCTGGGCCGAAGCTCTTTGTGAAGACTCTAAAGGAGTCAGGAGACTTCAGTCCGAGCCCACTCATGCTACTACAGCGTACGAGCTGGGGCAAGTTCCCTACACTCTCCGCATCTCAGTCTTCTCAGATGTAGAATGAGAGCCTAACACCCACCCCACAGGATTTAGTCCTCGCCCCGTTTTTTTCTTTGTAGCCCCTTAGGTCAACCAGGACGCCGTCTTGCTCACAGGCACAGCTCAATGCATGCTTGCTGAATTACTGAGCCATCGCTGTTCCCGTTGCTTACCACAGGGCCCAAGACAGGTATGTCTGGGAGGGGACAGGCCAGAGGAGGTTCCCAGGGATGCCAGCAGGGCGTCCGGCATTTCTCCCTAAGGAGAAGAGGGCAATGAGGGGCACGGGCAGCATCTTGAATCCCCAAAGCCTCTGCTCAGGGGTCTGGCCCTGCAAGGACCAGGACACAGCCGCCCACGGAGGCTGGGCCACTCTGAGTTAGCATTGCCCCGGGCCAGGCACAGACGCTTTATTGGTCTGTGACCATTCAGACCCCGTCTATCCTCTCCACATGGCAATGTGAGGATCCTTTTAGTATTATTGTTTAGCAAAGCCCATAAACCAATTCTGCCTTCCTGGGTCAGAGCTGTTTATTTAATTAGCATTGTACGAGACTAAAAGAAAACCTTGTTTGACTCAGAAAACCAATATGACCTTTTGGCCCCAGCAGAGATGCAGCATGACAGGGAATGCCCACGGGCCAAGGAGAGAAGCTGAATGCAAGTGTCCGCAAAGCCATTCCATGGGTGGGAGCAGCGTTCCTTAAGGAGGCAAGGTGCCGAGAAGTGGGGCCTCTCCTCCACCCTCCCTTCGGTTTTCTTTGGTAATATCCATTCCCTGCTGCAGCCCATCCCCAAACTGCCTTGCTAGCCCCCTCCTCCGTGTTAAGCTCCAGACCCACTTTCCCACCTGCCTGCCGCCTCCCTCCAAGCCATCCAGGGTCAACTGCAAATACCCAAGCTCCAAAGTCAAGCTCACGGTCTCTACCTTTCCCTTGCCCTTCTGCCAAACTGCTCCTCCTCTGACGTTCGCCGTCTCCCCATCACCAATCACCCAGTCTTATAATCCCAGAGTTCACTTAGACTTCTCTTCTCCTGGATGCCTTTCCACTCTACCTCCTTCTGTCCCTTTCCACCGTGACCATCCCAATCAGGCCTCCCACACGCCCTTCCTGGATCAGTCTGCTGGCTGACCTCACAATGGGTCTAACATTCAACCAGAACACCGCTCCAAATAAATCTTTCTAATCACTGCAACACGGACCACCTTTAGTGGCTCCCTGACACCTACCAAATAAATGCCTTAGCCTAATAGTTTAAGACCTCTGTGTCTCTAGCAAGCCTTTTATTCCTGCCTACCTCCAGCCATTCCCCTCATATGCCCTAAACACCAGCAAAGCAGCATATTGGTTAAGCTCCCAAGCACCGTGCCCTTTTGCAATTTACTCGGATTTCCCATTTCCGCATCTCAAAATCCTACCCACTGTTGTTGGTCTAGCTGAAATGTCACCTTTCCCGTGAAGCCAATCACTCATTCAGCAGCAAATATTTATTAAGCATTTATTCCGTGCCAAACACTTCCTGATCACTTCGGAACATGCCCCATCCTCCCTCGTCTGCTCATGAACATACTCAAATCCCTGCTGTACTGTAAACTTCTTAGGGACAGGAGCGAGGGCTTATTTATTTCTATTTCCCCAACACTGACTAACAGCATGCATCACAAACACGGGGTATAATATTTGTTAAACTGCATCAAGATTTATGCTGTCTGTGGTTTTAATATCATTTAGTTTACAATTCCCCTACTTTTTTTTTTCTGCTTAAGTATGCACAACCAGGAAGAAGTAAAAATAAACTAATGATACTTCTCAGCAGCTCTAAGCCTGTAATTATGGTGAACTCTACGTTATCCTTGACACTGGAACCATCATGCTGGAGAGAATCTCCCACCAGAAGCATAAAAGCATCATCGCCATCAGTCTTTGACATATATTGTATGACTGTCGAGGAGCTGATACGCCTTTTTAACTTTGTGTGCCCAATCGGGGTGGTATCTGCCTCTACAGTCCTGAGAGCTGGCTGAGTAAGAGGGATGGAAAGAACGACGGAGGCCTAGCTGGTGGGGGGTCCAGTTTGGGACGGAACGTCTGCCCTGCGCAACCTCGAGGCAAGACTGGACAGTCACGGTGTCACGGGCACTCGGCACTGGCCGGTTTCTTTCAGACGACCGCAAGGGCAGAGACATCCCAGCCCCCTGGCAGCTCAGGGTCCAGAATCGATTTGTGTTTTAAGGACAAACGCCCAAGCGTCAGTGGGACCGAGTAAGGTTCTGGGATGGAAGAGGGCTGTGCTTCCAGCCTTGCGGGCGTCGGGATGGTGCCTCGCTGTGTCACTGGGAACCGCCACACGCAAACCACAGAAAATGAGATTTGCAATTCTGCACTGATAGCCAGATAATGTAGGGGGGCAAGCTCCCCTCTTCCACTTCTGAAGCAAACAAATATCACATGGGGTGATTCCGCAGCTGCATTAGTTGGGGAAAATTGATGCACATTTCATGTGTCAGGGAGCTGAATCCCAGAGAATGGAGCCAGCCTCCCAGAAAATGGTTTCTTTATATAGTTCCATCCATTTATTGTTTGATTGGACTTTCTGTATATTAAATTCAAGCTGTTCTGCCGCTCGTGGGCATTATGATGCGTTGGCTCCGTGGGAAATGAAGGTGATGGGATTTTACGGCATCACATTACAAAGGAGGCGTCCCCAGCCTCATCCATCTCTCCATCAATGAGCTTGTGTGTGAGGTGGCACTTATATTAAAACAATTTTTCTGATTCAGTTTAATGACGCTCATTCCAGTCCTGACACCCAGAATATGATTACACGAGCCAGATGCAATCTTCCTCCATCCAGTCATGGTCAGCCAAAGCTGAGTTATCCTCCCTCCTGGTGCCCCACCTTCCCATGCACCCGACATTTGCATGGCACTGGGCAGAGGGAGGTGGGGGCCGGGGAGGAGAGGCCTCGGTTCCGGCCTGGGAAACGCGGGCTGGACGGAGGCCCGAGCACGGGACTCAACTTGGAGGCCACGGTCTCTGAGCCCTCTGGCCCAGAACTTTGGGCGCTCCAAGGCACTGTGGTAACTCCTTCCCCCTTGTCACAAACAAGTCCCCATTGGAAGTTGGCCTGAGGTCACTATGGAACACTCTTTCCAAAAGAGATTGCTGCGGGACTGGTCCCTACTTCCAAAAAAGAAAAACTCCTTAGATATTACCAGAGGATGAGCACTTAGGATATGAGTATGGTGTCGGCTTCTTGGAAGGAGTTGGTTGTGTTCAAGGCCACCTGCCCGAGCACAGGGGCTGGGAGCCTCCCAACTAAGTCTCTGCTCCTCTCCCTGCCCGGGGAGGGGTTGGCGGGGGGCGGGGGGGGGGGAAGGGGAAGCTCCCAGCCATGACTGTATGTGAACCAGAGCCCTGCGTGGCCCAGAACAGGAGCTCCCTCCTGGATGAGAGAGGCAAAAACACTCTAGCAGTTACTGAGTGGTTCTGGCCCTCCCCTGAGGAGAGGGATGGCCAGGCTTCCTTTTATTTACACTATTTTCAGGCAGAATAATTGCTGCTCCTCAGGAAGAATCATGTTTATGTTTACGGGTGTGTTTGAAGAGGGAAACCCAAACAAAACCAAACAGAGAAAGGGAGAGAGAGAGAGATTGAGATTGATTTTGAGAGATTTAGGAGGAGAGCTGTGAAATGGGCATCAGCCTGAAAATCCCCTCCCCAAAATTGGAGCAATTTGAATTGCTGGCTTGGAAGAGCAATCTAAAGTAATGGTTCTAGTGTGAAGCACCTGAAAGTCTCCTATCCCGTCCATGTGAATCCATCCCTCCCCCACCTGCAGCACTGACACCCTGCCCACCCCTCCGTCTCAGCTGCTAACAGAGCCACTGACTTCCATTTCCCTTTCTGAACCAAGACTGTCCCCCCGCGTGGTAAGCACGGTGCCCAGCCCTTGGCAGATGCTTGGTATTCACTGCTGTGTTGAAAGGAAACCACAGGGGTGCCTGTGTGGCCCATTTGGTTAAGCTTCCGACTCTTGGTTTTGGCTCAGGTCATGATCTCAGGGTCGTGGGTTGAAGCCCCACGTAAGGCTCTGTGCTCAGGGCGGAGTCTGCTGGAGATTCTCTCTCTCTCCCTCTCCTTCTGCCTCTCCCCCCAATCATGTGCTCTAAATAAATAAATAAGTAAATAAATAAAACCTTTAAAGAAAAGAAAGGAAACCCCAAACCAGGTACAGACGTTCCTGCTTGCAGGCAGCCCCAGCCCGGATCTCAGACACCCATGCTCCAACTTGGGCTCTGGGGCTTGTTCACTCCATCCATGCTGGGGTCTCACTGTCCTGGGCACTGAAGCCACCCTCTTGCAAGAGGCCCCTTCTTGTGCAATGCTTCTTCCGGGGTGGACAAGGTCTTCAGGACCATGTCTTCCTGGGCCGGTCCTTGCTACGGGAGCTGAGAAAGTCTTGGGCGGCTGTCGTGGTAGAAGCAGGACCAGCATCGCTCCCTGTTGCCCCTGCCTTCAAATACACGCAAAATCTCTCAGTTCCCCCCTCCCCGCTGCCAACGCCCTTGGCCCAGCCACCATCATCATCCGCTGCATAGACTATGATGGTGGCTTCTCCCGACAAAGTATTCACCACCCAGTAGCCAGAGTGATCCTTTGCAAACCTAAGTGAGGCCTACTTAAAACCCTCTAATGGCTTCCCATTCCAGGCAGAGAAAAAGACAAAGGGCCAAGCCTTTGATCCCGAGGGCCCTGCATGAGCTGCTTCCCCCATTACCTCCTGTACCTGGTCCCTGCTCCTGCCACTTGACCATTAGGACCTTGTAGCTATTCCAAGAACAGCACGCCAAGGCCTCTCCTGCCTGATGGCCTTTGCATTTGCTGTTCTCTTGGCCTGGAATGCTTTTCCCTAAGCTACCCACATTCTTTCAGGTCTCTGCTCAAATATCACCTGAGCTCCTGACATAAAATAGCAACTCTCCCTCGCTCCACCACCTTCCCGCACTCAGGGCTCCCTGTTTATGCCACCAGGCTTTATTTTTCTCTGGAGCATGAATTGCTGCCTCACGGAATGTATTTATCTGCTGATCTATATACTATCTGGGCTCCTCCACTAGAATGTAAGCTCCACAAGATCAGAGACTACTTTCTTTGCTGCCGTATTCTTAGGGCCTAGTGGCTACTCAGCAAATATTGGTTGCATAAAGAATCGAATGGAGGAAAATTTCATGGACGGGGGCGCTTATCTCTGGCTCCCTTTCTGCTCTTCCCTGGCCCCAGAGTCTACAGTGGGAAGCATGGCCAAGTGGCCAAAAATACTGAAGGACGAGGGTTGAAACTTCCTGTGCAAGAAAGGCCCCACCACGCTAAGGCTGACGTCAGAACTAGAGAACGCCCCGCTTGGCCTCCCCATCTCCACCCTGCCCACAAATGGATATTTGTCTGATCTGACCAAATAGCCCACATTTGGATAGCACTTCCACTGGTTCTTAAAATGGCCAGGAGATGGTTAGCAAGTGAGGAAACTGAAGACAGGTAAACTGGGGTACAAACCTGTTTAGTTGAACAGCTATCTAGTGAGACCCTGACTTAGGCACAGATCACACAATGATCTCTGGAATAGAGATCTGCCCTTGAAGAGCTCACATCCTGGGAGAAAGACACATAAGCGGATCAAGTTAATAAAATATGGCAACTGACAAGACAGAGGTACGTCAGGGCTGCAGTGGGAAGCAAGAAGAAGGGTGCCTAGTACACCCTGGTACAGGGGTGGCAGGAAGAACTCTGGAGGAGATGATGTGGGGCTGAGCTGTGACAGATGATGGGAGCTAGCCAGACACAGAGCAAAGTGAGGGGTTTTCTCTGGAGTGGCAGGAAGAATATGAGTAAAGGCCTCTTTTTCTGACCCTTGGTCTACTGCTCTTGCCACTCTTGCTTTGTTTCAAAGGGAAGAGAAGTGAGTCTCATCAATTCTTGCTGTCTGGACCTTACACTGGGCTGATGTGCAATCATGCGCTTTGTATTTGCAGGGCCTGGCGCACAGTAAGCACTCAATAAATGTTGAATGAATGCAAGATTCCTTGTCGGGATGTGGATCTGTATCTTCTCTTAGGAATTGCAGCATCCGAGAACTTTGGTTAAGAAGTGTCAAACCAAGAAAAGACCTTGGGGTCATTCATTTCCAATAAGTGTGGCTATGACCAGATCTCCCTGGGCGGGGACAGACCACCATCCATGTAGGCACAGCTGACCACTGTCCTAGGCCAAGGCACTTGGGAGTTGGGAGGAGGGCTGGTGGGCCCCGGAGGCAGTGGATGAAGGTGCAGCCAGAATTTGGGGGATTGAAGGGTTAACCAGATCCCAGATTGGCTCCACTTCTGGCGCTGGGGGGTAGCCTGGTCAAGCACCCCATTCCGTGATGTGCCTGTATTGATTGTCCAGGCCGGACTCCCAGTCTTGCAAAACCTCAGGCAGGCCCCTTCCAGGATTATGTTTTAAAGGGAAATGCAAATCACCTGGAGGCTGCTTCATGCTTGGAAGAAGTAAAAATCGATTCTGTTTTAGTTAAAGTGATTTTTGGACACTGTCAAAAGCTCTCTCATCTCAGGGCATGGGGTGACAGATAGGCTGCCTGTCTCAATTACATAAGCAAGCCAACCAGGCAGCAGCAGGCCATCTTACCAGGAGCAAGTCTTTTCTGGGCCCTTCCCAAGCCCCCACCCCCCCCAACCCCCGCCCTGAAGATAGCCAAGACGGCCCCATCCCCTCCAGTCTCGGAGCTGGCCTTCGATAGCCCTGGTGGGTGCTCACTCGCGAGGCTTTCCTTCCGCACGCTCTCCTCTTCCCCACTCTGAACTGGAGCCTCACCCACAGACTGACTCAGAAAGTCTAGGCCAATCGTGATGCCAAGCCAAGTCAAACAAAATTCAGAAGGAAAATCTGCTTTAAAAAGTCTACAACATAGACGACCTTCATAAACTAGACATGTTGGTCTTATTTAATATTGGGAGTTCTGTCTTATCCCTTTCCTCTGTTAGCTGAGATAATTGAGGATTTTATTTATAGCAGCAATTATGAGCACCGAAATTAATCCTTTCGTGGCGCATGTGGGAGCTCTACGGTCAAGGGGGCATAAGGGAAACATGGCTGGCCATGCAGGTCTTCCCTACCAGCACAAGAAGCTGCAAAGGTCAGCCATCCTCGAGCCTCGGCAGCAGTTGGGCCGTTGTTGTTCTGTGTGCTTAAGGTATTTTGAGATATTAAATAAACAGAAATGATTGGTTCCAGGAGATCCCTCCCTGGAGGACACCTGAGTAACTCATCAGTGAGTCCTGGGAAGGCGGGCAGAGATGGGAACTGGAGCGAGGGAGCATGAACTCTGCTCGGCACTTCGGTCCTCAGCCCAGCCCCGTGGCCTGTCAGTCCGCCCTCCTCTGCAAAGGAGCCGAAGACAGTTTCTCCCAGACTGAAACGGGAACTTGGGGCAGGATTAGGGCAGGGAGGGTCTGCAGACGGGAAGAACGAAGTGTCTGCTGGGAGCTGTTAGAAGTAGCTGGACAGACCGTGGAATGTAGCAGAATATTGGCCCTTGGTATCCCACAGCCACTTGGGGGCTCAAATGCCAGCAAGGAATAAGAAAAAGAAGGGCTCTCTGGAATCGCTTAGGCCTACAGCTAGCCAGTGAATAAGTTCAGGACAGGAACCAGCCAGGGGAGAGGGAAAAGTTTCCAGGGTCGAGTTGGGAAGACCTCTGAGCAGAGCAAGAAGACCCCCGCCCCTGATGTTGCAGAGTGTCCCAGGGGATGGGCCAGAGGCCAGGTGAAGGCTGCCCTCCTCTGCCCCCAGGGGCCAGGGCTGGGGCAGAGCACGCATCTTAGGTCCACCCTAGAAAGGGTGGACGGGCAGGCCTGGAAAGGACTGAGAACAGTATCAGGCCAGGCAAACGGAAAAGGCGCCCCATTCACAATGACCAAGCCATTAAAAAACGTTTTGCCAAGTACCTGCTATGTATAGCCAAGCAGTGAGCCTGGCAATGGTTCCACCTGCCAACTCAGGTCAAAGTCAAAGTTGCTCAATCCAGCATTCAACCACACCAGCCAGGGCGGAGGAAGAAAACCCTGCTGTCCCATTACTTATCCGAGGTTAAGGAAGACACGACTGAAGGAAGGCTTCTTGTCCTGCTCATTCGCTTCCCCTCCCAGAGGCCAGACGTTCTGATGCACACGGAAGAGCACGGCGAGGAGCCCACCGGGCCACAGTCAGGGGAAGCATGCTACTCCCCTTTCCTTCCTCTTCACCTTCACTCTCTGGCAGAGGCCCCCTGCTCCCTGCCATCCCCTCCCCCCACTCAGAAAATACATACAAGGCCAAGACTGTCCGTCCCCTGACACTGGCCTCGCCCTTGACCTAGAGGGTGGATGCTAAAGGACATCAGTGGTCTCCCCAGCGACAGTAAAACAGCGGATTCTGCCAGGAATGCAGCCATCTGATTCCCAAGGCAGCATTTAAACGGGCCAGATGGAAATGTTTGGTTTATAAATTCCCTGTGTGCCTAGGACAGTGGCTGCAGTACTCACTGTGTCCGTGTTCAAGAGCGACGTGACTAGAATAAACTGACCCCCCGAGGCCATAATATAAAAGATGGAACCCTGGAGGTCTACTGTCCCCCCACGGCCCCGAATGGTATGGGGACACGCGGAGTGGCGAGTGAACAGAGAACGGGCACTGGAGACAGCCAGACTGGCATTGGGAAATCAGGGCTGCCCCGATCAGCTGTACGGTACTTGATCTCTCTGGGCCTCACCTGCTGCATCTGCAAAGTGGGATGGCATTTTTCCCACCTAGCAGGGCTGTTGTGAAGACTCAAAGGGGTAATATGTGCAAAGTGCTTAGTGCACCGCTGACACACGGTAGAAGCACATATGCTGTTACCCTAATAATAAAAAGTAATAGGCAGGTGGCCCCTGAAGTTTCCATCGATCTCCTCTGAAGCGATCCCACTTTAACTCTGACATCCACCCATCTGCCCTGTTTTCTCCCCACGGCAGTCCTGAGGCATCACTCTGGTGTCATGAGTCCCATCAAAGGGCACGTAAGGGCACGCGGGATGGTCACAGCCACGTCAGGCGCAGGGCCAGGGAGGTCCTGGCCTGGGGGGGGGGTTCCCCTTCAGGAAAGTGAAGGGATGGTCAGGGTCGGCCTCGAAGGGGCAAAGATGCCTCCTTCTCCTGACACGGTGACTAGTTCCCAGGCCACTTTATCCCTAAATATCCCACTGCGCCAAGAGACAAGGTCAAACGACCAGATGCTCCTACCCACTCTGGGTGTGAGTGGCTGTTCAAAGAACTATGTGTGTGTTGGAGAGAGAGGAAGGGGCAGGATGGCCTGTGTCCGACGGATAAGAGGGAAAGGAAATGCCCCCATCAAATGTGTCCTCCACAAATGGACAATGACACTCCTTGCCCGCCCCACCCCCCTGTGTGGCCCAATGACAAATGTAATCATTTTAAAAGGTCCTGTCACCTGCTCAGTCATTCCCAATAAGCATACACAGCACTATGGAAAAACCGACACCAGCGCCACGGGGTGTCAGCCAGGAAAAAAAAAAAAATCAAATCACCAGGACGCCACCAACCAAATTGTCAAAGACCAAATAAAAAGCTTCATGAATTCTCCATCAGCAATATAACGCTTCCTGGCCTAAGCAAATACAGACCCAGCATACGAATTGTAAAGGGATTTTGCATTAGCCTCAATGACTTCCAACGGCCGAAGCAGAAACCCCTAAGAAATTCATGTCTCCTCCATAAAGCGGCCGCTGTTGG
This sequence comes from Leptonychotes weddellii, assembly GCF_054177405.1. Taxonomy (NCBI): domain Eukaryota; kingdom Metazoa; phylum Chordata; class Mammalia; order Carnivora; family Phocidae; genus Leptonychotes; species Leptonychotes weddellii. Next base: position 86,247,273 of record NC_138372.1, read on the forward strand.
CTCTAATCCTGTTAGGGGGAAGATTGCAATCTCCTTCCCGAACCCCTTCCTCGGATGGAAAGCTTCGCATGCCAGCACCATAAACACGTTTCTGCGACCTCAGCTAGAGAAGGGACCTCGGGGAGATGGAAGAGACGGCGTCACCCGTGGCCCTTGCTGAGTGCCTCTCCCTCCCCGGGATGATCCTGCTACTTCTGTGTCTGACCATGTGATCTCTTCAGACCATCTCACCATGGCCCAGGTAGGCCGGGTCATTCAATCACAGAGAACTCCTCCTTCAGTGAGAAAAAACAAGTCGGGCGCTCGGCTTTGCAGGAAACCCAAGTTGAGAGTCACTTAGAGAAAGTCTGCTCAGAGCTACCAAACCCTGGAGCGTCTGTGGCAGCAGAGAAGAGAAGGAAAGCAAAAGAGAAATAGCCTGCAGATACACTACAGAGAAGAAATGCAGGAAGGATCCAAAGAGAGTGCTCTCGGCGTCTTCTGGTTAATGGAACTGTGTGCCCTCCTTACCACATTCACCGAACTCCTCAGGCCCTTCTTCCTTCCCACCTGCTACCCCGTTTCCCTCCCGCCGCGGCAGCCCTTGCAAGCGAAGGGGCATATAAGAACCCAGCAATCACCACTCACTCCACCCCACACACATACACAGAATGCAGGGCTGAAAAGAGAAATGGTGGCTTAATTTTCCATGTTTTATAAAATGCATGCCCCCCCAAAAGAAAACTCAATTCAGAGCAAGCTCTCACCCCCCAAATGAATCACACGTGTGCCTTCCTCTTTCTGATGAGGCAACTCCCCTTGCTCCTACGACTTGGACAAGTGACTCCATTCTTGTCTGCCGGATCCAGCTACCATCCAAATGTAACCTCCCTCCCATGTAACCTCCGCCCTACTGGCCACCGGCACAGACTTACCCTAGGGTGGTCATGGTGACAATGGTGTACCAAAAAGAGGCAGGGATGCTCGTGAACTTGCTGGCAGAGGAGCCCTTCTCGGCGTAAAACATCACAGTGGCAAAGATGATGATGGCCATGGTGAGGGAGAAGAGGAGAAAGCCGAGTTCAGAGGCACAGCTCTTGAGTGTGTAGCCCAGGATCCGCAAGCCCTGGGAGTGGCGTGAGAACTTGAAGATCCGGAAGACGCGGAAGACCCGGAGCGTGACGAAGGCGCCGGACACGTCCTCGTTGTTGGTCATGACCAGGCCGATGTAGTAGGGCATGATGGCCACCACGTCGATGATGCTCATCACACTGCGGATGAAGCGGTAGCGGCTGGGCGCCGCGAAGAGCCGGAGGAGGTACTCCACGGTGAAGATCATGACGCAGGCCGTGTCCAGGCAGAAGAAGGCCACCGAGTAGCGCTCCCCGCACGGCAGCTCCTTGCTCCCAGGCACCGTGCCGCACGGCACCGTCTCCACCACGTTGGTGATGACCGACACGGCGATGAAGAAGCCAGTCACGTAGTAGAAGACCAAGGCCAGCGTGCTGGTGTGCGGGTTCTCGAAGGCCCGCCACATGGTCTGGCGGAAGCTGAGCGAGGGCATGGACTCCTGGTTGTTCTCCGAGTCGTTGTCGTCCATGAGCCGCTCGGCATTCTCCCGCTTGCGGTCCTTGTACTCCTCGTAGCAGCAGTCGCCGATGATCTCCGGCAGGATGCCGTAGAAGGCCAGCTCGTCGTCGTAGGCCGAGATGCACTCGTAGCGCGGGTAGTGCAGCTTGCCCGTGCGGTAGAAGTTGAGGACACACCGGAACACTTCGGGGTCCCGGTCGAAGAAGTACTCCTTGGTGTCCTCGTTGAAGAAGAACTCCTTCTCTGTGCTGCCCAGCAGCGTGTCCGGGTAGCGCTCCAGCGTGGTCCGCCAGGTCTGGAACCTCCGGCCGCTCACGTTGAGGACGATCAGTTCATCCTGCCGCTTGTTCTTGTCGGCAGGGGCGAGGGGCATGGGGCAGTTGGCCACCGGCATCCACCCGATGGCCGCCGCCCGCGCAAAAGGCAGCCAGGCTGCCACGCCGGCCGCCATGCTGACTCCAGCTCTTGGGCCGGCCGCTGCTCGGAGGCGGAGGCTTCGCACACCAGCTTGGAGTTCGTTCCGCGACCCCTGGGAGACAGGAGGAGAGAGCAGAGAACTGGGTGAGTCTGCGATTGCCTCCCCGCTAGGAAGCGGGACACGGGGAAGGATCAGTGCCAAGTGAGACGGCGAGAGTCTGGAAGGCAAATCAATGAAGCCAAAGTCACTACCCAAGGGCGGCGACTTGATTCTTTTTCCTCCCTTCCTAGGGAGAGCACCTCACACGGCACGGGGCAGCCCGTGTTGGGCTCACCAGATGTTGTTGACTGCCCGACAAATTGTCAAGTTCCAGGAAGGCTCAGCAGCATTTGGAGGGAAAGGCTCTTTAGGAGGAAGATCTGGGAAGACGTGGGTAATAATCAGCTCTGAAAGGTTATGGCATTACTACGAATTTAAATTGGGAGAGGGTAAATGAGTTCTCATTAAACGAATTTAAAAGTGGGATAAACATGCTAATTTTTATTTCACTCTTCACCCACCAGGGTAATCAGGAATGGGGGGTGGGTAAGGGAGATCAGGTAAACACATTCTTTCTACTCCTCATTGCTGAGGTGGAGGCTGGGCCTGCCCGTGTCTGGAAAGTTCTCCGAGATGGCAGGTAAAGACGGTAGGCCCAGAGCTCGGTACAGTTCTGTTCCCCAAGTTCCATGGAGAAGGCAGTTGCTGGTGGAGTGCTACTCTCCGGGACACCTGGCAACCTAGCATCCAATTGTGCCCCTCAGAGCCAGGACAGAAAGATGTGGGAGAGGCTGTGAGGCCGGGCAGGACTCCTTCCCCCCTCTGTAAAGAGGGTCTCGGGCTCTTGGTTCACCTGCCTTCCATGCATTGTCCCTCTCCCTCCCAGAGGAAGCTGATCCACACTCTGCCATCTCCAGATTCCTCGCCTCCCATCTCCATCTGCCCACCATCCATAGCTCCCTCGGGTTATGTAACAATACTCTTTCCCATGCCAGCCCCTTTCACCTGGCCCCACTCCAGCCCTGGAGGTTCCTCCAGCCCTGGGCCACCTTGTCCCTTCCCCCACCAGTCTCTGAACCACACCGTGGACACACCTCCCCATCACCTGCATGGATGGGAGTGGGGGGACAATGGCTCGGAGAATTATTTTTGGCTTTGAGAAACAGATTTACCTTCCCAAATCTGGCTTTTTAAGGATGATACTGAAATGACTCTGAATCCCCAAATGTGTTACCATCTGTGGGAAGACATGTGGTGACACAGAAACACACGTAACAGCACCAGGAAATTGTTTGGGGTTGACACACTCATTTTCACTAATCCTAAACTGGCACACGGAACCAATCCTCACTCAGAATTATTTGGACCCTCTGGAGTTCAGTTGGCTTGACTCTGTGTTGAAATGAATGAGGCAGAGGTTTGTCTTGTAAATGAGATTTGATCTTCATCTTTCCCTATAAACCTGCTTCCTTCTCCTGACTACCAACTCCTCTAGGCCCTCAAATCTCCACCTCTTCTCACTCCTGAGCTACCGCTAGACTGTCCCCATCTGGATGCCTCTGATGCTGGACAAGGTCACACCGAACCTACCTCCTCGCCCAAAGCTGCTCCTTAGTCAACCTTTTGTTCACGGCTGCCCTAACCCCAGGCCTGTCCCTTTGGCCATCTTTCTCCTTACTTCACCCAAAGAGTTGCCAAATAATGAGATGACAGCCCTTACTGCCCTCATGAAGGCCCTCATTCCCTCAGGCCTCCTTCCCTTTCCACTGGCCTGCTCGTCTCTCTTGCCCCACCCCCCACCCCCACCCCTGTTTCTCCTGGTCCCCAGAAATCCATTCTGCTCAGGGTAATCTCCCTAAAGCCAGGTTCTGATGGTGCTGAACCCCACAACCTACAAAATCAGGTCCACACTCTCTGGCCTGGCATTCCAGCCTTGCCACAAACGGATCCTGGCTGACCATTCCGGCCCATGCTCCGTGCACCTGTCCTAGCCTCCAGCAATAAGAGCAGAGCGGCTCTGCTTCTGGACACTCCTCCTTCTATGGGGAATATCCTTCCCCTTCAGCCTTCCTATTTGCCTCCCGGTTCCTCATCCTCTCTGCGATGCCCCCTTCTCTCACCACCTTGAAATTCTCTCCTTCTTTGGGCTCACAGCGCTTTGTTTGCCCCTCTTCTCTAGCACCTCTCACCCTCTGGGCTGGATTACAAGACACTTTCTACGCGTCTAATTAATACTCATCACTAACAATCATCTTGCACGTACTCTACGCACCGTCTCCCCCGGATCATCTCCTATTACCCTCACAGCAACCTAGGAAGAAGTCTGAGGGTTGGCAGTCTGCCAGCCGGAAAGGGATGAAACAGGGATCCCACCTCAGGCAGCCTGATGCCCCCCACCACATGCCCTGAAGCCTATGCTACCTGACTTCTCTAGGTCTCCCTGTCCAGAGAGGAACAGCAGCTGATGTTTACAGAGGGCGGGCTGGGTGCCAGGCACCGTACCGCATGCTTCTGTGGACCATCTCAACCCACCCCACTGACAACCCTAGAGGGGAGGAGACACGACTGTCGTCCCCATGTCGCAGATGAAGAAGAGAAATCACGAGGAGTTTGAGTAACTGGTCAAAGGATGTGATAAGAAGGCAGAGAGATTTAAACCCAGGCGGTCTCGATGTGGAGTTCAAGGGGACAGCCCTGTTTTCCCCCTCCCATCGTAAGCTCCTTGAGGGTAAAGGCCATGACGCCTCCGTTTTGACCCAACAGCCCAGGAAGCAGCTCAGAGTGCTGCATCAGGAGGTTCTCAAACTGGGAGCCCGGATTTTATAGATCATTTGCATTCCCTCGATCTTACTCCATGCCTTGCTAAGGGAGGTTTCAAGGGTAGACGTTCTCTCTCCTGACAGACAGCGGAACTCTGCCGACAGATCAGAATCAAAAGAATCCAATTGAAGTGCCTCTGACTCACTGTGCTCTCAGTCGGGTTTTCTCAAGGAGCCAATCTCTGCCTCAGTTTCCTCATCTGCATGCTAAGGAGAATATTCACAGGTGCCTCTGCTCCCTCACAAAGGGAGGTTGATTCAGATGTCCCAGAAGACAACAGGAATGACAATGACATTCCCTATAAATGTCATCACTCAGAGAACAGAAAAACAGCACAAGCCTGATGAGCTCTTGATTATGGCAAAAGAACAGGGGGATTGTTCATCCATGGCAGTGGGTGATACGCATGCCACTGATGGATTTGGGAACACATCCTGTGCATTTTATATCTTTTTCAAGAAATTTACCCTGATAACTCCCCGTACTTTCTTTGGGCTATCAGGAGGATCTGCAGTCCCTTCACACACTCTTCACTGGGTTTTCTAAGGAGTAAGGGCAGTTGGGCGGGCAAGCCCACAATGTAAGCCTCGGTCACAGATAATTCCAATTCACGTTCAGTGAACATTTATTGCATGCTGACAATGCTCTGGGCACTGTTTTAGGCACTTTTACAGCAACAATTCAAATTTATCCCCAGAGAAAATCCTATGACTTGGACATTTCTCCCCATAAGTTTCAGCAAGGGAGCTGAGACTCAGAAAGATCCCTTCAGAGTGGCTGAATTCCATGTGTGTAGAAGCTGACGATTTTCAAGCAGACCATTGACCGAGTCACTGCTAAATAGCTCTCCTGACCTAAGTGTAGGCAGATACTGATGCTCCTCACGGAAGAGAGCAGGATGCAGAGACGCCCCTCAGCCCGGCCCAAGCAGCGAAGAGCAGGAGGTCAGGAAGCCCTGCATTCCAGTTTCACTTCTCTCCTGCACTTGTGAAAGCAAGCCCACCATCGCACTCTGGGCCTCGGAATCCTCCTCTGTCAAATGGGAGAACTGGACAAGAAACTGACAAGGAGCCCTTCGGCTCAAGGCATCCTTGATCCTACTAGGACCCGGGACATCGAGGCAGTAGCCCCTCGGGTCTCACTGAGACCTCTTCGTAACGGCTGCCCATGCAAAACAGGAAGTAGAGCATCTGGGTTTGTTGCTGTGGGGACAGACTTTGCCTGAGCCTCATCTCGACAAGAGGCAGTTCTGGGAATTCCTGATGAGGCTGGTGCCCAGAACAGGGGGCACAACCCGCATCACTCAGAACACAAGGTTATCCGAGGCTGGGGTCCTCCCACAGGACCCTCCTGGCCTCCTCCCAGACGCTGCGCCCTGGACCTCTGACCCTTAACATCTTTGTTTTATCCCATAATGGAGCTCAGAGAGGCAGGACCTTGAGGGGGTTCCGGTGGCAAAGAGTAAGATAAGAGACTGCTGAGCCAGGAGGTACCCCGTTAGCACCCTGCTTGGGCCAGATACGCAGCTCTGCACCCTGCGAGGCCAGTGTCCTTCCCCTTCCATTCTCCCAGGGCTGCTCCACCTTTACTCCCCAGCCTCAGTGGCTGGCACCTTCCCCTGCCAAGCTGCGTCCCACCCCTGACCCTTTCCACCTTAGGCCAATCTCCTCTTCTTAAGGGTAATGAGTACTTCATATACTGCTTTCAGATGAATAATTGAGAATTAGGGAAGGAAAAACAACCCCTCTCTAGCTATCATAAAAGCCTCTAGTCCCAAGGCCCAACCAATCCAGGACAATCTTCCCAAAGAAGGCCAAGCAAAAGCCAGGCTGTCTCCAGAGGCTCAAGCCCTGTTCCCCTGGTAAAAGGTACCCCCAAAGGAGCAATTACTCCACTGCTTTCTCTCTTTCTCTCTCTCTCTCTCTGTGTAAGGGGGGTGATGGGGTTTAGAAGGGGAGGAAAATTTCCCACCTGATACCAGGCCCAAGGCCATATAGCCTCCACACAAGCCTGCAGACGTGACCTGGCTTAAGCAGGGCTTCTCCACAGCGCTTCCTGCAGCACTCACCCCCCGACAGGGGCCAACACCTCATGGAGCAGACCTGGCTAAGAATTCCTGCAACAGGCACAAGAGTGCGGCCCCATTTCCAGCCAATGGCACTGCACACGCCTCAAATGCCAAGGCTTTACTAGGACGTGGACGCCTTACAAATGAAAAATCTGAAGCTATTTTTGCTTTTGGCAGAAGAGTTTGACAGTGGGAAAGATGGGGGTGGGGGGGAGCCTGGGGAAGAGCCATTTAAAACAGGTGAGGGCTAAAATGACAAAGACAAAAAATCCTAGAAGAGGGGAATACATGTTCTCTTGCTGTAAAAAAGTCAGCCCTATTAAACAGCTTCTGTTTTGGAGGTAGAGGGCCCAAAGTGGGCAAAGTGACCAGACAGCCTGTCCTGGGAACTGACACCTAACCTGAGCCCAGGCACAGGGCAGCAAAAGCATCACGTCACCAAGGTCTGCCCTTCAGTGACCTCGGCAGAGTGCTGGGAGTGGAGAGTCTTTGGAAACTTTTACCTTCCACAATTTTACAACATGTCGATTAGCCCAGAATGGGACCAGTCTCGGGGCGGGGAGGGTCCTGATGATCCAGGGGGCCGTCTCCTCTGCCCACAGGGTTTGGGTGGAGGGGCATGAAACCGACAGGGTGCCAGGCTGGGGTTCCTTGGGGTACAGGCCTGGGATATACATACAGATCCTCTTCTCCCACACTGCCACTCCTAGGCTGGCCAGGGCACTTTCCTGAACTCTCTTTTTCTCCAGCCTCCTCAACAGCAAAAGGGAACAAGCTACTAATCTTTCTTCCTCTGGGGGTCCCTTCTGTACTTGCATTTTGCTGCCTTCAAGTAGCGACAAGGAAAAATAAACACATCAATTCTCCAATTCCCGTCTGTGTGCCAACATGTCCTCATGCGGAAATGTACACACGCTTTGCATTGAATTCCTGCACGCCCTTTCTACAGACATTAAATATCCAGGTTTCCTTGAAGTAACGGTAAATACGGCATACATTTAACCATCACATACTTTCATGCAAAATACCAACATGCACCATATAGGAACCCCAGCCCAGTCTTACAAACAGGATCATAAGAAAGTTCAGACACCCTCTTTTCAGAAATATAACGGAGCCCTCTCTTTGCTATAAGATTCCAGGTCCGGAACCTCAGCCTGTTGCTGACATATCAGGCTGCCCGGGATAAAAGCAGAACCTCTTGGACTCGATTCAAACGTCAACGCTAAGCAAGTGCAGGAATTTAGTTGATTCCAGGTAACTTCTCTGCCTTGTCCCTTCTGCGCCCCATCCCCAGTGTAAACACCTCGCCAAAGTGAGTCTTTCGAGCCCCCTCCCCCGGGCCACACTGGCCCTGGGTGTCACTTAACGACCTTTCCCAGAGCTCGCGGGGTGGAAGCGGCGTCGGGCAGGACCAGATGCGAGGCCCCCAGCCTCTGGTAGGCACACCGCTGGCTCGCCGGGCTGGAGAACTTTGCGAAGCGCCCCAAACTGCTCCCTGCTTCCACCCTCAGCCATTTCTCTTGTGCTCCCCGCACAAGGAGCGGGGAGGGGGGGGGACCGAGCAAGCCGTCGCCACCTGCCGCCGGATCCCGGGGCGCTGCCTGTGGCACCCCCGAGGGAAGGCAGGCCAATGGAAAGAGGGCAGAGGTTCACACCCCCACCCCCAAGCCTCACGTCGCCGAGCTGCCCGGAGGTGGCTGCACAGCCAGCCGGAGGGAACCGACGCCCCCGGGCCGGCTGCCTGCTCCCCCGCGGCGCCGGCCCCACCCCCAACCCTTCCGGCGCCCCAGCGCCCACCCACCCAGGCGCAGGAGTGGGAGGGTGCCGCGTGGGCAGCTGGAGCAACAGGCGTGGGAGCAGCGCTCCTCACACTTCCTGGCTCCAGAAGGCTCGTTCGGGTCCCTCTTACCTTCGGCGAAGCGAGCCCCGGGCCCCGCGCCCCGCGCCCGCGCGCGCGAGGAAGCCGCGGCCGGGAGCCGGGGGCCGCGGAGGCGCGGAGCGCCCAGCAGCGCGGCGAAGCGCCCAGCAGCCGCCGCTCGCCGGCGAAGTCTCGCTCGCTCCCTCCCTGGCTCGGTCCGTTCGTGCGTCCCTCGGTCCGTGGGGCCCTCCCTCCCTCGCCGCCGCCGCCGCCGCCGCTCCAGCCCCGGCTCGGCGGCGCGTCCCCTCCCCGCCGCCCCGCTCGCGGGCTCGCGGGCTCGCGGGCTCCCTCGCTCGCGCCCTGCCCCCGCCGCTGCCGGCGCCGCGCGGAGCGGAGCCCGGCGGGCCACGGGCTGCCTGGCGAGGTCCCTCTCCCGAAGGGGGAGGCGGTGGGGGCGCGGCGCGGGCGGGGCGGAGAGGAGAGTCCGGGGGCGGCGGCGAGGCTGCGCCCTCGGCTCCCTGCCGATCCCCGCCGGCGGAGCGGCTCCAGGCCAGGCCCGAGAGCGCGGGCCGCCAGGCAGCGGAGGGAGAGAGGAGGAGGACCTGGAGGCTCGCCGCGGGAGGGTGCCCGGGGCGAGGGCGTGTGACACCCCTCGCGAGGGTGTGTGTGAGTGCGTGCGTGCGTGCGTGTGTGTGTGTGTGTGTGTGTGTAGGGGCGCGCGCGCGAGCGGGGGGCGGGGAGACGAGGCAGAGCCTGGTGCGTCTCCCCGGGCGAGTGGAGGAATCCTAGGGTGTGCCTGGAGGTGGCGGAGTGTGCCGGCGCGGGTGGAAGCGCGTGTGCCGGCAAGGGTGGGCACGGGAGTGAGCGTGGCAAGGTGAGCTCGGCTTGGGCGTGGGGGCGGAGCATTGAGTGGGCACGAGTATGAGCTCGGGGGCGTATATGCTAGGGACCCGAGGAGAGGCGGCACGGAGCGCCAGTGTGTGCGCGCGCGTGGCGGGGGGGTGTGTGTGTGTGGAGCTAGCTGGGTGTCTCTTTCTCACCGACTGTCCACGCGACACCAGCACTTGCTCGCGGCCGAGCCCCGCCACCTGGCGAGGTGGAGCCAGGCACCGCACAGGCTTCCCGGCTCACCGCGGCTCTCAGCTCCGCGTGCCTCCGCGTGCCTCCGCGTGCCGGGGCTGGAGATTCCAAGGGGGACTCACACTGCCCTTATCCCACGTAAGAGAAGCTCTCCTCCCGGGGCGCGAGGGGCAAGACCCGAAGGTAGGGATTCGCCCTCCTGTCCTGTCACGTGTTCCTAGTACCCAGGTCCGAGAGTCTGGACTTGGGAGGATGAACTCTCAGCCTCGGTCCGCCGGATCCCCTCGGTCCCTCCCCAAAGCCCACGGAGCTCCATTGCCCGGTGCCCCAGCCCAGGATGGGGGAGCGGGCGATCGGCACGTGCCCACGGGACCCGGCGGATGGAGCCCCGAGGAGCCCCGCGTATCCCCGGAGAGTGGTATCGGGCCCAGCCTCCCACACTCCGGGCCGCGGCGCGCCGAGCGTTCAGTCCCCGCAGGCCGTGCGGACCGGCGGCTCCAGCCTTCCCCTAGTCTGCGGCCGCGGTGCCCGGAATCCCGGGATCTCGGCCCGCCACTCGAGAAGCCGGGCAGCTCCGTGCCTCAGCGGGACCAGAACACAGGGCTTGAGCGATCACAGTCCTGAGCGTGGAGAGGTGTGTGCCTGAGACGGACAGCGAGAGATCAGCAAAGTGTGCGGTGAAGGCGAGGGTGTGCTGGAAAGAGCCTCGCTGAGTCCGGACGGGGTTTCCGGCTTGTGAGAACCCCTAACCCGGTTCCAGGTTCAGGGATGGCGGTCAGTCGTAGTCTAGGCCGCTGTGGGACCCTGGAAGCTGGAGCCCCTCTTTCACTCATTCCTCCCAGTCTTCCCAAAGCCCCCTTCAGTGTATCAGTCCGAAAGGTGTTCAATTGGCCCTTCAAGAGGTGGGCGTGGGATCCATTAGCATTTGCCAGGAGTCCCACAGCGCTGTGGGATTTGCATACTGATTTACATACAGTAATAATGATTAGCAACACTGCCACTCCCTGGCAGACAGGGGAAGAATTCAGGCAAGGCCGTGGCCGGGCTCCCACCTTCCTCCTCCCTTCCCTCCAGGAAAGAGCTAATTTTCTCACAACTACCGACCTCAGCTGCTAGGACCCCTGGGACCGCCCCAGACTCTGGGTGGGCAGGTCCAGAGAGGGGCACTTTCTTTCCGTTCTCCACCCCCTGGTCCGAGTGGGGAGAGTTAAACCCCCCTATTTTATTTCCCTCTTGTACATTCCCACCTTTGTTTTGCATCTTGGGGATAGCTCAAGGGCTGGGTCTGCCCCAAAGCATAGAGGCTTCCCGGAATAGTTAGCTGGGGGCATCCTTCCTCTTCCAGAGAGGTCAACTGATGGGACAGCTGTGCTCTCCCGCACCTTGTAAGTCTTGTTTGAAGACGGGGCACTGATTCGGAACCCCCCCCCACTCCCACCCCCCTCACACACACCTGGCCCTGCTCCTCCCAGGCTTACATCTCATCATTTAACAGAAGTAGCTGTCCAGAGGATCTAGAGGGAAATATGAAAGACCTGCATTTCTAGTCCAGGCCAGTATGGTTTTTATTTACCTGCCCTTCTCACAACCAGCTGACCTGGAAAATAAGAGAGAGCAAGGGATGGGCAGAAAGGAGGCTCCTTGACTCCGGCAGCTGGAGGAGCCACTGCCCAGGAGATGCTGTCCCTCCCACTGGCTGCCACCTTCCATTGCATCTTTCCAGCCCTACATGGCCTCACCTTCCCCCCTCTCTGCCTCTGGCCTGGCCTGGCCGGGATTTTCACTTGCTTTTCCCCCATGACACGGCCGCTTTTCCTTTAACTCTCAGCTTCTATTTAAAAAGCTAATTTGGGAGCTTGTCCATGCTCCCAATTCAGACATTTTAAATAGGAACTGAAAGTCAGGAGCTGCCAGGACACTAGATTTCTTCCCCTTGCCACCAGCACGGCTAAGGCGTCTGTTCAGTCGCTCCGCTGGCCCTGGCTGTGTGCGTCTGTGTGTGTGTCGTGTGTGTGTGTGTGTGTGTGTGTGTGTGTGAGAAAGAGAGAGAGAGAGAGTGAGAGTGAGCTAGCTAGCGAGAGAGTGCACCGAGTGTATTTCCAGCTATCTTTTCTATTTAAAGACGGTGCTCCTGTGAATAACTGTTCTCTGTGTCTGTGTGTCCTTCCTAACCTGTACACACATGAGGATTCTTCTTGAGTCCCGTGGTTCTGGCCACTATTTGCAGAGCTTGTCACCATGTGGACTGTGAGGGCAAGAGGCAACCCAGCTCCAAGTCAGCAGCCTCTGTGCTGACATGCCAGGCTGGTGTGTCTGCGCAGCTGTTTCCCAGGGCCACTGTGCTCAGGCTTGCCCTTTGAAGCTGTGCCTCACAGTGTCCATAAGGGTTGCTCCCTCTGCTCACTGCTCCTGGCTGTCCTACTTGAGCAATTTGCCCCATGTTGGGCCAGGAGCTTGGAGAGAGACTGCACCTCTGATGGTTGCAGGCTTTCCACATTCAATGTACTACCTATCTTGGAGGTAAAAAGCATAGGCTTTGAGGTTAGACTTCCTGACTTTGAACTTGCCTCTGTGACTTACTAGCTGTATGACCCTGGGGAAGCTGTTTACTTTCTCCATGCCTTGATTTCCTCATCTGCCATGAAATGACAATAGGTACTACTATTTACCTTATCGGGTCATTGTGAAGATTAAATGAACTTATGAACAGTGCCAGGAATGTAAGAAGTACCGTATAATTGTTGGCTGTCGTTGTTGCTCAAGGCAGAAGGGGTGCAAACACCCAACAGGATGTTTGCCTGGGAGGAAGGTAGCACTGCTGGATTGCACACACAGAGAGGCAGACACACACCTCCACTCATATGACAATAACAATACCCGGCCACAGCCCACAGAGGGTCAAGTTCACCTTGTTGAGATAGCTGATTCCCTAAGCCCCAGAAGACGGAAACTTCTGGCAAAGGAATAGAGGAGGAGCCACCGGGATGGGATAAGGAAGGGACTGGACCAGGTCGAAAGCCCATGGGGCACTTCCTGGGAGCCGGTTTTATGCTAGCCATATGGACCCAGCCTCCCTTATTTACCTAACCATGTAAAGCAAGGTTTGATGGAAGTGCAGCTCTGGTGAAGGACTCAGTGGGGGTGGCCGCTTGTTCTCTCTTAGTCTCCGCTTGGGCTTTGGGACATCTGGCTGGCCATGGCCTCCTACCCCTATCCCTGCAGCTGGGCATATCAGCATTTATTCATGGGCCAACCTGAGTTCATTGCCCTTAGTCCCTGAGCATCTCATCGAGACACAGCAAGGTTAAGTGGCTTCTTCAAGGTCACAGGTAGGAACTCACAAGGCCACTAATAAGAGGGAAACAATGAAAGAGCAAGAATAAGAAGGCTGTCCAAGGGATCCAGAGCAGCCCTGCAAATCATTGAGGTGTATCAGTTTTAGTATCAGCCTCAAGTTGAGGAGCCACCATGAGCTGGACTCCTTGCTAGGTCTCCTTTAATCCTGCACTGCAGGTATTATTACCATTTTATAGATGGGAAAACTGAAGGCTGTGGATGCATAGGGACGCATCCCAGACCACACACTTAGAGTGTAGCTCTGAACCCTCCCTCTTTCCATGCCCCAAGGCTGCTGGTCATTTGCTTTTCTGAGAATAGAGTGGCCCCCTCAGTCAGATAAGATCGGCCCTAAGAGGACACTCTTGACCTGGCTCTGCTGGTCTCTCCGGTGTTTGACGTCACAGCCTGGGTGTGGGGGGCAGGGGTTCAGTGTGCCCAGGCTGGGGTTGTACTGTTTGAGTCTTTTTCAGGGTACAGTCTTCCTGAGGAATTTCTTTTTTTTTTTTTTTACGATTTATTCATTTGACAGAAAGAGAGCACAAGCAGGGAGAGTGGCAGGCAGAGGGAGAGGGAGAAGCAGGCTCCCCGCTGAGCAGGGAGCCCAGTGCGGGGCTCGATCTCAGGACCCCGGGATCATGACCTGAGCCGAAGGCAGATGCTTGACCGACTGAGCCACCCAGGCGCCCTTCCTGAGGAATTTCAAAGTTTGGTGTTGCCTTGGCTTTCTCTAGTTTTCCAAGGTGAAGCGGGTGATGGTGTTGTAAATGCTGAGGAGCTCTGCCCCATCCCAAAAGGCCAGGCATTCACCTGCTGGGTATCAGTCCACATTGTTAGGCAGGGCCAGCCCAAGATGTACTGCCCAACATTGGTGGCCCTGCTGGCTGAACTCACAACCATCAGGTGCCCCTGGTGCCTTCCTGAAGGAGTGGAGCAAACCCACACTTCCTGCAGCTCTAACCCTATTAGGGAGGCCTGTAGCTGCCTAGGTGTCCTCTCATTAGTCAAAGTGCTTAGACCAGTGATGGCCAATGAGAAATCTTCGAAGTTGGTAGGCCCCGGCGGATCTTCCAAAAGTCGGTCTTTCCAGAACTTCACCAGCCCGACACCTGCTCCAACCCAGGCAGATCCTAGGGAGGCATAGCCATGGTGGGGGACTTTCTGCTCGTCAAGACCTCCCTTAGAGCAAGAGACTAGGTGAAGAAAGAGGAGGGAAGGAAGAAGGAAAGCAAGTCTGAGAAGGGGACACTGGCACTGAAAGGAAGGAAAATACCCCAATCATTTGCTCAGTTTCTTGCTTGAGACAATTTGCAGGAGGGCAGGGGAGGCTGAAGGTGCAGCTCATGGGTGTGCTGTAACTGTTTTCTTCTCCTCTGGTGACTCTGTTTGCTTGGAAACTGATGTTTCTCAGGGCTCTGTCCTGTTCTTCTCTATTTCTCTGCCTGCCCTTTTCCCTGAAGAGTTGGTGGGAACCTCTGGTGTCATTCAGATGCTGACGATCCTCTCCTGAGCTTTCCCCTACCCCTAACTATCTACTGGGCATCTCTGTCTATGTACACAGGTACTTCTCTGTGTCATCTTCCCAGCCTCCTTTGACCTTCTGCAATAGATCATTTCTTCTAAAACACCCTCTTCTGATTGTGACATCTCCCCTCACTTCCTTTCTGGCCTTCCCTCTTTCCACTCACACACCTTTCTTTCCAGCACGTAGACCTTGTCTCTGTTACCGCACCAAATCACATCCTTTCACTCCTTCATGTGCTTTGTACATGCTGTACTGTCCTCCAGAAAGACCTTCCACCACTTCCTGTTTCCTTCTGTCTTCCTTGCAAACATCCACTCAGCTGGAAACCTTTGATACCCAGCCCAAAGGTCCCATAAGACATACTGGTAAAGTCCACCCTGACTCCGGGAGGAACTAGCCATTCCACACTTGGGCTACCCCAGTCATTCCTTATTACCGTAGTTGTTTGCGTGGTGGTCTCCTGCTCTGGCTTAAAGCTGTTTAAGGCAAGAACCGTGTATTTATCATCTCCAAATATGCTAGCTCAGTGCTTGGCACATTGCAGAGACTCAATAAATTTACATCAGGATTCTTTGTACTTTCATTTACATGGCTCCCTTGATTGTATGTAACTGAGAACATGTGATAAATTTGTCAACTGATCAGCCTCCAGGTCCTGATTGATCTTTAGCACTGGCATGAGGAGAGAGAGAAGGGTTCAGGGCGTTCAATTTTCGGCTGATCCTAGATGAAAAGAGCCCCAGAGCCCCCCCTCCTCCAGCCTTTTCGAATCTACAAAGTGAGCCTCAGTCAATACTGCCTGCCGAGACTTGGCCAGTGTTCTCTTGAACCAGATTGGTTTTCAGAGAATTCTTTTCTTTCCTTTCTGGCAGAATAGCACCTCCTTGGGAATAGCCAGGATGCTGTCAGTTGGAAATGGTACCTGGTTGTCTGCAGCTCTGACTATGCTCACTATAAAAACTGGCATGGGGGCTTGTCAAAAACCCACTAACCAAAACCCTGGCTTGGCTCAAGGAGATGCCAAGATCAGAGCTTGCCGGACTTTAATTAGAAAATGGTATGAAAATCACATCAGGAAACCTGGGACAATGCAGACTTAGTGGTGAGGACGTGGGCCCGGGATAGACCTGGCTTTAAATCTTGACTCTAACGAGCTGTGTGACTCTGGGCAAGCCACTTTACTTCTCTGATCCTCAGTTCCCTCACCTATAAAATGGGTCATAATGATGGTATCAACCCATAGGTTTCCTGAGGATTGAATTAAACAATGTATATAACATATCTCATACAATTATAAATAAGAATGTTGACTGTTATAACATGGTAACTGAATTTACAGGTGTTTGAAACTAGCTTTTAAATCTTGGCCACAGCCGGCTACAGTGCTTGTTTGCGGAGATTAGACAGGTCACTCAAGTTCTTTCCATGTAGTGATTGTTCAGACTGAGACTTTGGGAAATGTGTGCTATCAGAAAACTTGGGTCACCAGACCCTTTTTTCTATTGGCTCCTCTCCATTCTTGGCACCCCATTTCTGCAGCCTCGAGCTGCCTTTTTCTCCCCATTCCCTCCTCATCAGCAAAACCTGATAAAATCATTTAAACTAAAGTGTGACTTTCCTGTCCAGAGATACAGTATTCACTTTTTAATAGGAGACAGCCTTAAATGAGGGCAATGAAACAGAGTGGGTGGGATTTCAGGCATCCATCAGAGTCATGAGGGAGGTTTGTGGGGGACAGGAGGCTCTTCCCAACTCCACAGAGTCTTTATCTACTCGTGATCCCGGCCCCATTAATGCCATTGTAAACAACGAGGTAGTTCTGTATTCTATTTCTGCATTCTGAAGCTAGAAAATCAAGTTACCAACCTTTTTGAAAGTGTTGTAATAAGGGGATTTGTGTACCAACTTTTTATACTAACCTCCCCTTGGTAAACAGACAGCTCATGCGTGCCAAGGCCACTTCCAGCTCTGCACATCTATAATATTCATACTCAGATGCAGTTTTTCTTCAGAGCTCAAGGGTAGAATTGGATATTTCTACCTCACTGGGTTTTTGGGAGACCCAGCTGCAAAATCATTCATTGGTTTGGTGAGTCAACGAATAAACAATGACTGTACTGTAAGGTCATAAGAAATTTCTGCACTTCTCTGCAAAACCTTGTTAAAAAAAGGATCCTTGTGGCCCTCAAAAAATTATTTTTGTAAATTTGTTTATTTTTGAGAGAGAGAGAGAGAATGAGCGGGCGGGGGAGTGGGAGAGGGAGAAGCAGACTCCCCGCTGAGCAGGGAGCCCAATGTGGGACTCGATCCCAGGACCCTGGGATCACAACCTGAGCTAAAGGCAGACAACCAACTGAGCCATCCAGGAACCCTCAAAACATTATTTAGTGTGGAAATTTACAAACGAAATTTATAAACGTACAAAGAAGAGAGAATTGTGTGACATAACCCCCATGAACCCATCACTTAGCTTTGATAATTACCAACTTAAGGCTAATCATGTTTTATCTATATTCCTACTTGCCATCACCCCCAATAAGTTCGAAGCAAATTTCACTTACAGATGAAATGTAATATTTCTGTAATACTGTAAATATTTAATACTGTAAATATTTCAGTAATTGCACCCTCTTTATGGACAACAAAGTACATCTCTCCAGGGGAGAAGTCCTTCCTACCTCCCCCCACAATGATGCCAAGAATGTTTGACCAGTGCCTGCATCTGTGCCCTAGGGCTAGTCTCTGAGTTAAGCAAGCTCAAGGGCTTGATAAATTCTGTCCAAAGTCTGTCCTGCTCCTGGGGAGAAAGGGACATATATAAAATGGCATGCAGAGATGCCACCATGTGCAAGCTTTTAGGTGTCATCTGAGCTGCTGCCCAGCAACTGAAATGAGACCCAAACTGAGAGGCAAAAATCATAGTCATGAATCCCAACTGGCCTCAGCATTTTTCACAGCTGTTGTTTCATTTAGCCTTCACAAATTCCTATTTTACTCCCATTTTATGGATAAGAAAACTAAGCCCAAGGTCACACAGCTAGTAGATACCTGTGGCAGGAACTGACTAGATGCTAATCAAACTCAGTTCCTTTTTCATAGGCATAGCTTGATTACATTTCCCAGGCTCCCTTGCAGTTAGGTTTGGCCACGTGACTGAGTTCTGGCCAAGGTACTATAAGCCAGTCCCACAAAAAACAACCAGGGCGGGCGCCTGGGTGGCTCAGTCAGTTAAGCCGCTGCCTTCGGCTCAGGTCATGATCCCAGAGTTCCCGGATCAAGCCCCATATCAGGCTCCCTGCTCAGCGGAGAGTCTGCTTCTCCCTCTGATCCTGACCCCTCTTGTGCTCTCTCACTCTCTCTCAAATAAATGAATAAAATCTAAAAAAAAAGCAAAAAAAAAAAAAAACCCAAACCAAACCAAAACAAAAAAACAACCAGGGCAATCCTACATCTGTCTCTTTCTCCATCCACTGGCTGAATGGAGAGAATTTTGAGGACCTAGTGGAGGATGGAGCCACAAGCAAGAAGGAGCTTGGATGACTGTGTGGAGCAGAGACCTCTCCTCACCTTCACGAGACTATGAAATGGGTGAAAAAAGCAACTTTTATTATGTTAAGCCACTGAAATATGGCTGATGTATGTTAAACTGGTAATCCTACCCTGACCAATACAGTAGCACAAATGGGATTTAAACCCTAAGTCTGACTGTGCCGATGTTCAAAGCCTTGCCCTACACCTCACTGCCTCCAGGCACAAGAAATAAGAATTGCTTCTAAGAATGTCCTACATGCTCAGCATTTGATATAACTGTCTGCAAGGATCTCACATCTTAGATTTGTGCTGTCTAATACGGTAGCCACTATCATTTAGGGCTATAACAATTGAAATTTTTAAATCTGTTTCTTAATTGTACTGGTCACATTTCAAATGCTTAGTAGCCCCCTCTGACTAATGCCTGCCACATTGGACAGTACAGAGAGAGAACATTTCCGTCACCACAGAAAGTTCAATCAGACAATCTGTCTTATGTAGACCTGACATTTACAATGTACCTTTCTCCAGATCCCCACAGAAAAGCTGGGGGTGCAGCTTATGAGAGGACAGAGGGTGGTCCACAGGCATAAGAGGCCCTTCCCTTGTAGGGGCCAAAGACAGGTCGCCTAAAATGTACCATCATGTCATAGTGATTATTTTGCATTGAACTACTTGGGGAAAAGCCAGTGCAAGGACACTCAGACCCTCCTCTGTCCCCTTAAAAGCAGGAAATAAAACCTCAAATACAAAAGGAACCCTCCCTGTACTAAGAAGTAAAAAACACATTTTTTATCACCGGAGATAGGAATCTGAAAGCCAAGGAAGCCGTAGAAACAAATCTTGTTACTTTTTCACTAATCTACTACCTCAGCCCAAATTCGGTTTAGAATTCCTTACTAATTAAAGCTCCCGAACATCTGTTTTCTTTGTCCTGTCAATTCCTCATACATTGATTGTCTCTTTGTCTGAAAAATAGAAAAACTGCCTGCCTTGGTCATTTCTTCTGGCCTCAATTTCATTATTGGGCTTCCCTATGCACTTAATAAAAATTTGGGTTTTTTTTTCTCCTGTTAATCTGTCTCATGTAAATTACATTCCTCGTCCAGCTGGAAGACCTTGAGGATAAAGAAACAATTTTTCCTTCATTTACCCCTCACCCTGACTGGGGGTCTTTGTGCCTACCTCCCCCAGTTAGCTCCCGCTCCCCAGCTATAAACCGGTGACCCTCCGGTACTCAGGGTCACAGGCTTTGATATGACTTCCTCCCACAGAATGAGCCCTATCTGTTTCACTGGGCAGGGGTGACGTCTCATTTTCACCTCAGCACCTGGGCAGAGGACCCAGGGCTGTGCTTCCTGGCCACAGCTAGAGATAGGCAGGGAATTTTCCAGAAATTTTCCAGAAACCAAGGAGGCCAAGTACTCCAGTCCATTTCCCACACTGCAACCGGAGTCATCTTTTCAAAACACAAACACCAAAGAAATACAAACAATTATAAGAACATATTATGAGCAAATATATGCCAGCAAATTAGATAATCTGGAATAAATGGATGCATTCCTAGAGATGTATCAACTACCAAAACTGAACCAGGA